>NC_134735.1:7966136-8269166 GCF_049634645.1 Pelodiscus sinensis | reverse complement strand
GGTAAGCCATATATGACCTTTATAATAACTCTGAAGAAAGATTAGAGCAATCACAAATATCCAACAGAAGGGGAGGGGGAAAACACGGTTGCAGCAAATAAGCCATTTAAAACTGATGCTAACTCAAAAGTGAGAAGCCCTAAGAGAAACTCATGCAGGATTTTGCCAGACTAGCAGATGGAAAATGAAAGAATGCTACAGCCAGCAATAAAAGCAAATAGCATTAACCAATCCCAGAAGAAGCAGAGCACTGCACAGAGCTGCGAGATAGATTCTAACAGCTTAAGATGGATTTTCCATACTTCCTGTGAAGCATATGTTCTTCTACTGAACCCTCCAGATTTTGGTTAGTGGCAAACAATGATCAGAGCTGACTGCTCCCTAGTTGTGAGCAAAGATTTCTAAAGGCCTCTTGTGGGGGGTTGGGTGACTTGAGAACCCCAGAAACGGTATTTTAAATGGTTTGATGGTTGCCGGTCCCCTCCCCCTACGAAAACTACACGTGACCTGTAAGAGCAAACCAAATGCACAGCAAGGCATGTTCATACACATCCGCCTTCTTCAGACACGTACCAGATAATACTTTTTGCTTTTGGGTGTGTACTCTGGGTCCCACTCCTCATCCCTATTTCGCTTCTGAAAGTCATTGCTGCTGCCGCTATTATTGTTGTTATTGTTTCCAGAAAAGGTGCCTCTGCTCCATCCTCTCCCTCTTGCTCTGAACTGGAATAGCAGTAAACAGCAGAAGAAAAAAGAGAAGAGCAGGGAGAAAATTGCTTAGAGAAATGGCATTAAGTCTTCTTTCACACAGCTCTAGCTACAGTAACTCCTCACTTAACATTGCCCTGATTAACATTGTTTTGTTGCTTATCTATTAGACCACATGCTCATTTTCAACTCATTTCCCTTATAACATCTTTGGCTACCTGCTTTCCCCATGACTTGCAAGATTTCCTGGACAATCAGCTAGTCCTTGTGGAGACTTGGAACCAGGGTGGGCTGGCAGCCCCCCATAAGTTTCCCTAAGTTCCCTGTAAGCCAGTGCCTAAGACTCCGACCTTGCCCTCTGCTGGTGCTGCTCCTGCAACCCTCTTGCTTGCTGTGCAGGGATGGGCATGTGTGTGCTGATGTCGGCTTCCCCCCCTCCGCCCCGCCACATCAAGACCCACACTCCCTACCCTATCTCCACAGAGCAGGATTTCACAGCTAGAGTCTGGACTTCTGGGTCTTCTCAGACAGGCAATGTACTTGAAGTGGGGTCAGCGTATTTAAAGGGGCAATGCATATCAGTCTGCCCCCCCCTACCCCTCCCACACACACACTGTGTGTCTGTATCTCTCACCCGCCCCCACACCTTGGCATTGTGCAGCCAGGACAGAGGGGTGCATTCCAGCAGGAGAATGTGGGTTCCTTATCATGTTAAGTTTTGCAGGGCAGTGTTTGCAGCCACTGCCATGCACCTATTGTGTTTCCTTCCTCCTGCCTCAGCCCATGCTGTCTCTACAATGTGAGACTACATTAACAGCAAAGTATTAACCCCTTGAGGGCTCAGCTCTGTGCTAGATCATCATTTAGAAACAAGACATTCCTGGGGAAGTAGTCCGCTGACTCCACCACCTTGACCAAGCTTCACGGTCATCTTTGCTGTGTTCTGTACTACACTGTTTAAAATTGTTTAAAACTTATACTATACATAGAATCATAGAATTATAGGACTGGAAGGGACCTCGAGAGATCATCGAGTCCAGCCCCCCACCCTCAAGGCAGGACCAAGCTCCGTCTACACCATCCCTGACAGATGTCTATCTAACCTGTTCTTAAATATCTCCAGAGAGGGAGATTCCACCACCTCCCTTGGCAATGTATTCCAATATTTGCCCACCCTGACAGTTAGGAATTTTTTCCTAATGTCCAATCTAAACCTCCCTTGCTGCACTTTAAGCCCATTACTCCTTGTCCTGTCCTCAGAAACCAAGAGGAACAAATTTTCTCCTTCCTCCTTGTGACACCCTTTTAGATATTTGAAAACCGCTATCATGTCCCCCTTTAATCTTCTTTTTTCCAAACTAAACAAGCCCAGTTCATGAAGCCTGGCTTCATAGGTCATGTTCTCTAGACCTTTAATCATTCTTGTCGCTCTTCTCTGTACCCTTTCCAATTTCTCCACATCTTTCTTGAAATGTTGCGCCCAGAACTGGACACAGTACTCCAGCTGAGCCCTAACTAGTGCAGAGTAGAGCGGCAGAATGACTTCACAAGTTTTGCTTACAACACACCTGTTGATACAACCTAGAATCATATTTGCTTTTTTTGCAACAGCATCACACTGTTGACTCATATTCAACTTGTGGTCCACTATGACCCCTAGATCCCTTTCCGCCATGCTCCTTCCTAGACAGTCACTTCCCATCTTGTATGTATGGAACTGATTGTTCCTTCCTAAGTGGAGCACTTTGCATTTCTCTTTATTAAACTTCATCCTGTTTACCTCTGACCATTTCTCTAACTTGCTAAGGTCATTTTGAATTATGTCCCTATCCTCCAAAGAAGTTGCAACCCCACCCAGTTTGGTATCATCTGCAAACTTAATAAGCGCACTCTCTATCCCAATATCTACATCACTGATGAAGATATTGAACAGTACGAGTCCCAAAACAGACCCTTGCGGAAGTCCACTTGTTATCCCTTTCCAGCAGGATTTAGCACCGTTAACAACAACTCTCTGACTACAGTTATCCAGCCAATTATGCACCCACCTTATCGTGGCCCTATCTAAGTTATATTTGCCTAGTTTATCAATAAGAATATCATGCGAAACCGTATCAAATGCCTTACTAAAGTCTAGGTATATGACATCCACCGCTTCTCCCTTATCCACAAGGCTCGTTATCTTATCAAAGAAAGCTATCAGATTAGTTTGGCATGACTTGTTCTTCACAAACCCATGCTGGCTATTCCCTATCACTTTATTACCTTCCAAGTGTTTGCATATGATCTCCTTAATTACCTGCTCCATTATCTTCCCTGGGACAGACGTTAAACTGACCGGTCTGTAGTTTCCTGGGTTGTTCTTATTCCCCTTTTTATAGATGGGCACAATATTTGCCCTTTTCCAGTCTTCTGGAATCTCCCCCGTCTTCCATGATTTTTCAAAGATCATAGCTAAAGGCTCAGATACCTCCTCTATCAGCTCCTTGAGTATCCTGGGATGCATTTCATCAGGACTTGATGACTTGCTGACATCTAACTTTCCTAAGTGATTTTTAACTTGTTCTTTGTGTATCCTATCTTCTAAACTTACCCTCTCTCTGCCTGTATTCACCACGTTAGGCACACCTCCAGACTTCTCGGTGAAGACCGAAACAAAGAAGTCATTGAGCATCTCCGCCATTTCCAAGTTTCCTGTTACTGCTTCTCCCTCCTCACTGAACAGTGGGCCTACCCTGTCCCTGGTCTTCCTCTTGCTTTTAATGTATTTATAAAAGGTCTTCTTGTTTCCCTTTATGCCTGTAGCTAGTTTGATCTCATTTTGTGCCTTTGCCTTTCTAATCTTGCCCCTGCATTCCCGTGTTGCTTGCCTATATTCATCCTTTGTTGTTTGTCCTAGTTTCCATTTTTTATATGACTCCTTTTTTATTTTGAGATTGTGCAAGATCTCTTTGTTAAGCCAAGCTGGTCTTTTGCCATATTTTCTATCTTTCCTACACAGCGGAATTGTTTGCTTTTGGGCTCTTAACAACGTCCCTTTGAAATACTTCCAACTCTCCTCAGTTGTTTTTCCCTTCAGTCTTGCTTCCCATGGGACCTTACCTACAAGTTCTCTGAGCTTATCAAAATCTACCTTCCTGAAATCCATTACCACAATTGTGCTGGTCTCCCTTCTACCTTTCCTTAAGATCATGAACTCTATTATTTCATGATCACTGTCCCCCATACTGTCTTCCACTTTCAAGTTCTCAACTAGTTCCTCCCTATTTGTTAAAATCAAATCCAGAACAGCTTCTCCTCTGGTAGCTTTTTCAACCTTCTGAAACAGAAAGTTGTCTCCAATGCAGTCCGGAAACTTATTGGATAGCCTGTGCCCCGCTGTGTTAGTTTCCCAACATATGTCTGGATAGTTGAAGTCCCCCATCACCACCAAATCTTGGGCTTTGGATAGTTTTGTTAATTGTTTAAAAAAAGGCCTCATCCACCTGGCTAGGTGGCCTGTAGTAGACTCCTAGCATGACATCACCCTCATTTTTTTACCCCTTTTAGCTTAACCCAGAGACTCTCTACACAGCTATCTCCTACGTTCATCTCCACTTCAGTCCAAGTGTGTACATTTTTAATATACAAGGCAACCCCTCCTCCCTTTTTCCCTGTCTGTCCTTCCTGAGCAAGCCGTACCCTTCCATACCAACATTCCAATCATGCGTCCCATCCCACCAGGTTTCTGTAATACCAATGATACCATAGTTATATTTATTTGTTAGCAATTCCAGTTCTTCCTGCTTATTACCCATACTTCTCGCATTTGTATATAGGCATCTAAGATACTGATTTGATCTTGCCTCCTTGTTGCATGTATAACACAGGTTGAAATCCTGTCGTCTGGCACACTCATCTGGCAAAATCCATATTTTGGCACGATTTTAGTGAGCCGGATGTCCACTTATCTTGGGTATGGCCAAGTTTCCCACAGTCACCAGGCCTGGCTTAATTTGTTCTGTGCTGTGATTTAGCTCCAGTTTATCCCTGAATGTCTTCTAAGAGCCCAATAAGCAGTGGAAGTGTTGGTAATGCTGCTAGACAATACTGACCTCCCACGGTTCAGAAAGTCTCTGGTATGGCACCGGTCAGGTCCCAAAGATACCAGACGAGAGAGATTCAACCTGTTCTATCTTTTGTATGCTTAAAAAGAAAGTCCCCTGGAACCTAACCTCCCTATTTACATTAAGCAAACCCAATTTTCCCATAACAATTAAAGTACCATTTTTCAGGAACAGAACCATAATGTGAAGGGAGGAGTTTACTGTACCTCTAGCCTTGCCATACAACGACACCTACCACTCTCATTATCCATTGGTAATACGTTTGTTCTTATCTGATCATATAGCGGTGTACTTCTAGGAGTAGCTGTGTGCACTTGTCAAGTGTGCAGGGGAAGGCATTCACACATACAATGCACAAACACAGCAGGACTATTTAAATTTAAACACGAGCCATTTCCAAAGGAACCAGTGAAATTATAGCCAGAGTCATTAAAATGTCTCCATTATAAGTTCACAGAGACCAGCTTGTCTTTACTCCTGTCAGTGCTGCTAAGCAAATGCTGACACACAAGATCTGACTGGGTTGGATATGGTCTCAGGCATCAGCAACAGGACCACTAGTTTCAATCTCCAGAATTTATGCTGGGCTGGTGATTGGGAACAACCACCAAGTGCAGAATCACAGCCAAAACTGTACTTCCAGTCACCTTTCAGATCACATTTTACCTGGTAAAAGCAGCAATTTGCACAAAGGCTTATGCAAAAGGTTTTAGCTATATTTTGGGGGTAACTTACGAAGGTCCCTCTAGCTCTTCCTCTTTCGTTTGGGCCAGTGAACTCTTTTGTCCCAAGCCGAGATTTATCAAAGCCTGTGGTGCTCTCTTCCCTCTCCTCGTTCTCCTCAGGGTAGTCCTCCCCTTTGTATGAACGAGAAGATTGTGAAGATGAAGAAGTGGATCTGGATCGCTCACGCACTCTCCTGTGTTTCCTGTATCAAGAATGAAAGGGAGATGGGGGGGGGGGGGGATGACAAAAATCACTATCTCAACTCTGAAGTCATGCTACCATTCCTCCGCCTTCCCTTATTATATCCATACACAGCCAAAGTGACAGCTGCTAACGGCCCAGGATCAGCTATAAAGTGCAGATCAGTGAGATCTCAGGACAGCTCCTTTTCCCAGGATTTGTTCTTAAAACCATAGACAAATTGTAAGGATCCATCTGACATTTTCAGCTTATATTATTTGTACTAAGGTAGCCTAACAGAAGCCCAACAGAGAACAGAACCCACTGTGCTAGATGCTGTACAAACACAGATTATATCTGCCTAGATCTTACAGATTAAACAACCAGGACAAGGGAAGAGAGAAAATGGAAAGTGACTTGCTTAAGGTTATACAGTAAGTCAGCAACAGAGCTGGGACTAGTACAACTCAGGTCTTCTGTCACTGTGTCCACGGAGTCGTGCTCTCTGATCACAGAGGTGTTTAAACCTATTGTTCAGCTATGAAGCCAAAACTAATTTATTTGTCCTATTGGACTCCTTTCTCCAGTAGGTATCTCAACATGAACCATTAACGAAGGGGGGAATAAAACACTCAGCTGACAAGGCACTTTTTGTTAAGAGTTTCCAGTTATAACACATCTGTAAAGGAAATCCAGCTGCATTTTGGGTTACATAAGAAACTTTGCAAACTGTACCTTTATAAGAAGAAAGAACATTGTCAGCAATCACATGGCTAGAAGAACATTACAGAATAATTCTATGAGGTTGAGCTGTTACCATGATCCAGCAAAGCACTTAGGCATGTGCTTTAACTTGAAGCACACAATAGCCACACTGACTTTAATGAGAAAATTCATGATTCACGGTGAATAAAAGTTTTGATGGATCGGGACCCAGCCTGCCAATTGTGTCAATTTATGAATATGCACTAAAAGGCTATTTCTCCACCAATTTTGACAGGCACGATGTCATTCAAAAGCCAGCAGCTTATAGATGAGCAGTAAAGGTGTTTTATCTAAAAATTAAGTCACTTATTGGTCCAGTGAACTTAAAAACACATTCTCCTGGGTTACAAACAGATTATTTTGGCGCTGTGACTTGTATATGAGTTAACAGGAAAAATGGAACCAATGGGAATGAATCCAAGAGCAAATCAATGGAGTCCCTAACAGCACTTCTCTGTTTTGTGTGAAATGAAGGCCTTACCGAACAAACCAACCAACCAGTAGTATGTTCAACCTGGGACAAGCAGCCACTTCAGTTTGTCTTTCTGTGTCTAACCACCGAAGCCAAGCACAACTCAGCTTATTAGTTATAGTAGCAGGCATACCACTAATTCCATAAGGCAAAGGCTTGTTTCCAATCACAATGGTAAGGGTCACACTGCCCATGAAAGCGGATGATTCTATATATTTTGGCTAGTCTCTAAGGTCCTACAGGACAATCTGTAACTTTAAAAGCAAATGAACACGGCTACCCCTCTGAGTTAATAAAGAAATGACGACTAGCATCCTACATACTTCTTTTTTGAGCCTTTGTGAGTTCTCTCAGGTTTCTCAGTTGATCTTTCCCTTGAATGGCTTGAATCTCTTGAGTCCACCGATTCTCTCGACTTCTCTCGTTTAAGATCTCTTTCCTTATGTTTTTTACGGCGTTCAATATCAAGGCGCAGATCAACTGGGTCATCTTTATATTTCCCTTCAGTCTGCAAAGGCAGGGAATGGGTGAAAGTTTAACAGAAAGGTCTAGCAGCTTGTCAAAGATTTCAGCACCATTACTTTGCTATAGCGTGCAGAGACATCCAGCGGGCATAAGTTTATAAACCAACCATTCACAGATGCAGAATGATTCACTACAAGAATATAACATTTATTTGAAGTTTTCAGTTTTCCTACATATTTTATTTTTATATACACACTGCCCCTTTAAAATAGTATAAACCTAGCTTGATAGTACAGGAGGCGAGAGATCAGGAGACCAAAGATTCACTGTGATACATAACCCTAGCTAAAATTAATGTTAGCAGCTAATGGTCTTCTAAAGGAGTCAGGTCCAACTGATTGTGTCACAACTGGGGTGCATATACAGCCCTAGCTCTTTGTGTTTCTCGTATTCAAAGAATTCCTCCCCATCCTATCACTCCTTATACAAACTAGACCTGTCTCTATGAAGGACAGAAGACATTTTCAAATGCTAGACCTGAAGGCAGCACTGACAGAGAAGCAACAGCTGTTGGCCACTTGGAAGATGTGATGCTAACAATATTGTTACTGATTCAAGTGGCAGAGTTACACAGAGGCCTGAAAAATGCAGCTATTAAGTTTATTCTGGGAAATATGAACATTCTTAGAAACTTTTTTAATCGCTGTCAACTGAAACCAAACACCCTTTCAGCAGCACCCTATGCATGACACGCCAGTTGCTCTCTATTTCAGAGAACCAGGGGACATTCTACACAAGATTTTCCCCTCCATGTATCTGTCTAGCAGGTCTATTAAAGTAAGTTACAACGGTGCATTATGAAGAGAAAATAGCCAATAACCAGAAAAGGAATAGTCAAGAATAGTATAGTTAATTGTATGCAGAAAAATCTTCAACAATAGCTACAATCTTTTAAATTTAGCCAATGAGGAAATTTTCAGGGTGTGTATCACTTGTCCTAATACCAATTTTCAATTAAAAATTCTCCTTTGCAAAAGGAAAATAGTTATTGGGTTAACCACACAGGCTCTAGACTATTTGCACAGTCCTATACTTGGGAACTGCATAACTTGATTTGCAACATACACCAGATAATTAGATACGTCTTGAATTAAATAAAAAGAGGGATTAGTAATTCTCTAGCAATTAAATGTTTTACTTACATGAATTTCTAAACACTTTTTTTGTTTAAATAAAGATTAATTTCAATTAGCAGCAGGAGTGGGAGTTGGTGCTTTGTTTGTATTGTTTGCTCTTCTGCTTTCCCCAGGCAAAGGGTTTTAACTATCACTCAGAGCAAAAATGCTCCCAGAACGATGGTTGATAGGTAAGTGACAAAATCAACAGCAGCAACCTTAAGTAGCACAGAAGACACCTATTGCGTTTGTGAGGGCACATTCTTTTCATGAAGGACTGGAGAGCTGTTTGAAAACCATGTTTTTGTTATAACACTGCCCAGCTGGTGCTCAGAGATCAGGCCCATCAAATTCATCTCACCATCGTCCATGTCAAGGCACAAGTTTGTTTGGGGAAAAAAATCAAAAACAAATATATGAAACAAGGTTTCAGCAGGACTGTTTAAATCTCTTCACTGTAAATATGTATGAAGGTGAACAAAGGTTAAAAACCTAAAAATGTGACATATTAGGTTAAACCATTTTTATGACTGTTCATAGACTGTATAATGGCTTAACATTCTTCTACTCATTAGAGCTAATATACTGGATTCCCAGAGGCCTGTTCTTTCAGAACAGGTGCTGAGTGTTAAAACAACAGCAATCAATAGAAATTAACAGCAAAGTGTTAGAACAAGATTTATTATCTTCTTAGTAATAGTGTATTTGGTTTAGATATGGATTTATTTTTACTTTCCTTTTTGACATGCATGTCTTTTGAAAACATGGTTGGAAATATCGCATGTATACAATTGATTTAATAATACTTACAAGCGGAAAAATATCACAAAAAGTCTCTTCTCTCATCATGGGCACTTGTTCCAAATATCCTCTCTTTTTTTCTCAATCTCACCTCAATTGACTTTGGGGTCATTTACCATATTCTAACCACTTCACAAAGGTTGTTGATACATTTTTAATAAAAATTAACCCTTTTGTAGTTCATTTTTAGAATTATGCCCATCCTTAAAAGAAAAACACAAACTTAAGTAGAGAGTAATTTAAACAAAAGCATCACTGTTAAGTTCATGCCCAATGCACTCATTTAGTTCAATTATTGATCAGATCAACAGTTCACCTTGTTGCCAGACTCTCTGGAGCTCTTCGTTTCCTCTTGAGTGAATCCATGTTTTCTGAAAGTACTGGGAGAAATATCTATCCTCCTAAAAATAAAGCAGAGAATGAAGCTATTACAGCGTTCCCATAAACAGTATTCTAAAATCTCCTAATCCTGATAATTGTTTTAAAACAATTAAGTTTCTCCATTATACTGCTTTTTAAAGCAAAGTTGGCAGGCCATTATTCCATGAAAATGACAGGCTGTACACACAGAACCACACACAATCCTGATAGACCGTAACAAGTGCATTATGTTTGATGAACTGATCATAGTGTCAGAGGGGCAGCTGTGTAAATCTGTAACTAAAAAAACCTTAAATAATGGTCCTGTAGCACCTTAGAGACTAACAAAAATATATAAATAGTTTCATGAGCTTTTGTGGGCACAACCCACTTCTTCAGAAGCGGACTGTGCCCACAAAAGCTCATGATACTATTTTTGTTAGTCTCTAAGGTGCTACAGGATCATGATCCTAGCATGTTAAAGACCCTTGTAATATGGTTTTCTTACCCATGATTGGCTGGGCAGCTGCTGAGCATACTGTGCTGACCCCCACAAATCACAGGACTCTTGTATAGTATTTCATTGACTACTTCAATGGCAAAGCACAATAGCTCCAAAGAAACAGTTATCTAGCAAATTATAAATATGGCGTACCTCTTTGCCATTGAATATTCTAATCAAAAAAGATATTGGCAAACTGATTTGATCAGAAAATCCAGTGACACTTCTCTGTGCCTAGATAATAAAATGGATGATTACACATACAAGGCAAACAATACTTAGGCAAAAACTTAGGTAAGGACTATTTTAAAATGATAATTTCATATAATTTGGGAATAGCCATGTCAGAGGCACTACTGTAGATTTAAAATTGTCCGCATGACAAGACTAAACAAGGGGACATTCAATAAAACTGAAAGAGGAGAAATGTAAAGGTGATGAGAGGAAAAACGATGTGAGGATTTTTTAAGGACTAATGAATCTGTGGAACTCACTTCCTCAAGCTAGTAGCCTGGTGTTAGTATGATTCAAAGATTATTAGATTTTTTTTTTACATGAACATGCAATTACATTAGACAATTTGATAAGGGACATAATTATGCTTCGGAGTATAAACCATTCAACTAAAAGGCAAAACCTAAGAACAACCTTTCCTGAGTCAGATTATTCCACAGTTGTCCATACAAGGTTTTTTTTATACCTTCCTCTGAAACAGGGAATGGAAATCAAACCAGATCCAACTTTTGTACTGGTGGGTGACTCCTCTCACATAGCAAGCCTCTGGGTGTACCCTCCCCAAACATATAACAAATGTTTTTTTAATTTAATAAACCATCATAAATACTGGAGGCAAAGTGGGTTTTGGGGTGATGCTCACAACCCCTCATGTAGTAACCTTGCAACCCCATGAGGGGTCCCAACCTCTGAACTAGACAAATCATTGTCCTGTCCCAGGACTCAGTATGGCAATTACTATGTTCCTAACTAGATGGCCAGTCAGTTTTGTTTACTGTTGGCTAAGGATGTTAAAATGTGGTTAACTGACTAGTCGATAGGCACTTCCGCATTCCAACCCTGCTGGGGCTCTTGTACATTTCAAAGGAGGAATGCGGAACTCCACATACAGCCTGGGGCCAGCAGGAAGTCTCGTTGACTCCAGGCTGCATGCGGGTTCCTGCTTTGAAATGCACAAGAGTCCCCAGCGGGGGCTCTTGTGCATTTCAAAGCCATGGAGCCCAGGGTCAGCGGGGGACACTTAGTCCCCTGCTGACTCCAGGTTATGCTGCAGCAGGAAGCCTGGCATCAGCTAGGGACTCCACACCTGATCCTGGGTTCAGGGGAAATGCCGCGCGGAGCCCGGGGTCAGCTGGGCAGCTTCCCCTTTGAAACTGCCGCCTCTGCCCGTTTTAAAGAAGCAGTGGAGCCCAGGGTCAGCCGCACAGGCGGCTTTTCAAAGGGGAAGCTGTGCAGAGGCCGCTACTTTGAAGTACCCCCCCTTTGCTGCCTCTATTTTATAGAGGCAGCAAGGCGGGAGGGGGGGGGGGGAAGGAGGAGGAATCGACTAGTCAAAATACTATCCAATAAGCAAACGCTTATCAGATAGTCGACTAGTCTTTTACATCCTTACTGTTTGTTCCTCTTTTGTATTTTTGAATTATGCTCCAGTTAACTATTAATATTTTTAAAATGTCCCTTGAGCTTTAGAAAAACAACATTAAAATAATATCCCCTACCTGTGGATTTCAGGGCTCTTCTTGTTTTTAGCTTGATCTTGCTCCATTCCTCTCTTTAGGTATTTTGTAAAGCGTTCATTCAGTGTCATTCCTGAAGACCCAAAGTGATGCTCTGTCAGGGTTTTCAGGGAAGAAACAGCACACAATTAATACAAGTCAGATTTTAGGAAAAGACATGTGAGTTCTACCACCATATCTAAAATGGATTCAGAAAATAAACACGTGTGGCCAGAGGACACACGGATGAAAGTCAATCAGCCTAGCAAAAGTGGAGGCCTCTCCCCTGAAATAAAAGTAATGGTTCCAGTTTGTGTCAGTGCTGAATTCTCTCTCAAATCTGTTTAATAAAAAACATATTAAAACACAAACTAAATGTATGCAAATACATTAGAATACCCCAAATATCTGCAGATCCCATGTCAGTCTGCTGTAAGTCTTGCTTTTTGCTGTTTCAAGGATAGGCAAGACCCTCTTCATTCCTCCCTGATGCACAGCTAAGTGCAAGAACTTGGTGGAAAACATCCCACATGGCTGCTGTTCTACTCATTTGTCCTGTTGCTCAGCAATTGTCTGGGGTAACTAACTAGCATGAATGAAATATGTGTATGGCTTGTCAACAGTGTTCCAAGGAACAGAGAGTGGAGTGGAGTAGCAAGGGATAAACTTTCAACCAAGAATGCATGGACACTAGACTCACCTTTTACATGGTGAACTATAGTCACTATGTGCTGAGCAAACAATTCAGAAGGGCTTCGCTGAGACTGAGCTGACTGAATATGGTGGAAAATGGAGCGGAACTCCTGTTCTTTTTTGTTGCTGTGCACTAAGTCACGAGACAGCTTTCTCTCTTGCGCCAATAAACCGCTTGGACTAGAAAAGAACACACATTTTAAAAATATAACCATCATAAAGGCAATTTAAACAGAAGGAGCTTTCAAACGGCAAGTTAACAACCTCCAAAGGAACAAACTGGACTTATTCCAGCCACTGACTTTTTGAAGTGCATCTGCAATACAAATTTCAATTATTCTGTTTTTGCCCCTAGGGATGTGAATGACTAGTCGACACACTAGTTGACTAGTCACATCCCCCCTTGCTGTCTCTTATCAGAAAGAGGCAGCAAGGAGAGTGGGAGGGGCACTACGTGGAGCCCGGGGCCAGACCCTGGGCTCCATGTGGCGCTACTACTGCTTTGAACCGCTGCATGCAGCCCCCCGGGGTCAGCTGGGGAGTGCCGGGCTGCACATGGCTTCTCAAAGCAGCACTACCATATGGAACCCAGGGTCTGCCACTTTGAAATGCCATATGCAGCCCAGGGGCCCCAGGCTGCACGCGGTGTTTCAAAGCAGCAGCAGCACCACATAGAGCCAAGTCCCCAGCTGACCTTGGGCTCCATGCAGCACTGCCCCTTTGAAATGCTACGGAGAGCACGGGACCAGCAGGTGACTACTTGAGTCCCCCCATTGGCCCCACGCTCCCTGCAGCTCTGTCGCCTTTGAAGTGTAGCAACAGCCCTGGGACTGTTGCTACACTTCAAAGGCGGAGGCACCCTTATCGACTAATCAAATAGTTGATACAAATTGCATCGACTATTCGATTTGCCAATTAATCTAAATTTAACATCCCTATTAGCCCCCTTATATGGCTTCTGAACTAAAGGTTCCTCTTTTTCACCAATGGTCATCACAAACTTGCCTATTTATAGCCAGGTCTTGTTACAATATGCTAAACGATGGGCTGGCTAGCAGCCAGCTAAAGGCAGAAATATATTTTACCTTTCCCTTCCCTCCCCCCTCAACATTTATGGCTAGATTTTAATCTCAGAAGTGAGAAAGAGGACTGGATAAGACCAGGCTCAGATGCTCATCTCAGCCAACATTTATTTTATGCCCATGTGTGTTAAATATTCCCAAACCAGGAGAGGCGACCACAGAAAATGGAAGACAGATCTTCAAAGCTCTGAAAAGGTTGGGTAAGACCTTAATATTGCCCTAGTATAAATCTAAGGAAAGCTGAATCTGTTAGCAACAAACGTGCTTCACCACAATGGGCAATCAGATTCCCACTGAGGATGAGAGAGTAGCATTAAAAAAGGGTTGCTCAGAAATAGGAGAGCTGACTGTCCAGTATTGCTCAACCAGTATCTCAGTTTTTGTTTGTCAGTCAAACCCTTGCCATCACATGATGGACACTTGGATACTCCCAGCCCTACATCCGTGGGAAACAACAACAGTCACCATCACCCTGCTGCAGTACAGAGAGAACTGATTTAAACTGAAGTGATTGAAAGCTCTGTGCAGGAACTTTAATCTTTGATTTTGATCTTGTTTTACATTTGTACTGTAGTATAGTCTTTCTTTAGGAAATAACTCACTAATGAGAATGGACCTTTAGAATAGGTTGATCTGTAACTAAATATAACATGGACACAAACTTTAAAACTTTTTGCTAACCAGGAAGATAGGTAGTATCTAGATTACAGCAATTACATAGCATTACTTATATGTTCAGATTCTTACATCATCAAGTAATCCTACACATTTCTTATCTACTAGATGCTAGGATTTTTACATGTGATTTGTGTCAAGCTGCAGTTGGATGAAAGCCGAAATTTAATAAAATGCACAAGACAGCATTTTAGAATTCTTTTTGATTAACTAAAATTAAATGTGCCATATAAGAAAAAAATTAATCAAAACATATTTAGCATTTAAACCTGACTAAACAAAAGGCAGAACTGCAGTGAGTGGACTGTAAGATCAACATGGTCCAGATTTTCAGAAGATATCTAAAGATGTAATAAATGCCTAGTAGGATTACAAAAGCACCTGATGTCCACTGAAGTTAATGGGAGTCAGGTTTTTAAAGTGCTTAAATGCTATTGTAAACCCAGCAGGCACCTTCATATCTTTGAAACTCAAGACCCATGTTCTTCAAAGTTCTTAGTAGCAGATCTCATTTTCTCCCATCAAGTTTTTATTAATAGATTAGAAGAGGAAAACAAGCTTTTCTACTCTTAATGGATTTTTCATCTTTGAACAAACTAGACAAGATAATTATCTCGCTACATCTGCTAACTACACTGAAACCAAAAGTAATTAAAGTCAATGCTTTCCAGCGCAACAGAAACTGAAAGCACTTGCTGAAAGCATTCTCTCCAGACTAAAAATAATGAAAATATGATACTTCACAGAGTACACAACATTGTTTCTCCCGACTCTGTATAAAAAAGCAGCACCCTTTAACTCACTAAAATTAAACAGGGCTCACTGATGCAGCATTTAAATTA
The DNA here is from genome assembly GCF_049634645.1 of Pelodiscus sinensis. Lineage (NCBI taxonomy): Eukaryota > Metazoa > Chordata > Testudines > Trionychidae > Pelodiscus > Pelodiscus sinensis. The sequence goes on along the minus strand of NC_134735.1, from coordinate 8,253,884 downwards.
TTTTAACAGATTATAGTAAATTCAGGCCTTAACACAGGTTGTCAATTTCAAATTTAATTTTTAACTTTTTTTTTTTTTTTGTAAAGAACACGTTTTTTAAAGCGTGGTTTTATATATCTGATGCATAGAATTGCTTTAGTAAAAGCAAATCTTGTGGCTTAGAAAAAAAGTTGTTTTTAAAGCACATCCAAACTGCATGATAACACTATAATGATAAATCTAATCACTTGGTTGAATGTTCAAAGTGCTGTTCAGATATTAATCCATAAAATTGTGTTGTATGTCACACGTGATTCGCATACCCTTAGCAGCCATCTTAGCTCCTTTCTCTTCATTCCTCCTGAATTTTAGTGCTCCCTCTAGTGTTCCACAGAGCAAACTGATATTTACTGACTAACCAGCTCTTCTCTTTAGCACAGGGGCAGGGAAACTAAGGACTCCCAGCTTAATTGGATCTGCCTCTTGGCAAGCCTCTGTGAAGCAGTCCCTGAGCCAGGCCAGGTGATGGGGTTTTTTTTTTTTGTTTCGTTTTTTGCTCTCCATTGGTGTGTAAACCACAACTGATTTTTCTCACTGGTGTGTGGCCCTCCACTCCTGCTTTTTTTTGAAGCGCCAGAGCAGTACAGAAAATGTTAAGTGGCCTTTTGAGGCTTCTAGGAGGATCTCATTACAACATTGCCATACACTGAGAAGAGGAATAAAGCACCCTGCAAACAAATTTTTTACACTGTAATGCTTACATTTCAATGTTCTGAGTAGATCTGGAGAGTGGGGAGCAGAATTTAATTACTCTGGAACACGAAATTGTGTGGTCTGAATGAAGGACTGGAATCCACAGTTCTAAACTAGTCTCTTTGCCTGTGTAGCTTAGGGAAAGTCACAAAACTTTGCGCTTCACTTTCCCATTTGCAAAATGGGGATTGATGTGACACCCTCCACATAGGAGAATCATATTGCTGTTAACATTTAGAGATGCATTTGCTCTCTGTGACAAATGACGAGTTAGTAGCTGATTGTACAATACTCTTCATTCAATCTGCCTGTGTTTTAGCGAAATCCATACAGGGATAGGGAAGGGATGAGGAAACAGGCTAGTGAAGCCACTACCTAGGATTTCACTTAAAGGCAAACCCTTACCGTGCAAGATCTTCATCAAAGGAATCCATTCGGACATTGACCTGGGCCTCCCGGGTAATGGAAAAGGAGGATTTGCCAGTGGCTAAACCATCTCCTCTGGTTCCTGGCTTTTCCCGACTCTCAGAGGCCTTTCTCAAAGGTGGTGAAGCACTTTTTTCCTGACTTGCTTTGTAAGCAGTCACTCTAAAATTCTTCTCAGGAACAAACCCCCTGTGACCAGCTTCTGCTCTCTTGGATGCTAGCTTGTCTTCTTTTTTAGATCTTTCAGAATATGGATCCTCCTCCATTTCCTCAGTTTTCCTTTGCTTCTCCTTTGCAGATGGTAAGAACACTACGCCTTCCCATTTACCTGGCCTATCCTCATCCTGATTTTTGCTTGAGGTTGCTACCACTTTAGACATGAATTTGGGCTCATCATCAAATTCTGAATCCTTTCGGCCCTTTGCCTTGTCTTTCTTATCCTGCTCATCCATCTCCTCTTTGCCATAATGACCTTCCTTGTGGAACTCTGCCATCTTCACCTTCTCAAAGTCATCACGAAGCTTATAGCGTTTAGGAGACTGGCTGCTGCGATAAGGCTTTTCAGGGTCAGTTTTGGAGGTGTACGGGTCTGATTTCGTCTTGCCATCTGCTAAACCCAACTCAGAGAAGCTTCCCTTCTCTTTCATTTTGTCCTTTTCAACATTTGTTAGTTTCTGTTCTTTGTCTTTCCCATTCTCAGTCTTCTGTTCTTCCAAATACCTATTTATAAAACACACACATACACACACACACACACATTTAAGCAATTCTCTTAAGTGTAGACAAGAGACTTTAATTCCTAAAATTCAAAGCAAGCAAACAAGTCATAGTCCCTAATAAGTAAGGTAAAATGTAAAGCAGGCTACCTACATTTTTACCTTAGACTACATGAATAAATTCCTAATATATTCAATGAATGTGTTGGAAGATGGGTATGTAAAATGGATGACATGAGGTTCAAGAGCAATGTGGAACAGCAAAAGCTCTTCTTGAGAAAATAAAAAGAGAACCAACTTACCTATATTACTAAGGAAAATATTAAGGTCTTACCCAATCTGTTTAGTCACTTACAAATTTGATTCAGGAGAATTAACACATCAAAATTGTCAACTTGGACTGTTCTGCTTTAAACAACACATTGGAAATAAATGCCTCAAAAGCTACGTCACATTTTGGATGCAAGTTTCCTAGGAAAGCTAAACATTTCATATACTGTAAACACAAATAAAAGCAAAAAAAAAAAACCGTTAATGGGAAAAATATTCCTCCTCTTGGGAGAACAGACACTTTAGTACTGGGAATGACAATCGCCCAATCAATTTAAAGTTTAAAACTACGGTGGTGAAAGATTATCAGCACTTATTTCAAGGGGATAGTAGTGGGTTAAGTCTAAAGCACCTCAATACACCATCTCAAAACCCCAGAGTGGAATAAAAACTAGTTCTGTTAATTATCAAAGATTTCTGATGAGATTAACAAAATTTGCCACAAATCTTAAATTAACAGAGACAAATCAAAATGATTAGGAAGCATTTGAAAAAAAAAACCCAATAGTGTCCTTTCAAGTGAGATGTTCCTTTCAAATGAAATTAATTAGACACTTGCCAGGTGTTTTGGGCTGCTGACTGAGCAGACTAGAAAGATTTTTTTCCTGATTCCAGTCATATATAAAATATTTCTCAATGCATGTGCATCATGGCTCTCTCAGTGTTTGTATTTTTTTGTTTCTATTAGGGTACACAGTAAGTTGTGTGTAAGTTTATTAAACAAAATTTGTCTTCCTTTGCAAACTTATAACATTTGCTGGAGTCCAAGAGCCACATACCTACCAACTCTGGGACAGATTTCATGAGGAAATCTATTTTGTCTGTTAAACATGACAGTTCCTCCAAAGCAAGCTAACAAGCCTTCTTCAAGTACAGGTTTCATCTGCATCAGTAACTCTTACCCTAAAATCAGGCAGTCCAGCAGTGGCGGCACCAACTGAATGTTAATACTCTGAAGTCCATTTAAAATTAGGAAACACCCAAAACTACTTGACCATAAGGGAATATACAACCCCAAATATATAGGTTACATGCAGTGATTTAGGAATATGACTATTTTTAGACTAATAAAAATCATATTTCTGGAAAAGCACCCTGAAGGCTTTAAAAATGTATAAAAAACAACCTTCAAGCTAAGAAAGCAATTCTGGAGTATCTTTACAACACTGAAAGTTATGAAGTTAAGAAAACAAAAACTAGATAACTACTTCCTATAATGTAGAATCAGGACGAGCAATCAATAAGAGCTACACATATACTTCCCCAGTATCTGGCATGTGAACTGAACATACAGGAAAAATGCTCAACTTACCTCTTTGAGAAGGCTGCCCCCCCAGGAGCTGCTGTTTCCTCCTTCTGCGAGGAACCATAAATTGAACTGATTGTCGTGGGACTTTTACACACAGGGCTCTTCCTCGTTGGGCTTAATCCTGATGAACCATGGTCAAATGAACCCTGATGTGAGCCTGCCTGGAACGAGGCACTGCTTTGTAAAGAGCCACCTAGCTGTGAGGGGTTTGACAATGGAGGACTGGGCTTTTGCAACGGGCTTGGTCGAGGAGAACGGCGTCTCACCACAACAGACTGAAGAGGGCTTTTTAGTGCAGGACTGCGCTCTCTTGGGCTAAGGTCAGGCACAGCAGATGCTCTTGACACTGAACTTGTGCTGTAAGTGCTCATGTCTTGCCACGGCTTTGATGCCTCAGACGACTTGACATCTTGAGCAGCTCCTCCTGAAAATTGCTGATCCTTTGAATCATCCCCTTGATTATCTCCTGCAGCCTGTGATGCTCGCGTATCCTTGGAAGAGGATTTTTTTTCCTTTATGGACCTACGCTTGGAAGACTCAACTCGGCTGTGGTTCGAGGAAGACCGGGAAGATGAAGACCTCCTTGACCTATCAGAAGATGACTTATCAGAATTTCTAGAATGGCTTCTTGATCTTGGTGATGGAGACCTTCTCTTTGGTGATCGAGAGCGGGAACGCCCTCTACGAGGGCTGTAGGCTTGGCGATAATTTTGCCAATTTGATCTGTAATTTCCATAGCCTCCTCGGTTATACTGGCCCCATGGATAAAATCCTCGGTTCCGCCCACGGAAATAATATGGTCTTCTGTACCCTCTATTGTGACCTCTGAAATCCCGGCTCTGATAAACTCTTGGGTGGTTCCTTTCTCTGTTGTGAGATGGAGAATATGATCTTGAACGGGACCTAGAACTGAAAAAAAAAAAACAAAAACAGTTTTTGGAAACTTCTTTTCTTCAATGCAGCCTTCTAGTCGAATAAAAGAGGTTTATATGTTATTTTACTGGGTTTGTGTAGGGTTCACAACCCCTTAAGTGATTTTTTTCTCTAATCATATGAAAACTATAGCTTCTCTCCCAGTGAAAACTGTTGCCCCTCCACACACAAACCTGGTGGTAATTTAATGACATCTGCTCTTACAGGTGACCAAACTTCTTAGAATCATGGCTGAGACCACAACAGGGATACATTTGCTTGGTCTTGGATTCTTGTGGCTGGTACCCACCTTCAGTGGCATATCTCTTACGTATCCAGTCTTCACAGTTCAAAGAGAGCCAAGGTTACCTTTAATTCTTGGTTTCCTGCATGGCAGGAATGCCTTTCTAACCCATAATGCCAGTGCTGTCCCTTGTAACTGACTGAATTCTCCCTTCTTTGCAGCCCTCAAATATCTCATATGCTTTTAATTTGTAACAGGATTTCAAGAGGAAAAACCTTTCCTTGCCAGAGAAATTAAATGCACTTCAGCACTTAAGTGAAAAAAATAGCACAGAAGAGAAAAACCAATGACTGTCTTCTCCATTTCTAATCTCAAACCATACATGAATAGCTGTGATTTTTCATCTTGCTCTCCCTCAAGTAAAACAGTATCAAGAAAAGATTACCAAAGACATTTAATGTATCCCTAATCTGATGCCACATGATGGCACTGTTTATCAACACACATCAGCTTGATTTTCAAGGGGCAGATATGAGTATGCAGGTTATTAGTGGAAGGAGAAAGAGAATGGAATACAGGACAAAATGAGTGCTCATATCTACAGCTACATATTTAAAAAGCACAACATTTCAGCAAGTGCCAATGAGAGCTGGAGAAATACAAGGTGTTTTTCCAGTTATAATTGGATTCCTCTTAGTTTGATCAAATATTTAAAAAAAATGAAGTTGTTCTGGTTTTACAAGTAACACCATGCCTCAGGATTAATCAGGTTAATTTACTTAATACTGAACAATTGCAAAGTTGTACTGAGAGGAAAGGGTATTAGCAACTATTATCTTGTAAAATATGGTAAAAACTTCCATACTCCACAAAAATCCTTGCAACAGATCTCACTCATTGCTTCTGATGATGCATATTTACTGCAAACATTACAACATTGTTTACTAGTTTCATAAAATTCCAGTCATTAAAAAAGTTGGCTAACTCTGGCAGTAACTGTGTTTAGATATCTTATCCTGACAGGCATCAGCAGCCACATCTCTCTCTCCCAAATATTAGTAACTGTATACAACAACTTTGCCACTGAAGTTTCTAAAGATTAAAGTGAAATCTAACTTTTAAATTGGGTTACAAAGAGATTCTCTTTTGTTCAAATATCAAATACACAAATATTTAACATGCAATGGCTTATGTTACATCACTAATAACATCTGGTATGAATCTTGTGTGAATATAAATTGCTTAATTGTCCCTTTATAAAATTCGTGCTCCTTTATTCAAAACAAGAAAACAGTGCAACTTACCTTAGATACTTTCTCATTCGAAAATAGTATCAAGACAAGAAAGAAGGAAAGACACATGCAGATGCAGGCAGTGAAAATGAACTGATTAAAAGAAGTGGTCCGAAAGCACTAAGCAGAATTCACATGCTCCCATCCCCAGGCGCCTACTGCATTTGTTACCAATTACTAGCGAGGGACCTGTTGCATGCTGCTTCCAAAATCCATTCTGTCATTTTATAGAGGCATGGAACATGAAAATCTCACTCCAAAATCTGCAGAGACTGTTTACAAGAAATCATTTTAAAAGGATGCAGTATGCAAAATACAATAAACATGTGCCAGAAGTGATCATTATTCTTGAAGTCTTCTGGAATGCATGGGTAGCCAGTTAATTTAATATGTATTGTTCTCAAGTTCTGGCTATTCCACTCTTTTTACAACAGTCAAAAGTGAAAAGAAACAGCAATATACTTGGATCCTACAAACAAAAGTTAAGCATGCACAGATTAACCAGAAGCGAACAGGGAAAAGGGCACAGAACACAAGTCAAACCACCAAGAGACGTGGAAAGTGAAATGCCATTTTTTCTTAAACAGATCAATTTTCTAGTCTATCCTCTTTAAGACATCACACTAGACATACCTCAGTGAGTATGCAAAAGCCTTACAAGAAGATAACTTGTCTATATTAACCGTCTCCATTTCAATTCTCTTTCATCAATGTATTTATAACATTCAATTTGTTTAAGCAGCAACACAAGATGAGGAAGCATTTGAAGAAGTGGGTTGTACCCACGAAAGCTCATGGTACCATCAACATGTTTTATTAGTCTTTAAGGTGCTGCTAGACTATTAGTTGTTTTTCAAGTTTTTCCAGTTACAAACTAACTCAGCTACCCCTCTGAAGCTTTTGGACAAGATGAGAGATTTGCCCTGTTTGATTTAATGCATCTAGATTTCTGTTTGGCACAGTCACTTAAAACTTGGCCAGATGCTCCAAACTAACACTGCTCCCTTCCTAATAGTTCTGCTTCCCTGCAAAGAATGCAGTTCCATTTCAGTCTGCATCTCCAATTTGGGTTTGTCCTGGCCTCCCTCTTTCCAAATACATTTTAATTGTTATGTTTTGCATCTTAAATAATTCATGGTTGCATGTTTATAAGTATAGCAATGTTCAGGATCTTCAGGATGCATTTAAGATTTATGAAAAAGCAGGTGGGTATCATAACATCCAGAAAAAATGGAATAGAGATGTTCATTACCAAATGGTGGTGGCCTTGCAAGATTTTAAAAGCCTAACTAGTCATCTAGCTTACAAGGTGATGGAAATCCATGCTTTCCTTTTATTTAGTCTTAAATTGATGCAGTCAGAGATGCAGCAACTATCATGCACACCAAGAATTTCTCAACGTAGATCTCAGCAGTGAGATTAACTAATTAATATATGATCTGCCCATAGATACCATTGCTGAATTGAGATATTGACTTCCCTTATGACAAAATACCCTTTCACCCCCAACAGACACATGCGCACACCTTCCCATCAGAGGCTTAGAATGACACTGTGGAAGAGACTCCCATGAACTCAACTCTAAGAAATACATAACTTTTCCCAAAGACTTTTTTAAAGCTGCTATTAATAAAAAGCGGGGGGGGGGGGGGGGGAAAGAGAACCTAACAAATGAAAAAGAGCATGTTTTACTGTGGAAGTCTCTCAGCAGTTTTTCCCATGTGTCAGTTCTTACAAGAAATGATGCCAAAAATGTCAACATTCTGTTTTTATCTCATCAACAAAATGAATAATTTACAAAAAAAATAAATTGATCAAGAAAGCCTTAGTTACAGATGTTATCTATTGAACAACAAAATTAAATGCATCCTTTCCTCCACTTAGTCTGGGTCAAAAACACATTCCTTCACTGGCAGCAAAGAGTTCTGAAGAACTGCAACTACTTACATAAGAAACATATGGGAATGTTACATTAAAATGATCAGTGATTATTAAAAAGTGCAGAAGACTGCAAGAAACACACCTGTTCACAAGACACCCTAGCAACTGCATGTTGAAAGACAGAACAGAGAACAAACAAAATCAGTAACCCGAGACTTAGAATACTTAAGCTACTCTAGAATTCAACAAAAAGGTTTTCACAGGAGAGACCATGTTAGTGCAGCCACCATCTCAAACAGGGCAGAGAGAAGAAAAACTCTTTGAAAACAAAGGGTACAACAAAACCACAAGCATTACCTGAGTCTGCGTTTCCTTGATCGTGAGACAGAACGGGAACGGGAACGGGATTTGGAAAAGGATCGAGATCGTGATCTTGATCCAGATCTTGAACGAGATGAGCGGGATCCAGATTTTGATTTGTTAGTTTTCGACATCTTTGAAAGCCCCTTTCAGTTGCACCTGTTGATACTGGGAAGGGGGAAGGGAGAAAAAAATAAACTTGTGAGCGAATAGTTCTGACAGCTTGGTACGCCTCTCTCTCTCTCTCTGGCAGTTTTCTTAGTGCCAGACTTGTAAAGTTGGTGCTGAATCACAAAAACTTAATTCCTCAGTTCAAATTTTTAAAAAGAAAAAAAAAAGCAATTTAGCAGAGAAACGGGAAGCAGAAGGAAGCCTCTAATTTTTCAAGTATCCTTTTGTTCCAGATAAACAAGTTATTTAAACTCACCCATGTCATTACCAATATAGATGGTGCCTGTTTTAGCTCAGGTTTTCTTCTGCTTTACATTTTCAAAAGGAAAACCTGAGTAAAATGGCATCAATAAAATAGTCATCTTCCAAGATACCCCACATGAGGATCTATTAAACCAAGGGTTCTCAAACATCATGGCATTGTGACCCCTTTCTGACAACAAAAATTACTACATGACCTCAGAAGAGGGCCAAAACCTGGGTCTACGTGAGCCCTACTACCTGGGCAAGGCCAAAAACCTAGGGTTTTGCCCTAGCAAGCCTAACTCCAGCCTTGGCAACACACATTAGGGTCCCAACCCACAGTATAAGAACTGCTGTATTAAGCTATGGAGTGAGATTCTAGACATCTTACAAGCCCCACTGCTCTAAGTGCTACAATCTGTAAAATATTTTATTTTGAGTTTAGTGTGCGGTATAGACGCACCATAACTGTGTATGTAACCACTGAACATTTTAGCGATTACATGGCTAATACATAAGAATGGCCATACTGGGTCAGACCAAAGGTCCATCTAGCCCAGTATCCTGTCTGCCAACAGTGGCCAGTGCCAGGTGCCCCAGAGGGGGTGGACTGAAGACAATGATCAAGCAATTTATCTCCTGCCATCCTTCTCCAGCCTTTGACAAACAGAGGCCAGGGCACCATTCCTTATCCCCTGGCTAATAGCCTTTTATGGACCTAACCTTCATGAATATATCTAGCTCTTTTTTAAACTGTTATAGTCCTAGCCTTCACAGCCTCCTCTGGCAAGGAATTCCACAGGCTGACTGTGCGATGTGCGAAGAACTTTCTTTTATTAGTTTTAGACCTGCTACCCATTAATTTCATTTGGTGTCCTCTAGTTCTTATATTATGGGAACAAGTAAATAACTTTTCTTTATTCACCCTCTCTCCACACCACTCATTATTTTATATACCTCTATCATATCCGCCCTCAGTCTCCTCTTTTCTAAACTGAAAAGTTCCAGTCTCTTTAGCCTCTCTCCTCAGATGGGACCCATTCCAAACCCTTAATCATTTTAGTTGCTCTTTTTCTGAACCTTTTCCAATGCCAAAATATCTTTTTTGAGGTGAGGAGACCACATCTGTACACAGTACTCAAGATGTGGGCATGCTATAGTTTTATATAAGGGCAGTAAGATATTTGTCTTCTTTTCTACCCCTTTTTTAATAATTCCTAGCACCCTATTTGCTTTTTTGACTGCCACTGCGTGGACGTTTTCAGAGAACTATACACGATAACTCCAAGATCTCTTTCCTGATTAGCTGTAGCTAAATTAGCCCACATCATATTGTATGTATAGTTTGGGTTATTTTTTCCAATAAGCATTACTTTACACTTATCACATTATCCATACATGTGGGGTGGCAGTCAGTTCCTGGCGCACACTGGCTGCCATCCTGCACTGCTGCCTCTATTTTAGAGGCAGCAGTATGGCAAAGGCAGCCGGCTTGCTGGGAGTCAACTTTAAAGCTGGCTCCCGCATCCCAGGGAACTGGCTGCTGTCTCACACTGCTGCCTCTGATACAGAGGCAGCAGCCGGCTCCCTGGGAGCTGGCATGCCCCGGCTTCTCCCCAAAAGCCACATGTAGCAGTGTGCTTAAGCTTTTCAGTTACCCATTCAAACAGCTACATTCTTACATCCCTAAGGAAAGGAAGAAAGTACTATTCCTCCAATCCTCAGGGCAAACTCTCCTATTCTTTGTTCTGCTCTATTCACTACAAGATAGCACTCACTGGAGCGAAACAAGGGTTAAATGCTAAATATCTGAATTTCTAAGTATTCTACATTAGTTCTTGGCATCAAGCAGTTAAGTTTTACCTCCAACAGGTAGAGCAAAATTGAGAACAAGTAATTCCAGTTTTAGAGAAAAAGCTTGATATGTAATTCATCAAGCCATAAATGTCACTGAATCACAGAACACCAAAATTATTTAGCATGTAATATGACATTAATTCTCAACTGGTGAGTTGGAAACCCCATAAAGGAGGAGAACTTTAATGGGATTTAGATTGGAAATAGGTACCAAAATGGATATGTAATGGAACTTCTCCTGAGAAGTGAGCAGAGATTTTTGGATCAGCTTTAGCAGACTCCCGCCTCTTCAGTTTTCCTTAATTCCCCCCCCCCCATTTGTCCTCCCCCAGACCCTACTTTAGAATGTTGATATATTAAGATGTCTTAGCACTTAGGGCCTAAGAAAAACAGTCAAGAAAGAACCAGTTAGGTCTCTGGGGAAATACTGGAAAATATTTGCATTCATAGGATAGATGACAACCATTTTCTTCAGAATATCTTGTTTGCCATTATCAGGAAATTCACTATATCAGGAATCACAGTGTTTCCCTCAAAAACTGAGACTAAAACATTAAGATTTGATACAGATGGCTGCAAAGAAAAGGTGTGTAGACAGACTGCCCATGCAATTTCCTTATTAAAAATGTGAAATTAGCTTTTTATTTGCACCAAAGTGAGTACAATGGCAAAATATATGCATTCAATATACATTCCATATGCTAGCGCTCATTCTTCACTTGAAGTGTGTGTGTGTTTGGCATTTCTGAATGTTTTGGAAAATGTCTCGGAAATCAAATTCAGAATAAGACTATAGAAGAATTAAACATTAAAATAATATAAAAATCTCTATATACCTACATGCCTATCTAGATTACAAGCACTTTCCAGATTAAGGTGTTTTTACGTACATCTTTTCCACAGATATAGTTAGCTGGAAGTACCATTTTTACCAAACAGAAAAATAAGCCGTCTTTCATTACCCTGCATTTTGGGTGACTCACAATACTGTCAGATAGCCAGAAGCCTAAAGCATATGTGGACCTATCTGAGGTAGCAAGGCAAGACTCCTATAGGACACCTAATTCTTACAAGAAACTGCAAAGCCCTATACAGCAAAACAGAGGCAGCTGAGGCTGTCACTAGTGTTTGAAGGAAACATGGCCTTAATTTAAATCAACATTAGAAAGGTGATTTGCTGTTAAATTTACCCCTTATTTTAGACCGTAATCTATTATATTCACTTCTTCAAAATGCCACAGGCAGGTCAATTTGCTACACCGGTTAGTGTGAATTGTGGGGGGGTTTTGGCAATCAGGTTCTATTCAGTTCCCAAAATCCTCTACAATTAAGCCTGCAATGCTTCCATTAAAAGTGACCTGCCTACCAAAAAAACAAAAAAGATTTACTCTCTTTTCTTCTTTAATGTACGTAATCTGAAGCTTGTTAGATTATTATATAATAGATAGTCTGATTTTTTTTTAAACATTAGTAATTCAGGTCTTGCCTGCTAGAGCACTAGAGAAATGACAACCATCACAGGAGAAGCAAGAGAAGGGATTACTACTTGTAAACTCAGCCTTTTTAACTTTCACATCTAAAGAACGCTGGGAGAAAGTATGTCCGAAGATTCACCATAACTGCCTAAATTGAGAGAGCTAAAAACAGATTTGAGAATCACAGGAAATCTTGCAGCAAAATAATCAGTACCTGAGTTTAAAGTCTCTGAACTACCAACTTTTCAATATATGCTCCCTACAATTAATTATAATTCTTAATAGGAATGAAGATTTAATGAGATGCTTTCACTTTATTCCAACTAAATTAACACCTATTCTGTATTTTAAAAATAAGCATTTCCTCGCCTTACTGAACCACAGTACTGTGAAATTCAGACTAGAAGATATGAATGCATTATTCAAGTCCTTGGTAGACATTGTAGATTACTTGACATTTGGCTCTAGAACAAGAAAGCCTGCTTCAAAAGTACTTTATAACGATAACTCTTGATTTTTGAAGGTCATCACCAGTTGCACATGCTTGGGTGATTTCAGAGACTTATTTTGAATCCAATTACTAAGCAAGCCCAGGAGCACAGCATGAATGTTCTACCATTCATTCCTTCTCATTTTACATCTCAAATAATATTATTAACTTGGCCTAAATGGCAACCTTTTTGTCAACCTGGCCAAAGTAAAGCCATTGTTGTAGATTCCCACTTGGCACAAATTAAGCAGAATAAGGCATACATCATTTATTGAAACAGCAGTGCATCAGAGAGGGGAGGGAACTGGGGGACAGGCAGCTCCGGGGCTCATGGGCTCGCATGTGTGGAGAGCCTGTTTAAAAGCCTGCCACCCCACCCTGCGCTGATTCCTTTTAGAGAGGCAGCAGTGCGAGGAGGCAAGTGGCTCCATGGGTGCTGATACATGCAGGAAGTCAGCTTGAAATCTGGCTTCCCACATGTACCGGCTCGTACCTGCCCCCCTTATCCTCTGCACTGCTGCCCTTTCTATCAGAGGCAGCCATGTGGAGGAGGGATGGGGGGCAGGCAGCTCTATGGTGTCTGGTGCTCAGGGGATCCCCACTGGCACTGGCTCCCACTCCCCCGTCTCAGACACAGGGGAGGAGGAGGAGCATGTAAGGCTTATTGGTTAATCGTGTAGTCACATGTTGATATCCCTAGTTTAGATCATACATGAAAAATATTTTAAGAGCATGAAAAGGGCAGAAAAACCAACAAGACAAGGAGCACTCATGTAGTCTAATGGTTAGAACAGAGATTACAAGTGTGATATACAGTCCATGAATTCAATAGAAAGACTCCCACTTACTCCAGTGCACCTCTGTCAGAGGTGAGAAACCTGCTGTCCATTAGGCTACGTCTAGACTGCAAGCCTCTTTTGAAAAAGCAGCTTGCTTTTTTCTAAAGTACTTGTTGCAGTGTAGATGCTCTTTTGACTCCCAGGCAGTCTGCTCTCTTTCGAAAAAGCAAAGTTTGCATGACATAGCGCCTTTTTTTGAAAGAGCACTTTCGAAAAAAGGCGTTATTCCTCGTGAAATGAGGAGTACCGCCATCGAAAGGAAATCCATGTTCTTTCGATTTAATTGGAAAAACGCGGCTGTAGTCTAGATGCAGGTGAAGTTTTTTTTTTAAAAAAAGGGCTACTTTTTTCGAAAAAACCCTGCAGTCTAGACACAGCCTTAGGGTTCTGTGTGCAGCCCATGAGACGCTTTATTTACTGTTGCCCAAAGAATGGGTTGCCAAATTCTGCTGGTTTTCATCTGCATAATTTTTTTCCCTACTGGTATTAAGTGACACACACAAAGTGAAGGCAACCAAGTGAGGTGTGTGCTAATTGCACACAAAGTTGAGAGCAGCATGCTCCCTCTGCATCCAGTCAAAGTACTGTTATGGATCAATTAGCACACCCCACAAATTCTAGGTATGCAAGAAGAGTTAGCAAAATTACCCTATTGTGGGAGATCATCTCGATTATGACAATCTTACAGCCCACTGAGATAGAAGGCACTCATTGACCTAAATCAACCTCTAAATCCAGATATCTTGCCTTCTAATGCTATCTTAGATTCTTTTTGTGACTACCTGATCTGTTCTAATTTCTTCTGCTGAAGGGGGTTTACATAATTGATTGGATTGTTATAAATATTAGTGCCAAATTCTGTCTTCTGATATCAGCAACTGAGACCCTCTGGTTCCAATGGGAAAGGTATGTGCATATTTCAGGGTGGGGAAAAAAAGGCTCAATGTTATTGCTGACTTGCAAAACCTCTCTGACAGCGGCAGTTGTCTCCATAATTTCAATAGCAAAACCTCTCTGACAGCGGCAGTTGTCTCCATAATTTCAATATAAAAATAATATAATCACTTGGAATTTCTTTAAAAGTGTTGCCAGTTAAATTTTAAGATCCTCTTTCTAAAATTTGTGCTGGCCCGTAGATATTCAAGGTAGCTCTCAGGGCTGGATGGTATAATTTGCTTACTTCATTTATGGTAAAAATATATGGAAATAATGGTAGCAAAATCTGATCTTGTCAGAGAAAAAGCTCCGTACTATGCGCCATTAATTACTTTGGCTATAAAACATCAGAGCACAAGATGCCAATCCTTAATTACACTAACAGATAAACACATTACTTAAAATATGTGCATGCACTCATCTACAAATCTATTTAGCTGCCACCATTAAGTTATATATGTATTTACATTGTGTGTGAAAAATTTCTTGTCCCTCCAGTTATATTAAAACAAACATTTTTAAGATTATTAAACTGCAGAACATCTTCTCCAGACCGTATTTTCTATCTATGGTACATGCTGGCTTAGAGAGTAAACAGTAATTGTCCATAATTTAAAATATCAATTTATAATAAAGATAACCAAGATGGAAAAGTGAACAACATTAACTAGGAAAATAAAAATAAAACTGACCTAGTTAAATATTCCGTTTCAAAGTACTCAATGCCCTATCAACCATACACAAAACCTAACTTTAAACTCTCTCAAACTGGGGACATGGAAATCTGTGGTTTGGAAGAAATCAGAAAAAATTAAATCACTACACAACTTTGGATCACATTGACTCAGTAAGATTATAGCTGCTATTCTAAAACATTTCCTAAAAAATTCAATCATACACCTGCCTCAAAGTTCACCAAACAGACATCTGAATTGGAAGTTGTCACAGAGTGTGGAGGAGTCTCAAGGCCCTGCACCTCCAGCCGCAGTCAGAGGTGAGAGACAGCCCGCAAGTAGAACAGAAGGTTTACCGGCTGACAGGGATACAGTGTAGCACAGACTTCTTATTAACACAGTAACCAGAAGCAGCCAGTACAATCCCACTTTGGGAGAGGGGAGCCCTAGGCCCCCTTCCCTGCATTCTCAGCCAACTGAGAGGACTCTCACACTCAGCAGCCAGTCCCAGCCATGCAGGCAGCTCCGCCTCCTCCTTTGTCTAGCTTCAAAAGGTGTCACCTAT
This sequence comes from Pelodiscus sinensis, assembly GCF_049634645.1. Taxonomy (NCBI): domain Eukaryota; kingdom Metazoa; phylum Chordata; order Testudines; family Trionychidae; genus Pelodiscus; species Pelodiscus sinensis. Next base: position 8,238,432 of record NC_134735.1, on the reverse strand, counting down.
TGAATCTTCCACCTAGGCTCAGGTTACAACAGCCTGAGCTATTGTTCTGTGCTTGCTAAAATGGGGCAGCCACCCCTCAGTAAGAGCCACACCCAACATTTCCATCCCCAGCTGGGCACCAGTGCAGTGCCCAGGGAAACTGAAGGAAAAAATATGTAGCACTTTAAAGACTAACAAGATAGTTTATTAGGTGATGAGTTTTCATGAGACAGACTGAGGCACACATACGGGTTTACAACAGAACAGTACAAGACAGTAGGAATCACATACAACATAAAGCAAACAGAGCAAACACAATCCCCACTACATCACAGAAGCTTCAGGGGATAGCCGAGTTAGTCTGTTACAGAGAGAGAGAGGAAAAAAAAAAAGGTCTGGTAGCACTTTATAGACTAATAAAACATGTAGATGATATCATGAGCTTTCATGAGCACACAGAAGTACATTCATCAATGCATAAGGAGTCGATCTTAATGTTACACTGCTCTACTGTAACAAAGATCTTGCCAGTGATATTGCCAGTGCTCACTCAGTTTTTAATTATGGGTTTTCAATGCTGAAAGCCATGTAAGTAGTTTTATAAATCCTTATTCCTTGGTGTTTTATAAATCCTTATTCCATCCACATTTATTTTCAGTAATTTTCTCCATAATCATTTGAACTAGCGATGTTTGAGTATGGGTGATTTATACACATATCCTTGGAATGAGACACTGTAAAAGTAGACTATTGCTGCATGGGACTTAAATAAGGTCCTTAAAACAAAAGTATTTACTGAACAGTACTTGGTTTCGGTTTAAAATATAACCAACAGTGCACTGATGTACAATCCAAGGGCTCTTTCTGACATGGTGTTTACGCAGAAAATATTAAAATGAACAGTAGTGAGGAAAAAATAAATCAGAGATTCTTACTCCTGAAAAGCCTCTTATGTGTCTTATAGCAGATGTGAGTGTGTGAGAGAGTGAGAGACTACAAAAATATCCAAATAATTAAGTCTGCTTTGCATCTGTCACCAGCGGGCAGTTAAATATTCATCAGAGCTGCTGCAACAAAATTTCACAATTCGCAGAAATGACTTGTGTCATTGAGCCTACTTTTGCTTTGAAAATTCACAATACAAAAACAAAGCCCAGATGAAAGAACCTGTTAGGTTCCTTGAAAAATCTGCTGCTCTTAGAAAATGGAAGAAAGATTAATAGCAGCTTTGGGATGTCCTTGGGTTATTTTTTGCCCTAGGGTGGCAAAGGACAATACTAGGACTTCATAGAACATGCAGATCAATGTTGTTATGCCACTTTATATTCTTGGAAGGATTAACAAATTATGATCTTTTTCTTTATATTTTACACTATAATGGCTCTTAGGTTTGCAAATCAGAGAACAAGCATGGAGAATTTTTTTTCAAATCGATTATTAAATTGGGTGTTTGCAAAACCAATACTTAGAGTTCAGTGTTAATTATTTTAATTGTTACACAGGGAGAAGAATGTGAACTTCAATTGAGATTACTGCAGCTGGTAATATGAGAGATACAGCTATATCTGTTTTTAATGTGAGATATCACAAGTTGTCCTTGTAGTACAAGAAACTCAACTACCATCTCAATCTCTAAAACAGTGAGAAAAGATGATAAAACACACAACAGTGCATTTAAAACTTTTGTGCACAGTGAACTGATTTATAATCTGGGCTCCACGATCACACACTTGAAATGTGTGGACTACAGTATTTCTTCTGGGCAGTGGGAAATAGGCAAATACAAATGTAAAGCTAAGTGTCATGTCAAATGAATATGGAAAACTGGTCAAGTTAACAAATTTCGGTAACCTTTTTGTAGATCTGATTAAAATAGTAGAACTTGCTGTATGAGAACAGCATAAATAAAAGCCTGTTCTTTCTTCACTTAGTTTATATAAGCTAAATGCTTTTATTTTTAATCAGCAGAGTTGCTTGTGTCCATTTTAAATGCATTCCAATGGACTGACCTGAAACATTTTCATTTCCAGTTGCTCTCTCAGCCCTGGTCTACACAAAATAAGCTAAGTATCCACACTACCAAGCCTGTAATTTCAAAATAATGGGCGGTTATTTTGAAATAACTCCTGCTTTCCGCGAGGAACAACACTTATTTTGAAATAGTTACTTCAAAATAGCGGTACTGTGGACACTGCTCTTTTGAAATAACTACTCCCCAGAGTCATTCAAAATAATTACTCCCAGTGCTTCCTCGGGCTCTAAGTGGAAGTAAAACACCCACATTAAGGGAGCCTGCCTCAGATTAAATTCAAGGCTTCCCTGTAGTGAGGACTCGCTATTTTAAAAGTTATTTCGGGAGTTATTTTGAAATAAGTTATTTTAAAATAATTTCCTAGTGTAGACGTACCCTTAAGAGTCTAAAGTATGTGGGGGATACTCCATCAACCACTGACACCAACATATCTCTCAGAAACAGCATTATAACAGACACACAATCAGCACTACACAACAATGGCAGATTAAGTTACCAAGAAGGTGTTTTTTTTTATTCCATTTCTTCCATTTTTTGATTTAAAAAATGACACATGCTCTGCTTCTCTCACCCCCAGAAAAAACCCTGGCGATGGCAAATCTATTGACAATAGATAAAATATTCCATACTGTAAAGCATATGGAAATAAGTATGTTTCTGCTCTGGATGCTGAAAAATACAGCAGTAATAGATCATAGACAAGAAGCATTATCAGTATAGTAGGAAAGCCTCAACTAATAGTCACATTTCTAGGAGAGAACACTTCTCAAAGGACATTTTTAGATAAAAATTAAAAAAAAAATATTTATAAAATAATTGCCCTTGAGACACTGGTAGCTTTTCAAATGTGGCAAACTGTGGACCAAAGATTAAAGGGACAAACTGAAAACAGTGGAAATGAAGGATGGAAGTCAAATATAAGAATGGAAAGAATGAAACAGTCAGAGGGCTTAAAAAGATATGAGGCCACAAAAGATGGTCTAAGTTGCACCTTACAGAGCCCATTGAACAATTAAGTCTTCAATGGTTTAATCATAATAAAACGAACAAGAAGCTATGGTCTGATCTCCACTAAAGAGTTAGGCTGACTCACCCAGTCACTCACACGTGAAAAATACACACTGGAGAGGCTTACCAACCTAACTCCTGATGAAGACAGCAATAGGCCGACAAAAGAATTTTCCCCTCAACCTAGCCACAACCGCTTGGGGTAGAGTATCTATGCTAAGGGGAAAAGCCATCCCATTGATGTAGGCAGTGCCTACACTGAAGAAGCTGCTGTAGCATTTTGGAGAACTCACGGCTTATCTGCGCTTGAAGAGGTTAAACTACTTATGGGTCATTTTTTCCAACCTCAGAACTGTTTTCCATGAACTTACAAGGCAGTATTTCAAGAACTACAATTAAATGAATAAATAAATTATAAAATTATAAAATAAATTATAAAATTATAATTATAAAATATTTTATACTAGCAGAAACATTTAAAAGAAATTGTTAAAGAGGATTAACACCATGAGTATGCAAGGTCTAATCACAACAGTCAATACTGTAGTAATTTCAGAAAGTCTCAAGTAATATATTAGGCCACTTCTAGAGTAAATTAAACGCAGCTAAAACTGATCAGAGCACAAATGAAAATGGCTGATGCCCTATCAAAAGTGCAAGCATACTGCACTATGCATTAAAGCAGGGCTACTCAACAAGCAGACTGCGGTGCAGTTTGGGGCTCAACATACGGCCTGCAGGTGGGATTCTTTGAACATGGCCTCCACTGAGAACACCCTCCACAACGAAGAGTCAATATAATGGTCTTCTGTTGATATGTGTTTTAGTAGTTACATTCCTGGAATGCCATTGCTCAGCACTTTTAATGTCATATGGATGGAAATAGGGTAAATATTACATTTTATTAATATCAGCAGAACTGATTTAAATGGGGCCTGCATGTTGTGTAGTCTTGCCTTAATCTTTGTATTCATGCCTGTCAGTGTGAAAGAAGCTATTTGCACATATGTGGCCCTCAGCATGTGCTGTATCATTGTGGCCCCCAGGGCTTCCAAAGTTGAATACCCCTGCATTAAAGCAAGGGTTCTCAACCTTTTTCTGAGTCCCCCCGGCCTACTGCATGCTATTAAAAACTGCAAAGCCCACCTGTGCCCCAAGAACTGTCTTGGATGGAATACTCAATGCATCCAATTTCTGCATTTTAAATATCAATCATATCTGTCCAGCAACACTATCATTACATTTGTAAACAAAAACACACTCTAGGTGTACCAACTACTAAAATTCATAATCAACTCATCATATTTGTTACACTATTTTTAAAAACTGCTACATGAATAATGTCCTAGCCATGAAAGATGTATTGCCTTTACAAAAGTGGAAGTCATGCAACAGCTTTAACTGTGATCTGACAGGTAAAGCTGGATCCTCTGATGAAAACTCCATCCTCCAGATGTATCTTCTGAGGCAAAGATTCCTGAACATTTCCAACGCAAGTGCAGTAAACTAACATGCATGAAGGTAGAAAGCAGGAAGAGATTAATTTCAATTTGATATGTGAGGGCTCTATAGAAAAGTTAATTTAAAAAAAAGGAAGGGTCAATACTCCCTCTATTTGTGAAATTCTCTTGGGTATGTCTACACTTGTAACCTCTTTCGAGAGAGGGATGCAAATGAAGACATTCAAAATAACAAATAAAGTCAGGATTTAAATACCCTGAGCTTCATTTGCCCATTTGCGTTATGGCGCTATTTCAAAATAACAGACAGTGTTAAGACGCGGTTATTTTGAGAGAAAACCCTTCTCTCGAAATAACCGTGTCTTAACAGCGTCTGTTATTTCAAAATAGCGCCATAATGTGAATATGCAAATGAAGCATGGGATATTTAAATCCCGGGTTCATTTGCAATTTTGAATGTCTTCATTTGCAGGGCTTGCCGAACCGCGGCAAGCCCCGCTAGCCAACCGCACTGTCCGGCGATCTGCGCATGCACAGATCACCTGCAACCTGGAATAGCCAGGTTCGATCTACTCGCCCCGAGCGAGTAGATTGCATTATTTGTCGATCTCTGTTCATTTGCATCCTTCTCTCGAAAGAGGCTGCAAGTGTATACATTACCTTTAAGGTTTCAGATGCTGGAATGGAACAGGAGAACAGTAATTTCTGGAATCCCCTTTCCTGGATTATACTATCTACAATAGACATCCTTACAGTGGAGGGCTCACTTCAAAGCAATGGCTAAAATGCACTCCAATATCAACTCTGGCATACATGCACATTGTTTCCAATAGGGTTAAATCATATTATAGTCCATCTTGATTCAATAAACAAAGCTTAAAGTAGTGTGTAAAAAAAAAGTTGACAATTACTCCAAGACTCTACTTAGAATGGTCTTTGAAGAGTAAGAATAATACTCTGCACTTCCTAACCCTCTACACCTTCAATGCTACTTTAATAAGGACTTGAACCGATTTTCTCCCTCCCATCCACTAAATACATTTTAAATTCTAATATCTACAAATAAAGGTGGTCAATAAGCAGACTGAGAATTAGATCTGGAGCACCAGATTTTCAACAGATCTCAACATCTTTTTATTTCATTATCATTTTTAAACATTATTTGATCTGGATTCTGAACCTTGACCAAGAAATTTGGACCTTGACAAAAATAACTTACTACTCTGATCTACAGCATGCTAGATTATCACATGAGGGAGCCAGCCTTAATGAAGTCATGATAACAAAGAACCTAGTTTTTACCCAACACAAAACCAGGTTTTAGAGGCTCTGAAAACACTACATCCTCACACCACTACTGACTGACTTGGAGAAAACACTACCCTTCCCGCATACCAGAAATAGGTGTAGAAACACAATCATTTAATATAGAAAGATGCTACACTTTCAACTGTTGGGAAATTTTAAAATATATGCATCTCTCTCATGCATAAGATCATAAAGTGGCCTCAGATCTTAAAAGATCAGGATCTTAAAAGAGGTGAATATTGTTTGTTTCATCAAACTAGATATTTTTAGAAGATTTTTTGGTTGCAGTCACTATAATCTACTTTGGTCTACAACATTTACTAGTTAAGTCAGGCTTTTGTTTGACTTAAGTGCCAAAAATTCTTCTCCCTCTAAAGCTGTTTTGGTTGTTTCTTTGAGGGTCATTGTAACTGCAAGCCATCAAAATGGAAAGCAGAACTCATTCCTAGCAAGTGAGCTGGCTCCTAGATACAGCTCTTTTAAAACAGCCTCTGTCTGACCTCAAAGGGTTAAAATAGAAAAGAAGGGTGGACTCCACTCATCTCCCCACTCACTGCATTTGTAAGACTGAAACAGCTCAACCCAGAGTTGAGAGTTCTATCCTGAAGGAGTTAATGATTTACTGATATTGCCTCTGAACTTTATTGTTCAAAAACGCATAAGAATACAGGTCGCCCTCCCTCTCTGTTCCTTGTAGAAACTTGAAATAAATTCTCAGATGCTTGACGGACGCAATGATTAGAAAGAATTTATTACAGTGATACAAAACTCCCGAAGACCACTAGTTCTAATGGAAAGAGCCAACTGTAGAAGATACGGATTAACTATGAAAGTGGCCATAACTCCACACTTACCTTACTGTTTGGACATCCAAACTGGATATGGGGGAATCCACATAAAGGAAACATACGCAAAATGCCTGACACTGTTGATAGAGAGCGGCAGCTCTGGAAACAGGCAGAAAATGAAAACGTGTCTGGCCCTGTGAGCGGAGAAGGCAGGCTCACATTATACAGAGAGCTATGGAGTCGCATTTCCTTCCTGCTTTCAGTCCTGATGACACTTCAACCTCCACCCCCTTCCACAATTAAAGGGCCAGGATTGTTTTCCTCTATTGCAAAGCAGGTCTCACCTGGCAGCAGAAAAAAGCTGTGGTGATCCTGCCTGATCTGTTGCAGAGAACAAGGCCAGACAGAGCATGACTTAGCTTTGCACTTGGAACTGTTTTTATACAGGAGGGGATGAGTTTTACAGCCAATTTTCCACCAAAGCTACTGGTCCTGTCTGGAAACCAGACTGCAACCTTTGTGGTAACACTCTGAAGTGTTAAAAGAATCTTCCCAAATAATGGTTTAGTCTGATTAGGGAGGATTTGATTTAAATCATAATTTAAATCACTAGTCAGGAAGACTTGATTTAATCATGGTTTTCTACACAAACGTGCATTCTTGTTGGTTATAACCTTAACACATATTCTTCACAAGATGTAGATAGAGGTAGGTTTCATTTTTAGAAGGTAAGTACTATACAGTACGTTTTTCAACAGTGATTTATTTTGAAAACTTTTCAAATTAGTTTTACAGCTATCTCAGGAAATGGAATGATTGTTTATTTCATTTACCAAAGGTAACTGAAGCAGATATTTATGAAGTCATTGGGAGATGAGCTATCTCCAATTCAACAGGTCAATCAATATTTGGAGGATTTTCTTGCCAGGGTGTATTAGGAGATCATCACTAGACAGACATTCACATTATTTTATTTAACTAAAACAACATTATGTATTCTGGTTTTTTCCTTCAACAGTAAACACAATATTTTAACAAAACAAGCAAGTGATTTTTTTAAATTTAGTGAAACAGTCAAGGTTTTTTTTTAAATCAGATTTGTTTTTGTTAAAATTGTTTAAAGTTAAATGAAATATTTTTTAAAAATTACATTGACTCAGCCAGATCAACATGAAAAATATAGAATATTGGCTTCTGCAGCTAACTAAGTTGTCTTCACCTTCATTTTCCAAATCTGGAAAAGAAAAACAAGCTTTCCTGCTTTTTCAGGTCCCAAATGATTTCTCAGTTTGGAATGAATTTGTTGAAAGAAAGAAAATATTTTTATGCTCGCTGAAGAAGCTACTGCAGTTTCTGAATCCAAGTGCTTAAGTCACTTCCACCAGTTCACTGGTGTGACTTTCTTTAATCATCAGCAAACATTTCTTCAGTGGTTCACCTTCAGTTCTGAAGTTTATTATAGTTGGCATTGTGGAGGGAAGAATGCTGGATGCCCATTATGTCAGATCCAATTCTTCAGCAGTTAAGGTTTGACCGTGGTACCGAGTTTTGAGAATATTTGCAAGAAAATGAGCTGGAGGATAGTGCTTGTCCCATTTTTTTTAAATACTTGTAATTTAACTCTGTCATTGCATATTTCTTTAAGATTTCACTTAGTACCTCTCAAATTTCAACTAAATCAGCAATAAAAAGCTATTTCCCTGCATTTTGTTCACGGCTACAAGAACAGACTTCAGGATACTCGGCGTGTGTTCAATGTTTCTCTTAAGCATGATGAGAATTTTGGCTGACAGCGCCATCTATTTTTTCACAATTTTGTTCACAAATTCTCATCAGATTAGGCCCGTTCTTGATATAGTGCTCAAAACAGTATACTACTGAGTTCCTTTGCATGACTTGTGGGAGAGTCTGGGATGGCTAAACACCAGTGGTTAAGGAGTTCAGCCATGGTCGGCATTACTCTTGAACATGTTTTTTCCCTTTGTTTCTATAGTGTAACGCCTCTGCCTCCCCTGCCCCCGTGGAAACGGTGCTGGGGGGACGGATCTCTTTTAAGCCAGCTCCTGCAAGCACTCGCTCCTGCCCCCCCACCACTTGCAGGGGAAGAGGCGGAGCGACTAATCGAGTCACTACACAACTATCCAATAAGCTTATGCTTATCAGATTGTTGACTAGTTGCTTATATTCCTAGCTCAAACATGAGAATTCAAGAACAATTCAGACAGAACACAGGCAGTACTTAAGATGTATGAAATAAAGTTTACCAGTCTGAAGATCCCACATCTTTAATGCAACTTCTGAAAAGGAATATTTTGCATGTTGTTGTTCCATTCGGGCAATAAGGCCTTGCATAACTTTGTTGCATTGTTTGCATTTTGAATGCATGCCTGTCTTTCCCACAGGTAGAGGAACTTCATTAAAATATTCCTAAATTGGGTATGTTTCACAGCCTGCAGTCATAATAGGTTTTCCCTTCTAGTGAGAGAATGGTATGGTAGACCTCAAATCACTGAAGGCTACACTCAGAAAGACCTCAAGACTCCTGGAATATGCTGCTCAAACAAGTTTCACTTTTGTTTCTACTGCTGTCCCTTCCTTCTCACATTTATCTCCAGACTTCTCCTTGTCCTGATCTATTCCATCCTCCTCCCCCCCAAAACTTTTATTCATTGAAACTCTGCACTTTTAGAGAGAGGTACACAAATTTGAAGAAGGACAATAGGGTTGAGGCCTGCTATTTCTTACCTCCCTCCCTCTCTCTAAACATTTTTGCTGTTAATAGGCATATTATCTCTGAAGACACAAACCCACAATTTAGGAACTACAAAACTAAACATTTCTGATGGCATTTTCTAGACTGAGCACTGAGCCCCACTGGACAGATAGAAAGATTAACCTAAATAATCTATACAGAAGTCTCTGGAACCCGGTAAAATTGGATCCCTAATCCATGAACTTATTGGAAAACTTTTACAAAACTTTTCTTAAACATTATATGACTATATTGTCTCATACTATGGAATTAGAATTTATAATCTATGGAATTAGAATTTATGGAATTTGTTCCATTATGAGATATCTTTGAGCTATAATGTATCTTCATTAAAACTTTTTATTAAATAAGTTTTATTTTTTTAAAATAATCGATTTTTATCCACCCTGAGTCTTATGTCTAGGAACAGGATATAGTCCAAAGCTATCTTCAGAGTTAACTTTAAAACGGCTCTACTGATGGACTGTAACTATTTCAATAGGAAAGAACAAATAGGAACAGAAGCTTTACATTAACATGCTTCGCAGCCCCACCAATCCACAGCCCAGTTAGAATATTAATATGTTAAAATTCTACTGCCAGAGTGGAAGTCTTAAATAAAACCTTTATTAAAATAAAATTATCTAATGAACCTGGACATTTCATTTCTGAACACAATCATTTCTGATCATCTTTGCTGTTAATGTAGGAAAATGTTTGGTACAGGGACCTTTGCTTACTGGTTTGTAAGTACCACACACACTTAAGGTACTATATGAATAGCAACCATTATTAAATTGTTTTGAAATATAAACTGCTTTGTCTAGTTGGAGTTAAGTAAATCACTGAAATATGAATGAATTTAATACATCCATTTTTTCCCCACATTGAAGATACAAAACAATGACTCTGACACCCAAAAGAAAACAAAATAATTACCTAACCAGAACTAGACAGCTTAATGATCTAACTGGTTCAAAAGAACATGAAGTACTTAGGAGCAGCATGTTTTGTTATATCAGAGTTTAGCAACCTATGGCTCGTGAGCCAAATATGGCTCACTAGGGAGCCAGATATGCCTCTTCTGGAGCCCCAGCTCAGCCGCCCCATACGCCTCCCTGCAGCAGGGAGCCAGCGCTGGCACTACAGCCTTATGACCTCCACAAGCCTGGAGTGTCAATGCCAGCTTCCCATAGGGGTGGGGGGCCAAGGCGAGGGAGAAAGCCCCCTCCACCGCCAGATCCAGCGTGAGGGGAACAAGAGGAGCAAAAAAGTCTCAGTGTACTCCTCTTTTCCTTCAATCAGCACGTGGAAACAAGCAGCCAAAATGGCTCGATGAGCACTGCCCTTTTTCGTCCCTCTGGGAAACACTCCCCTGGAGGTTTCTGAGGAATGGGAGCAGCGGGCAACGTATTACATCAGTGGTCACCAACCAGTAGATCTCGATCTACCGGTAGATCTCAGGGGCTCTAAGAGTAGCTCTTGAGCCCTCTCTGAACTGCGCGCCTGCACGGTACATTTACATTAGATTTCCTCATTTGAGGAGCAGCTACTCACCGAGCAACAACACAAGTGAGTAGCTGCGAGGAATGGTGGGAGCTGGAAGGTCAGGAGGGCTGAAACACCCCAGCCAGCTGACTGTGGCTTTCAGCTGAAAGAGGCTGTCCTGCGCTCCAGCTGATCGGCGGCTTCTCCTCTGCGCCTGCCCACGTGAAGCTTGGTGCACCCTGGCTGAGCGCCATGGCCAGCTGGCCGGGCAGCCACTTCTCTTCGCTCCCGCCCAGCTGCCCTGCGCTCAGCCCAGGGAGGCTGCGTCTAGCTCCAGCTGTGAGTTCTTTTTTTTTGCTTCTCACTTGTGTGGTCCCTGACTGATGGGTTAGTGGTCAACCATCCAAAAAAGGTTCCCCACTCCAGCCATAAATAAAGACAATGTTGAAGCCTTTTGTGCTGGACATAATATTTTACTTTATTTAAAAATGTAGCCATGCCAACAAGCCCTCAAATGGGGCCCAGCCCCCATCTGCCCACAGCATCGTATTGCTCCTCCACCCCCCCACACACCAACTCTGAGTCCATCACATATCTGAACCCCCTGCTCTGAGGCCATCATATCCTCACATCCCTAGTCCCCTACCATAACACTCCTGCACCTCCACACACCCCAACCTTGTGCCCTGAGTCCATCATACACCCCAACCCAGACTCTTGCACCTCCATATCACCAGTCCCCTGCCATAAGATTGACAGAAGACAGCCTGAATACGTGCCTGAAGTTGGATTTGACCAGTCATGATGTAAACTTCAAAGAAATGTGTGAAAAGATACAGCAGCAGAAGTCCCATTAAATAAAGTCCGTGAGTACAATTTATGCTACTATTAATTATGTCATTTAATAATATTACATTGTATATTTTCAGTCATACAAATGGGCATTCTTATATGGCTCTTTAGTTATTCGGACTTTTGAGATTGTTTGACTCTTTGGTTTGAAAAGGTTGACGAGCCCTGTGTTATATTATGTAGTATTTGATCCAGATGATCACAGAGTGCTGCTGTTTCATCTTAGAGATGTAGCAGGGATTAACAGAAATATGCTCAGATGAACGTCAAAATGCGGCCATCAGCTTGCAGCCAGCACCATCTACAATGCACTAAGATAGCTAGACAAAAATCAGTAACTGGGTGAAGAGCAGTTGGCTCAAGCTAAACTGTGCAAAATAGAGCAGGTACTGGCGGAGAAAGGGTGCACTCCAAAGAACAAGCCACCACCTCTAACACATCCCTCTCTATTCTAGTCTCTGATCAAGACAGTCCACAGTGGATGGATCCTCAATGCTTCAAGTGAGAACATTTCTTAAGACTACATCGTGTGCTTGTTGACAAATTTGACGGTCTTGTGGTTTACACGTGTCTGTAGCATTTTGTAAAAACGTGTCTCTGAAAAGAGTTAGGAATTTTAGTAATTTTGGCTAAATATTCTGTAGCAACATTAAGGTTGCTGAACATCTGACACCACAGTTCTTTTATCAACAAACCAAGAAATCAAGCAGCTGAAATGCAGATTACCTTTCACGTCTATCCATATGATCTTCACCTTAACTGTAGAAAGAGGCTTACATATTATACAGGCTATTCGAAGCCTTTGACTGCTCTGTTACCTCAATTAGGAATTAAGCAATTTTTTTTCTTGTGATGGTTGTTGTGTCATGTTCTTAAAGGTGAAATGCTGGTGCAGTATTTTACTAAGTAAAAAAATTCGGATAGACATGGCAGACAAGACTCAAATGAAAATGCAGCATGATCAAATACTGGCAGTACCTCCCTACATTTTGCACTGCTGATGAAAGGAAACATGAATAGTTCCTAGATAAGAAATGATGCATTTCCAGTAACACTATTTAAAAATCAAGCAATCATGCTAAAAACTAGACAGCATTGCTAAATTAACAGAAGTGCTGTGATTTCCTGACTGTAAGATACACTTTACAGAAAAGGTACTCCCCTCTAAATTACCACAGATCGCAAATAAAGAAAAACCTCAGTAACATGCCATTTTATTCTCTTTTTAAAACTTCAAGTAAAGTTTTTATTCTATGTAATAATTGTACTGCTTTGGCTTTTTTGTTTTTCTGCAGTCTAAACAGCAGAAGTTCCTTGGATCTGGTCAAAATATTATTTACTTGACTTGTTGAAAATAATTCTTATGGTCTCTCCTGTCAGGCAAACAATCTGAACTAGATAATTCCGGCATAAATGGAAAATAAAATAAGGACACTTGTACAGACTTACCAGGGGCCACGTGAGAATGGAGTTGCAATATCAGGGGCCAAGTGAGAATGGAATTGCAATATCTCCAACAGTCAGTCCTTTTGGGTTCTGTGTAAATGCTTTGCAAGCAGGAGCACTTAGAAGGAAATATTTCAGATATGTCTTTTCATTGCTGAGTTCAGAATAATCAATGCAGCCTCACTCAGTAACTGGCTTTCCAGGAAGTAACATGGAGCTTAGTTGAATTCAATTACTGTATCTAAGTTATCTATTTCCCAATTAAGACACTTCTGCAAATAACTGAAAGCAAAATGCATACAGCTTCCATATCAAAACATTACTGTGTATGTACACACAAAATGGGAGTAAAATGCATTTAAATTAACTTGTATTTAGGTAAAGTTATTTTACCTTTTTATCCTGTACAGTCTTTAGTATTCTGCAGAAGGTATGAAAAAGCCATCAGCTAAAGCTGCTTTTCTTTGGGTGCTGTGAGTACTGCTAAACTAGAGGTAACACAGTATCATCTTTTTTTTTTTTTTAAATCATGAGATGCATTCAGCAATTCTCTGTACTGTGAAATTCACAGATGGTAATAATCTTTTCTTGGAACAAACTTACTTTTGAAAAGCTGTCTCCTGCTAAGAGTCCACATGTAAAATTAAGTCAAAGTTTTCCAGAACTATGGAAAACTTGGTGCTCAGAACTGGACCTTTGGAATTTGGCTTCTCAAATAAGTTGTAAAGCACCATTACACTTGCTTTTGTTTCCATCCTAGCAGCAAAGTTTCACATTTCAACTTCATTTCATGCGTTTACCAAAAAGCACATACTGGGGGCTCTTGCTTCCACAAGAAATGTATTTGGAGAGCAAGCAAACATAAGCTAGTCACAGTGCTACATGCAACTCTAATACTAGTTACACTGACATTGCAAAGGATCCTGAAGTATTAAAAATTATATACATTTGGTACAGCACCACTAAAATGTCACCTCAGAGATGGACAAGAGACAAGCAGAGCTCTGAAGAATATACAGTGTGAAACAGCAACAAATTCTGGCTAAGAGCAATGAGACAAAGCCTTGTTCTCACAAAAATGCCACAGAGGCTTGTACACCAACGAAGAGGAGGCAACAAAACTTGTTTTGTAAGGTCTTTATCCCAGTGTCGCCCTCCACCACATAGTTAAGTGAATGGAACTCAGTTACTCTATCAGGACCAGACTCAATCCTACTATGATTTGAACATAAGGTCCCAAGTAGAGTGAAAAATTGGGGCAGTGGGTATGCGGTAATAGGCACATATATTAGAAAAAGTCCTGAATACCAAGACTTTCCCTATAAAATTGGGACATTTTTCACCTTAGTCCCCAGGTTACTGCAGAACAGAATAGACAGCTATTTCTGTGCATTATTAAAAACTAGAAGAAAAATTAGGGTAGCCATTTGTTAAACAATAATTAAATTGGTAAATGTTAAACATACTATTGCAATAACAATTATGAGAGTAAGAAATATATCGAAATACTTTGTGTAGGTTCTTCACAATGGAGGACAAGAGTCAATATTCCCATTTTACAGATTAAGGATGGAGGCAGAAAAAAGCCATAGCAGTGGTCTAAGGCTGTAACAGATGGCGAGTGAGAGATCCAAAAACAAAACACCGAACTCCCAATGTGTATTTACATACAGGCAGTCCCCGACTTACGCGGATCCGACTTATGTCGGATCTGCAGTTACGAATGGGACTCGCCCCGGAGGACACGGACTGCGGGACCTCGCGGTCCTGCCGCCCGTGTACTCCGGGGCTTTCTCCGCGTCTCCCTGGACCCCGGCTGCTCTGCCCCAGGCGTTCCCAAGTCAGCTGCTGCTGAAACTGACCAGCGCTGACTACAGGAAGCCCGAGGCAGAGTTGCTCTGCCCCGGGCTTCCTGGAATCAGCTGCTGATCAGTTTCAGCAGCAGCTGACTTGGGGACGCTTGGGGTTCTTAAGTTGATTCTGTATGTAAGTCAGAACTGGCGGTCAGTTTCAGCAGCGGCTGAATCTGGACGCCAGTTCCGACTTACATACAGATTCAACTTAAGAACAAACCTACAGTCCCTATCTTGTACGTAACCCGGGGACTGCCTGTATATGGAAGAACTGAGGCAAGAAAGAGAGAACACTACCCTCCCTTATCCAAGGATTATCACGAGTTAAAAAACATCCTTTGATATACAATCTGCACTGTACGGAAAACCATCTGCTTTTACTGTGTGCAGCTCACAGTATTAGACTTACAACAGAGTAATGAAGATGTTGGGACAAATCAAACCAGAAAATCTTACTTAAAATTGTGCTTGCGTCTGAAATGCCTTGTGCCCATTAAGAGGACACACTTCCCTCAGACTGGGGAAGTCATATTTTGAAACTTAATCAGCTATTTTTATTTCCTTTGGTGTCTCAGCTCACAAATAAGTCCCTTTGTCACAGGACACCATGGAATAAAAACTAAAAAAGTGGAAGTGGGAGCTTCAGTTGACCTACTAATCAGGATTTGGCATAGAAGGCAGAGAACTGGTGTTGCAATATGTACAAGTTGTAAGGGTGGTTAATATTTTACAATGTTGAACTTTGTAACAACTCAAACAGCTGCAGATTTTTTCAGTGCAAAATGCAAATCCTTCTTTAGACTGAATCCTTCAAAAACTTTGGGGATCACCTCATTGTAGTGATTCTCTCGCCCCCAACATTTGAGTTTGAGACTGAACTATCTTGTTCCCCTTCCTTGCTTAGAGGTATCCATTTTAATTGCATGAACATGCTGTTCTTTCACAAAATTCACAGCTTATTGTAGATCAGGTTAATACAATTAAACAGCAACTCATTTTTCTCGTGATTCTCAATCTAAAAAAAAGCAAGTTGTGGGTTGGAGTAAACACTTTAAAACCAATTACGCGTTTTAAAATTCATTACACTGCAGTTTAATACCATTTTAAAGATTTTTGGCATTAACAAAAAAGACTTTCCTTGAATCTAATCTCATCTATGGGCAGTTTCCAGTAACTCAGTGAATATTCCATTGTCAAGAAGTTATCATTGTTATGCACCTCCCATTAGCTGCCAATGTTTTAGACTAAGTATTCAGAATATCCTTTTCATTTAATTTACAGGTTTTGTGTTCTGCTTTTCAAAAAGCAACCACTTCAAGTAAATTTTAAAGATATGTGGCATTAACAGAATAACTGCCCCGGTTCTAGTAGGAAAAAATATTAGATACTACTCTGACCACAGCTGACAACACAATGCCCAAATAAGGCACTGAAGGGAAAACATGGACTCTGACCTAGCAAATATTAATGATTGTTAGTACTCAAAGAAGCATTACAAACATTTATGAAAAAATATTTTAGGTGTTTCTTCTTTCTGGGACATTTAGCATCATTCTGCAGAATGGGTTCACACCTTGTAAAGCAGAAGTAAACAAGACCAGGAAGTATAAAACCAGCCAAGTACACTTCCAATCCAGTAACTAGAGGAGTTGCAGAATTTTTTTATCTGAATCAGTATACAAAATACAGGTTCAAAGGTATTACATATTGCCAGGCTTGCACACTAACAATGCTGGTGAGCAAAACTCAATTACACAGTAAGCACTTAAATTGTGAGGCAGCCATGCTAGCGCTATAAAGCCCTGCTATACAGTACAACTCAAGTCTCAAAGAGAGATGCTTCTCCTTTCTCCATGTAGAGACTTAATTTTGTAATAAACCTACCTTGTTGCTGGAACACTCACTCACACCTTCCACCCCTCAACAGTAAATCTGTCACTGTTTCAGCTTCTCCAGTTATGAAATCAGGAAACAATTCTGCAAAAAGAAGAAACTCTGTTGAAGCAGCTGTATATTTAAGCTATACATAACTTGATTTTATTTTCTGATGCAAGAGGTTTTATACAGAAAACTGGAGGAGATCATTATTGGCTTAAACCATTGGTCACCTTCTGATAAAGGGATTTGGAAAGTCAACCCATCTACCATCACTTAGGGTCACCATTTTTTCCTCCCTTCCAATCCCAAACTCCAAGTGGCCACTTCTACTACACTTCCTCACGAGAGAGTGCAAGCAAGGACAGAGGACTTCTGGCACCAACTGAAGATACATCCTCCCTTTCCAGACCAATGTTCATATTTTGTCTTCAAGCAGAAGAGGAAGTCAACTGCATGGTTCTGGCCAGTACATTGTAGTATGGGATTTTGAAAATTCTTGTTCATACAGAAGCAACCAAACTGAGCTGGTTACAACAATGTGTGAAAATGCTTGTAACTAGCATGGTTTGTGCCTGAGCAGGAACAGTCCCTGTGGCACTCACTACTCCTACACCATGGGCCAAAGAGAAGCTATCCAACATCACTATTCATGGATCATTGCTTCAGGCATAAGAATCCGGAGTAATTACTTACAGGGTGCCACTTGGTACTTTCTTGCAATTTTCAACACAAAATAAGTGGCACAAACAATTCTTGTATCTGTAACTCTAGAACGCTTTGCGAATTTATTCTCTCTACATTTAAGTCTCTTTTCCAATCACAAGATACAATATGGGAGAAAAAATTCAGACAAGTAATATTTTGGGACAATTTTAGATTGGCTATTTATTTCATAGATAAATACAGTCTTTTGACTAGAAAACTAAACATCTGTGCTAGTGATATCCCTGCCACAGATATATCCATTGCTTCCCACCAAATTAAGGCTCCATTCTGCTCAGCTGAATGGGTACAACTATAGTTTGAATTGGATCCAAAATCTACATTGGAAAATTACTAAAAACTTTTTAAAATTAAGGCATCAATGCAAGCAACGAGAGAGATGAAGTTGTGAAGGCCCATGTTGAACATTGTCTGTGGACTAGGGATGTTAGCGTAGTCACGTAAATGATTAATCGATAAGCCTGGACTTATAGGTTAATCCAAACAACAACATGTATTCCCCTCCCCCTTTCTGCCTTTGTATCAGAGACAACGGGGGAGGGAAGGAGGGACGCAAGATGGGATGCCAGTGCCGCCTTTGTCTGTGGGGAGCTTGGGCCTCCCGCAGGCAGGAGGCTACTGCCACCCCACACTGCCGCATCTGTATCAAAACTGCTCCTCTCGTGGACTGGCTCCTGAAGCTCCCCAGGAGTGGGGCCACGAGAGCACTGGCTGCTAGCCCCACCCCCCGGGGATCATCAAATAATTGTGTAACCACTAAGTTTTGGTGTGGTTACTAGGGATGTGAACGACTAGTCGACTATCTGATAAACAAATGCTTATCAGCTAGTCGACTAGTTGCTTCCCCCTCCCTCCCGCTGCCTCTGAGAAAAAGGTAGCAAAGGGCAGGGGGGAGGAGATAAGGGGGTTCTTCAAAGCGACAGCACCGTGTGGAGCCTGGGATCAGCTGGGGACTCAATAGTCCCCAGCTGATGCCAGGTGCCATGCGGCACTGCTGCTTTGAAATTCTGTGGGGAACACGGGGCCAGTGGGGGGAGGGGGGGGAACTGCTTGAGTCCCCTGCTAGCCCCGTGCACCATGCTGCACCTTAACTTTTGAAGTGTAGACACTCCAAAGGTGGAAGCACCCTTATTGACTAATCAAATAATCGACACAAACTGCATCGACTATTCAATTAGCCAAATCAAAATTTTACATCCTGAGTGGTTACATCATTATTGAATTAAATGAGATCTAACATCCCTACTGGGGACCAAGTCTGTTAAGGAGTTACATAGCAATGACAAATTTTCAACAACAAGATATATATTTTAATGAATTAATTTAGATTAAACACTAATAGGCAGTAAGAAAAACTTGACAATCATCTGTCCAGGAAATATTAAGAATTAATACTGCATTTTATAGCACCTTACACAAGACTCTTACAATGTTTTACAACCTATTATTAAATTAAACCTGAACACTCCAAGTAAGGATGTTATTCCAATAATATCTATGGATAAACTGAGGCACAGAGGTAAAATGACTTGCCCACGGTCCCACAGCAAATCAGTGGTTGAACTAAATATGAAACCCAAATCTTCTGACATCCAGTTCTCTGCCTTGCTCACCAGACAATGCTTTCTTTCTGCTCTGGTCTACATTTAGCTATGCACATTAAAGCAATTCTGGGTGTGTATACCTTCCACTACAAGATGCAGATCTGAACTATTAATCTGTAGCCTGATCTGAAGTAGACATTAGCTAGAACTGAAGTTTCAGTTTGCCTACTTTAAAAAAAAGCAGCACAGAATCATAGAAAAATATGAGATAAAAATACAGAGGCAACTGCAGAGAGAGAATACCCTTATGTTCCCGGCAGGCTGAAGAGAGGGAGACCTCAACAACAGCTGCACAAACCAATCATGTTGTGTGTGACTGATGTAGAACTGAGAGTAACATGGTTTAGCAGCATCTCTTATTTAAGTTCACTAGTAGTTAGTGGTTCCAGGTTTAGTACAGTTGCTGCCATTTAGTCATTAAATGCTGATGAATTTTCCTGTGTTAATCAAGGTAGCAAGCAGCTCAGCTTAGACTCAAAAGAAGTTAAGGCTACTAAAGTTACAGGAAACTATTTCCTGTTTCTTTTGTTTATTCATCCTTAAGTTCTCTTCCTGGACGTGGCTAGGAGGCTCTTGGAGACAGATGAACACAAAGTTCACATCTTCATTCTTACTAGTTCTGTGTGGGCTAGGATTCCCTATAGCTGAAGTTTGACCTTTCACTGGCACAACAACAGTTGCCATTCTCATACCGCTAAATTAATCTATTCACTAAAAACTATTCATTTAGTTACTATAGCATAAACTTTCCTAAATTATAAGGTGCTCCTATGACAGCGCATAGACAGTGTATTAATTAGGATCGGTAGACTTAACACCACAATACAGGGTTTCAATTTCCATTCCAGAATGACATAAATAAAGAGTTAAATTAAGAAGTTAAGTACTGTAAATTAGCGTATATAGCCCACCGGTTATTCATGTTTTTACCTACCTGTGGTATACATGTCTACGTCTTATGCAATTTGATTTTTACTCATGTTACAAGACGACAAGATCAACATAATAAAATCAACATCTTCTTTTCTCCACTCGTGAACAGACTTTTCATTAACGGAAAATTTTCTGCCTGCTGCTCTATTGCAATTTTCTTTTGCATATGTAACAACAGATAGTTTAAAATCGGCTGTATATGATTTGCGTTTAGGCATCATTAAAAATATTTTCTTGGACTATATTTGTTATAAACTGAAAAAGTTTTAAGACGTTGTGGTTGGTAGGTCTTATATACTGGTAATAGGGTAGTGCTTATTGCTTTTTATAGCTCAGCAGCCTCAGCCATGATTCATTACCAGTATAACAAGACCCAGTATTATTGGGCTGCATGATGTCGTTATCTTCAATCTTTATAACTGGCAAGTAACAACCACATCAAAGACCACCAGATTCTTTTATGAAGGCAGCAGAAGTCTATGCAGGTTATGTACATCCACGGGTATTCTAATATATATTTTAACACACTATAGAAAAACTGTGCATAATACTTAGACGAGTGTTATATTCGCTAATTTACGGTACTTGCCACTTAACCTTGCTCAGGTAGCCAAATTTGCTATTCTGTATTGCTCTCTAGATTATTAACTGTGTGTTTTGCAGCAACTTGTACCTCCAATCATGCATACCATGGGAGTCTGACATCTCCCCTTCTGGATCATTACCAGTGTTATCACCAAGGAAACCACAGGACTCACTGCCAAAGGCACTACCTGAAGCTGTATTACATTTCTATATTTCCATGACTACAGACCGACAAGTTAACTCTCCAGACCATAAAAAACCCACTACTTTTTCAGGTAGCATTTATTTCACAGTATGTAACAGTTCAAAACAAGTCACTGTTAATCTATGCTAGTTTTCCTTTTATTCTTGTTAGTGATCAGTGAACTAGGAGCACAGTTAGATCTTAATTACACATATTTCTATTAATGTTATAGGAAACTGCAAGGCAAGAAATGCAGTTCCTTACTTTATACATTCACTAGAAGATTACTCTAGCATTGCTCAGGTCCTTAACTCAATTTTTGTTTTTTGGAAAATAACCTCAACACAGCAGCTTGGGGCCAGGTGAGAAGTGCCTCTCCATGGCTGCAGCAGCACGAGAGGACACAGCTGGGGGAGTGTGCATGTCCCCTGGCTGGGGCAGGTCCAGGTTAGGCTGGATGGGAGCCACAGAAGGACCACCTGTCTCTGGCAGCATCAGCAGCTACAGGGAAGCTCCAGGTTGGCTCCCTTGGCCGGGGTGGGGGGAGAGCACACCTTCTTCTGACCCCAGCATGGAGCAGATGCAGCTAGGGGTGAGAGGGAGGCACCCCCTTCCCCAGCCCAGAGATGCCACAGCCCCCCTCCCCTAGAATGGAGCTGCTGTGACAGCTCTGTGCTGGAGCCGGCAGGCAAAGGTGATATTTTCCATGCCCACCCTAAACCGTCTTTCAACATTCCCTCAGTTATATCAATTGTGAGGACTGTACTTGATTCGGTGATTCTGTCTCTCTTCTGTTTGATTTTATGAGAAACAATCCCATCCAGACACATCCTGTTTTCCTGGCACAACCAAACTCTTATGTTGCTTTAAGTTATGATAAGAGAGCTATATACCAAATTTGCTGATCCTAATCCTTACCATTAAGAGACATTCTTGAACAGACAGACAAATTGTCTCAAATACATAGCAGATGTCAGCATAACATTCCTATAGAAGACCCATCTATTTAAATATAAATATATCAAGGCTTAACAGGTGATTCACGTATTTACGTATCATTGCATGATAAAGGGCTGAATTTTTCAGAAAAATGGGACATAACAGTTAATGTAAATGGCTCTTCTAAGAGGACCATTTCATGAGGTCTAAAAGTGGTAAGTGTCTCTTGTTCTGCGGGTATGCAAATGATATCAATTCACAAACAAGTTGGAAGGAATGTGGGTTGTTGTTTTTTTAAGTCAACTATTTACCACTAGTTCCATTCAATTTACTGAAATCACAAGCTCAAATACTTCCTTTGGGTCTAGGCCAGTGTTTCTGAAAGTGTACCACGGAAACATTTTCAGAAACACTTTAACTGGCCGCCCTGGTTTGTTTATGTACCAGCGCCGTGGCAACAGAGCCTCGTGGCTCCCTCTGGCTCCATTTTATCCTTTGTAGCCAAGGGGAACCACAGGAAGCGGTGGCCGAGCCCACGCCTCTTCCTGTGGCTCCCCTTGGCTGCAAAGGACAAAACGGAGCCAATGGGAGATGTAAGGCACCAGTACATAAAAAGACCAGGGTGGCCAGTTAAAGTGTTTCTGAAAGTGTTTCCGCGATACACTTTCAGAAACACTGGTCTAGGCCATAATCAATGTTTTGTCAATCCTGTGAGAAACCCATACCCACAAGATTTTTAAACACACATTTCCATTCTTTTTATTGTGATCTGTTTTGACTTGATGGAAGATGGGGAAAATGGTCTTATACTTTATGAAAAATAAAGTGTCAGAATTTGACGCTTTTCATATCAGTGAATTTTTCCTTTCTATTGATGTTTGATCAATTTTCTTTTTACAAAAACTATTTTGTACTTTTATAGTTATTTCCCAGCATACTGATTTCAGTATATTTTTGTACTTATTTTATATTTTCTTACACATTTCTCTTTCAACTAAAGAGCTCCAATAAATTTATTATTTAATACTGCTTTTTATCTTTAAAGTAGTTTATAATAAGCATTAATCCAATACACCCAGGAAGTAAGCAAGCATTATTATTCCCCACTTTCAGACAGGGAAAGTGAAGCAGGGAGGTAATGCACAGAAGGGTGCAATACTGAAGCAGAGATTATAGATCAGAAGTTTTATATTCCAGCCCACTTTTAAGAACATTTGTGTGTGTCAAAAAGACATGGATTGAAATAAGAATATATCCAAAGTTTACATGCAGTGTGTTTTTCTAGAACTCTCATTTCCTCTTTTTCCCCCTCTTATCCTCTGTCGGCTCCCCCCCCCCCCCCCCAATTCCTTTTTTAGAATGCCTGTCAAGGAATCTTTAATTATTACTTTAACAGGTGTGAAAGGATTGAAGCAGAAAAGAATCCCTACACATCCAGGCAAGCTCTGCAGATATGATCACAGCTGAAAATTCTTAGCCAACTAGATGACATACTTAAGAATCCTATAAAGAATTGCCATACCACAAATCACAGTATTTTGCCAATCTTGCCAAGCAATAGCATGACATACTGGTCTCCTCCAAAAGAAACATTTCATTGGTCTTTATATCTGTAAGGAACATTTAGTAATCAATGTACTACAAATAATTAGCTTTAAATGTACACCTTAATATTCAAATGGGAAATGACACAAAACCAATTGGGCTCCACATTCTCAGAGACTAGGAAAAAGAATAACATTTTGTAGAATTTCTATAGGAAGATATGCTTAGTTGGGGAAAGGACAATTTTTATCAGCACCTAATCTGGCCAGTTCAGTTTTCTTACCAATTTAGCAAATAAAACACATGTAGTCTGCTTATACTATTATAAGCACCCCAAATGATCTACATGCTGCCTACAGAAAGACAATTCCTCACCCAAATAGCTCACAACCTAATTATAGGTTCTATGCAAGAAAACCACTCAGTTTTAGCAACAACTATTAAACTTTACTTTCTTTGCTTAAACTAGCCTTCATTTCATTTTCAGTAAAATGCAATCTGCTTTAAGACATTTGTACTCTACGAATCTGATCTCCAATAATATGCTAAATAGAAAAAAACACAGTAAAAAACTGTTTTAAAGTACTGTACTTTGAATAATTAAGCAATGGCAGCCACTTGCCTAAGTAGGAAATTAACAAAACTCCAGAGTAAAGGAGGATATTTGAAACTCCATTTTCTTTTAAAACAGCAATTTTCCCATGTCCAAATTACAGACTTGAACAGCTTGCATTGCTTCAACTCATCTAGTCCTTGTCCACAGCGAAAGAGCTGCATCCTTATAATTTGAAGATCACTTACTGCTGGTTGCCACAATTTCCCAATCTACATTTTCCACAAACTAGTCAGGGTTCTATACTGCTGACAGGAGTGGAAATGCAGCTGTTCAGTTCCTTTCGAAAACATTGTTTGCCAAGTTGGTAACTAACTGCAACAACAAACTATGGAGTAAACAACCAACTACTAGTAGAGGAAGGAAGTGTGATTGTGATTAAAACCTCCTGGGTTCTATTTCTGGCACTATTACTGACTTTTCATCTGATCTTAGAGAAGTCACTTGTATCTAAACTTCAAATTAGCCATCTGTAAGAAATAGCGACACGCCTTCCAGCGAGGTGGCTGGAAGAACAGAGGTCAGAGGCATACTTTTGCAACTGTTGGCTTCTAATTAAAGTTTGAATTCTAGAAGCCTCTGCTGATTGGCTGAGCCTTGGTAGGGGAGGGGCTTTATAAGGCAGTGGGCAAGTGACCAAGGAGCTTGCGAACAGGTGATTGCTAACAGGGAGTTTTGAGAGGGAGTTCGGAAGGGGAAAGGGAAGGGCGGGAGGTTCTCTTGCCTTTGTTTTTAAATCCCTTTTCCAGGGCAGCAGCGATGGTTGGTGATGGGTCTGCTGTTACCTGCACAGCGTGTGCCATGTTTGTCTTCCTCCCGGAAGAAAGAACGGATTTCATCTGCAGCAAGTGCAAGCTGGTCGACATTTTGGAAGAAAAAATTGGAGGACTGGAGGCCCAAGTGTCGACCCTACTACGCTTGATCAGAGAGGATGAAGACTTCCTCGATAGAAGGCTGCATTTAATCCTTCAAGCACGGCAGGCAGAAGAGCCAGAGAGGGCAGTACGTGACCAAGAAGAGAACTGGAAGCATGTAACTTCTAGAAGGGGAAAAAGGCCAGCACGGGAATCCCCCGATGCTATAGAGGTAAGCAATCGCTTTCAAGCTCTCTCCACAGGCTCTGCAGTGCTGAAAGCTCTGGAAGGGACCTCACAAGGAAGAAACCAAAAGGGAACACCATCTACTGGAAGGCATGGGATGCATAGTCCTACGGATGGAGGTTCCACGGCCACCACGCCCAAAAGGAAACGACAGGTGGTGGTGGTCGGGGACTCCCTTCTAGGAGGGACTGAGCCATCCCTCTGCCATCCGGACCTGGAATCTCGAGAGGTGTGCTGCTTACCGGGAGCTCGCATTCAGGATGTCACTGAGAGGCTTACCAAGCTGATCAAACCTTCGGATTGCTACCCCTTCCTCCTTCTCCACGTGGGAACTAATGATACGGCCAAGAATGATCTTGAGTGTGTTACTGCGGATTATGTAGCGCTAGGAAGAAGGACCAAGAATTTGGAGCGCAAGTGGTATTCTCCTCCATCCTCCCTGTTGAAGGGAAAGGACTGGGCAGGGATCGTCGAATTGAGGACGTAAATGCGTGGTTGCGCAGATGGTGTCGCAGAGAGGGCTTTGGTTTCTTCGACCATGGGACTCTGTTCCGGGCGCAAGGATTGTTAGGAAGAGATGGGATCCACCTAACGAAGAGAGGAAGGAGCATCTTCGCGGGCAGGCTTGCAAACCTAGTGAGGAGGGCTTTAAACTAGGTTCGTTGGGGGACGGTGACCAAAACCCTGAGGGGAGTGGGAAAGTCGGATACCGGGAAGAAATGCAGAGAGGAAGGGGCAAGAAAGGAGGACCCATGTTTCGAATGGAGAAGATAGGACGATCAACTGGTTACCTGAAGTGTTTGTACACTAATGCAAGAAGCCTGGGCAACAAACAGGAAGAACTGGAGGCCCTGGCCCAGACCAAGAAATATGATTTAATTGGGATAACAGAGACTTGGTGGGATGACTCGCATGACTGGAGCGCTGTCATGGAAGGGTATAGACTGTTCAGGAACAACAGGCAGGGGAGAAAAGGAGGAGGAGTTGCACTATATGTAAGAGAGCACTATGATTGCTCTGAACTCCAGTATAAAGAGGGAGAAAAACCTGTTGAGAGTCTATGGGTTAAGTTTAAAGGAGCAAACAACAGCATTGATGTTGTGGTTGGTGTTTGCTACAGGCCACCGAATCAGGTGGATGAGGTAGATGAGGCTTTCTTCGGACAACTGAGCGAAGCTTCCAGATCGCAGGCCCTGGTTCTCGTGGGGGACTTTAATCACCCTGACATCTGCTGGGAAACCTATACGGCAGTACACAGGCAATCCAGGAAGTTTTTGGAGAATGTTGGGGATAACTTCTTGACACAGGTGCTGAAGGATCCGACCAGGGGCCGTGCGCAGCTTGACCTTCTGCTCACAAACAGGGAGGAACTAATAGGGGAAGTGGAGGTGGGTGACAACCTGGGAAGCAGTGATCATGAGATGGTAGATTTCAGGATCCTGACCAAAGGAAGAAAAGAGAGTAGTAAAATACACACCTTGGACTTCAAAAAAGCAGATTTTGACTCCCTCCGAGATCAGATGGGCAGAATCCCCTGGGATGTTAACATGAAGGGGAAAGGAGTCCAGGACAGCTGGCAGTATTTTAAAGAAGCCTTATTGAAGGCACAGAAAGAAACCATCCCGACACGTAGCAAGAGAGGCAAACATGGTAGGAGACCGGACTGGCTTACAGGGGAAATCCTTGGTGAACTTAAGCACAAAAAGGAAGCTTACAAAGAGTGGAAGCTTGGACAAATGACCAGGGAGGCGTTTAAAGGTATAGCTCAAGAATGCCGGGGGGTTATCAGGAAGGCAAAAGCACAAATGGAATTGCGACTGGCTAAGGATGTGAAGGGTAACAAGAAAGGTTTCTACAGGCATGTTAACAAGAAGAAGGTGATCAGAGAGGGTGTGCGGCTCCTAATGGATGAAGGAGGTAACTTAGTGACAGATGATGTGGGGAATGCTGAAGTACTCAATGCTTTCTTTGCCTCTGTATTCACGGACAAGGTCGGCTCCTGGACTTCTGCGCCAAGTGATGCAAGATGGGAGGAAGATGGACAGCCCGTGGTGGGTAAAGAACAGGTTAGGAACTATTTAGAAAAGCTAAACGTACATAAATCCCTGGGTCCGGACCTAGTGCTCCGAGGGTAATGAGGGAGTTGGCAAATGTCATTGTGGAGCCTTTGGCTATTATCTTTGAAAAGTCGTGGAGATCGGGAGAAATCCCGGATGACTGGAAAAAGGCAAATGTAGTGCCCATCTTCAAAAAAGGGAAGAAGGATGATCCAGGGAACTATAGGCCGGTCAGTCTTACCTCGGTTCCTGGAAAAATCATGGAAGGGATCCTTAAGGAATCCATATTGAGACACTTGGATGAGAGGAAAGTGATTAGGAATAGTCAGCATGGATTCACGAAGGGCAAGTCGTGCCTGACCAATCTGATTAGCTTCTATGATGAGGTAACTGGCTCGGTGGACATGGGGAAGTCAGTGGATGTTATATACCTTGACTTTAGCAAGGCTTTTGATACGGTCTCCCACAATATTCTTGCCAGCAAGTTAAGGGATTATGGATTGGATAAATGGACGGTAAGATGGATAGAAAGATGGCTAGAAGGCCAGGCCCAGCTAGTAGTGATCAATGGCTCGATGTCAGGATGGCGGTCGGTTTCTAGCGGAGTGCCCCAAGGTTCGGTTCTAGGACCGGTTTTGTTCAATATCTTTATTAATGATCTGGATCAGGGGATGGATTACACCCTCAGCAAGTTTGCGGATGACACTAAGCTGGGGGGAGAGGTAGATACGCTTAAGGGCAGAGATAGGGTACAGAATGACAGACAAATTGGAGGACTGGGCCACAAGAAATCTGATGAGGTTCAACAAGGACAAGTGTAGAGTCCTGCACTTGGGACGGAAGAATCCCAAGCACAGTTACAAGCTGGGGACCAACCGGTTAAGCAGTAGTTCTGCAGAAAAGGACCTGGGGGTTACAGTGGATGAGAAGCTGGATATGAGTCAACAGTGTGCCCTTGTAGCCAAGAAGGCTAATGGCATATTAGGTTGCATTAAGAGGAGCATTGCCAGCAGATCCAGAGATGTCATCATTCCCCTTTATTCGGCTTTGGTGAGGCCGCATCTGGAGTATTGTGTCCAGTTCTGGGCCCCCCACTACAAAAAGGATGTGGACGCATTGGAGAGGGTCCAGCGGAGGGCAACCAAAATGATTAGGGGGCTGGAGCATATGACTTATGAGGAGAGGCTGAGGGACTTGGGTCTGTTTAGTCTGCAGAAGTGAAGAGTGAGGGGGGATTTGATAGCAGCCTTCAGCTTCCTGAAGGGAGGTTCCAAAGAGGATGGAGAGAGGCTGTTCTCAGTAGTGACAGATGGCAGAACAAGGAGCAATGGTCTCAAGTTGTGGTGGGAGAGGTCCAGGTTGGATATTAGGAAAAACTATTTCACTAGGAGGGTGGTGAAGCACTGGAATGGGTTACCTAGGGAAGTAGTGGAGTCTCCATCCCTAGAGGTGTTTAAGTCTCGGCTTGACAAAGCCCTGGCCGGGTTGATTTAGTTGGAATTGGTCCTGCCTAGAGCAGGGGGCTGGACTTGATGACCTTCTGAGGTCTCTTCCAGTTCTATGATTCTATGATCTGTATAGTGCTTTGAGATCCTGGAATAGAAGGTTCTGTAGGGAGTGCAAAGTATTAGCTCAAATACCAGGATAACAAAATAGCCTACCAGCATATTAAGTATGTTTTATAGCTTTTCCATTTTAGTATTTTTAATCCATCTACTCTTTATAAACTGCAGTGCAACTGGAGTATATAGAATTGCATGAGAAACACAAATACTGAAAAATAAGGCATATGCATCTTCACCAGACATGAGCTATTGGAATACTCTAATGCACACAAACACAAAATAAACCATGTCTCTAGCACATTCTCTTGTATACAAGTGCTACAAATGTATTGAAAACAGCTCCAAAGCAACATCTGTAGCATTGTGAATTTCCTGCTGTCTTTACATTTTAATCTGTATGTTTGGCAGAGGAATAAGAAAGGGCACTCTTTACCCTCCTACTCTAGTGCCCAAGTGGGACATCTGCATTAATTCCCTGAATGAAAGAAAATATAGTTCAATGCTCATTTACCACTTACACCTGTCATATCTGCTGTTTGGCCAGTTGAAAGTCAAATTCTGTAAATCAAATGCCTAGAGAACAACTGAAAATCTGGACTTCCCTGCACTCTTAAACGAACAGGAACAATTCATACTGAGAAATATGACACCTGCCTGCTCTCTTTCCTCCCTCCCTTCCTCCTCCCCCCCCCCCCAAGACCTGGGAAATTTTCCATATCAATCTTCAGAAAGGCATACCTATCGTGCTTGGTTCTTCCGTGAGGGCAGGGGACTGGACTTGATGACCTCTTGAGATCCCTTCCATTTCTAGCATTCTATGACTATGAAAATGATATGGCTGTACTTCAATATCCTAAACTTGTCAAATTTTATGACATGAAGCCAATTAAAGTTGCTGTTCTAAAGGAGCAGTCCAGACTCATAAAAAAAGGATTATAGCTGCTATGCATGACAGCTGCATAAAAGCTATTTACCAGCAAGCATCACTCTGATAAGGTAATGGTCAAAAGTGACTGAAATGCAAGCAGCACAGTTATCTACATCAATTTTACTTCTCTCTGTCAAGTGTACAAAAAACATTTAAAGCTTAGAGAACACTGAAAGCACCTTTGTTTTGTTACTTCAAAAAATTAAGTCTCAATATTATTTTATTTTTCTAGTAGGCTTTTACTTCCTAAGCCAAGGGAAACCATGCAGGCAAAATCCCTTGAAATCAGCAGCATTCTGTATCAGCAGGAAGATATTCCACTGTTATACTGGGAGGGCTTGAATAATTAAATGATTTTTCATTCCCAGAGTCCACAAAATTCATTAAGGCCTCGTCTACACTTACAAATTAGGTCGACACAGTTATGCTGTGCAGGGCTGTGAACATTTTCCCATTCTGATTGCTACAGTTAGGTCAGCATAACCTCCTTCTCACCCCACCCCGCCCATTGTAGACCAGCCATATCAATGGAAGAATTCTTCCACTGACATACCTACCATCTCTCGGTGAGATGGATTAACTACATCAGTGGGACCTTCTGTTGACACAGGATGCACTTACACTACAGTGGTATAGCTGCAGTGTAGCCAAAGACTGCATGATCAAAACCTGAACACATTTAACACACATTACTAAAAACATGACGTTCAGAAGCGTGTTTGTTTAGTTATGTTTAACCAGTTAACCAATGAAATGGGGCGAGTGGGGGGGGGGGGGGGGGGTGACGCCACTCCAGCCTAGCTGGGTTGGAGTAGTCACTCCCCACTCCCCAACTGCTGCAGTCAGGCCAGTTAAGGGTGAGGTGTACCAGTTAATTATTCACATCTCATGCGTGTGTGGGGGGAGAGAACATTAGGATCCTTAGCAATAGCAAAATTAAAAAGCAAAATTAGAAAGGCAGAATTTAAAAATGATTAGAGTTTTTCCAATGAATCCAAAGTAAAAAAGAAAAAGGGTATTGAGGGTAATACTGTACTGATGTGTGAAAACTTAAAATTATTTCTATATATTCAATGTTATTTATGACAAGAATTTTCTAAGAATATAACCATACAAGTCCATTGAAGTTTCAGACAACCCACATTAGTCAATTTTTAAATTTGATTGTTCTATAGAGAATTTTACGTTTCTAATCACAACACAACCTGTTCATTTGGCAATGTTAAAGCAGACTTTGCTTTTTTAATTTCAGAGAGCTTCCAAGGAGAGCAAAACACAGCAATACCCTTTTATAGATCAGAATAAAAACAAAATGCTGAGTACTCAACAGAGATTCATGAGAGAAATAAGAGTACAGTACACAGAATATCAGTGGCTTAAAATAAATGCACCTGCTTTACCATCGTGAAAGGGAACCTTCCTAGACAACACTGCCACTTTAACTCATGCCAAATTTGCTCTGAAAACAAGGTTCTAATTTCTAGGCTACTGCAATGAGACCCTAGGTTTCTCAAATAGAGCTCCACTTGCTCTGGTTTCTATTCACTTTCAAAGACTGATCTTTCCCATATGAAATGCCAAACACGTTATAAGTCAGTGTTTCTTAACCAGTGGTACGAGTACCTGTAGGAGTACTTGAGAGAAGTCTGAGGCATACAACAACACAACTGAATTTTGGGAAAAAATGAATTTTTGTTTTAAGTTTTACAGCACGTTATTATTTTTGTACTTTTTACACCCAAAAATTTCATCCCCTGCCTGGCTACGATTAAATTGTTTAAACAAATGCGTTGCAATGGTAGAAAAAAATTGTGTGTGTCTGAAAACTGTAGGTACTGGGGGTACTTATAACTTTTTTAAAGGGGGTACTTTATAAAAAAGGTTGAGAAACACTGTTATAAGTAGCCTAACTTTTAAGAGAGGTGTAATGGCATTAAGCAGTCAAAAGTTTGGTTCACAGTACTGTTGAAAACTTATTTACCAATAAGTTAAATCGGGGGGGGGGGGGGGGGGGGAGGGGGGGAAACGACCTGCAGCACAGCCCCCAAGCACTGTGTCCAGGCCTGGGCTACACAGAGCAAAGCCAAGTGGCAGGCACATTGGCCATGCAGGTTGGGCCCAGAGACAGGTGGATGTCGTTCAAGGAGGCACGTGGAGACAGAGCTGTCCCCTCACCTCCATTTCATGGAGTGGTCATTTGGTCAGCGTTCCTGAGGCAGGGCCACCGGGGAGGAGGGAGGCTGCATGGCTGAGGGCGGAGGCAGGCGGTGGGATGCAGAGTGACGTGATATCACTCTGTTGTCCCACAGAATAAAATTTAGATAGATAAATTATGTTTAGTGTCTCATTCTCAAGAAGTTCATTAACTAAACATAACTCATATTCCAACAACAAAATCTTAACATACACTCCAACTGTTTATACGACACCTTCCGCCTCCCTCCCCCCTTTTTTTTAAACACAAAGACTGGTCTTTGGGAGAACTGCGCTTCTGGTGTTGCCATTCTGGATAAGACAAGAAACTCCTGTTCTCACCATTTAATTGTCAACGTTCCCTTGTTGCCTTCCCCCAAGTATAGAGACCTTCATTCTAAATTCCAGTTTAGGTACTCCGCTTAACTATTGTTTCACTTGGCTACAACAGCCATCACATGCCGTCTTATTGGATGTGTAATACTGATGGGCAATAGCAAATGCATTCTCTCCCAAAAGTAGCTTTCAAGGTGATGTTAAAAGCACTTACCCCCTTCAACAATTGTATTTCTTCTGAATCTGGGTTTGAAAAAAAATGAATATTAGCATCTCTCCTAGATGTCTGGCATTGCGCCATAAACTTAAAATCAATTTAAGGCTAATTTAAAAGCCTGTCCACCTGATCAGTGCTAGCCCATGCTATACACAGATTTCATCTTATCTTTCAGGAAGGAAGCAAGTGGTGACGAATTCTGTTTAGTAGTTGTGTAGAAAAATACAAAAATCAGCTTCTGAAAGCGATATAAGTATATCAGTATCCAGGTTCATCACTATTTAAAGGTTCCACAATATACAACATTTCTAGAAAAGAGGACAAAAACATCATGCACAATCCCTAGCTGGGAAGGAAGATATTTTTAGAATATGATGAAACATGATCCAGAGAGATGATCTGGTAAAACTCCAAGACCTTATCTGAACTGGTATGTCTGAAAACTGCCCTGAAGGGGAGAAAAGGAGGGGGATATGTTCTGGTTAAACTCTTACAAAGGTAGACACAAGTGAGGAGTAGAGAGACCTTCTTGGGAATGGCAAATTATAAACTAGTTTAGCTAATCACTTGGTTGTAATTAAGGGTATGATTTGGTCACACAGGTCATGGATTCCGAGACTTCAGTTCTCCATGACTTCTCTAGCTGTCAGCCTTGGGCAGCAGGCCTCTTGTTTCAGCCCTGCTGTGACCACACCCTGGTTTGTCCTTTTCTCAACCCCCATCACTTGTTCTCTGAATTTCACTTAATTTTACCATTACCAAATTGTATCCATTGTTGTAATATACCCAGAATGCTGGTTGTAAATACCAACTGAAAAAGAACTGATACTCCAAAGTCAAATGTACATTAGAAAACAAAGCCAAACCCTAAACAGGAGTTAAAAACAAAACACCACCCCTCAAATGGCTGTTTTTAAAAGGAACATTATCAAAATGTGTTCTATTTATCAAACCAGTTGGAATGTCCTCTAGATTTTAAATGCTTGTTTTCATGTGTTACCATACAAGAAACATGAACAGCCAACAGAACAGAAACATAATAGTGTTTCCCCTGCTGCTGCAGCAACTAAAAAATAACCCTGGTTCTAGTGCCAAGCTGATCCAAACAAAGGAAGAACATACATCACTAAAAATATGGGGATGGGAAGGAGATGTTTGGCAAGCAGCAAAGATAACTTTTCAAACTCCCAAAAGTGTGCGCCAAACAATGGAGTGAAAAAACAATTAAAAACTATAAATTTCAGTGATTGCTAGAAAACAAACTTGCATCCAAAGCATGACAAATACAGAAAATGAGTTTCACAGTGGAGTGCTTTATAGCAATAGAAAACAACATTTTTAAAAACACATATCAAAATCTTTAGATTACCAAAATGTAGGATCCATAGATGGCACCAGTTATACCACTAGTTTTAAACCTATGTGATTGTTTGTATCAGAAAAATGCCAATCCCCTAAAAAGAGCTTTCTAAACATACATCAAAAATCAATTGGAGAGCCAGGAATAATAATACTCGCCAACTTTTACTCTCAAGTCAATACTCTTCAGCCATACTACCTAGTTACATTTTCTGTTTCCCACCTTTTTGTGTCTTAACATAATTTACTTCCACATTGGAAAACAATTATTTCTGCAACTGACATGATCCCCTTACAAAGCTTACAGAGTTTGCCACAATATTGCAAAATATTTACACAGGTATGGAATTAGGCAACCCTGATGTGGGCAATAGTAAACAATTGTGTCACAGGCCACATGTAGGACTCCAATGGTCTGCATGCAATATGAGGGCTGCAAGTTGCCCACCACTGTTATAGCATCTCAACACAGTTAGGCGGTGATGTATTATCCCCTTTTTATATAGAAATGGTGCCCTGGCCTCTGTTTGTCAGAGGCTGGAGAAGGATGGCAGGAGACAAATGGCTTGATCACTGTCTTCAGTCCACCCCCTCTGGGGCACCTGGTGCTGGCCACTGTCAGCAGACAGGATACTGGGCTAGACGGACCTTTGGTCTGACCCAGTACGGCCATTCTTACGTTCGTATGTGAAGTTTGAAGAAGTAAATCAACTTGCCCAAGGTAGCACCGCAAGTTACTGGTTAAGCTGGGCTCTTGTACATTTGAAAGCAGAAGCGCTGCATGGAGCTTAGGGCCAGCAGGAGACTCTGAGTTCCAAAGATGGAACGCCACACTAGTCCTTATCGACTAATTGGATAGAAAATGGAAATCCCATTGACTATTTGATTAATTAATAGAAATGTATAATTAATAGAAATTTAACATTCCTATTTGTGATGGCCCATGTCTGTGACCGCTCTCCCCACCATCCCTGGGGTGGCTTCATTGTGGGTTCTGCAGTTTAAAGATTATATATAAGCCCACAGCATGTGTAACCACTAGGCTTTTTAGCAGTTACAAAGTTAAATTTTTAAACTACTTTTTACATCTCTACATATGAATAAGTGCAAACAGAAGACTGTCCACATCAGTAACATTATACACTCATACTTGGTACTTTAAAGAGGATAATTTCACAAAGACGAGTACAATTATAAGCTAAAATTAGATGGGAGAAAAAAATTAGTCAGAAAACATACATGATAGTTGGGAATTTTGAAAGAACTCTTTACAAGATGCCCAAAAGCCACAATCAAAGAAGGTGATTGTACCAGTTAAAAATAAATGGTTTAGTGGGGAAGTAAAGGCACTGAGAAAAAAATATACATATAGAACAAAGAAAACAAGAGAAGCTGATGATAATATAAATCAGAACCTAGGAACTGAAGAAAATGATAAAGGAAACAAAGATGAAAGCTATGGCCCACAGTAGTAAGGACATTAAAGAGAATTAGAAAGTATACAGAGAAGGGGAAAAAATTTAGGGGTGTGGAACATCTTGCATATGATGAACAATTAGAAAGATTATTCAGCTTAGAAAAGACAACTGACGGGGGATATAACAGAAGTTTATAAATCATGAATGGTGCGGAGAAAGTGAATAGAGAAGTGTTATTCCACAGAAGAACCAGAGGTTACCCACTTAAAGGCATCAGGTTTAAAACAAACATAAGGAATTACTTTACATAATGTACTGTTAGGACCTTCTTAGTCCGGCACCCTTGGGTCTTGGAAAAGGGATTTTGCTGGAACTTGGGAGGTAATTTTTGGACCCCTGCCACCAGCCTCCTGGCTGGCTCCCCATCTTCTGCAGAACCTGCTGGGCAGTCATCACTGCTGTGGCTCTTCGGCCCAGCTGTTTGCCATGGCTTTCTACCCCACCGACAGACCACAGCTCCCATGTGCTGGGTCTCCCAAACCCAGTAGGCAGCCCCGCCAGTGCTGCAAGGATCCTCCACCCAGACTCTCTGGTCCTGCAACATGTGTGTCAGACCATGGATGTTGCCGGATCAGAGAGTCCTGGATAAGAGAATTTCAATCTGTATAATTCATTGCCGGGGATGTTGTAAAGGTAAAAAATGTAAAAGGATTAAAAAAATTAGATAAATTCCTGGAAGATAGTCATTGATAGGCCTATTAGCCTAAATGGTTGAGAACATAATCCCACACTGCATGTATCCCTAAACCTCAGACTGCTAGAAAATGGAACTGGATGAAATGGAATAATTGCCCTGTTGGGTTCACTCCCTCCAAAACACGTGGCTCGAATCAGTGTTGGAAGACAGGATAGTGGGCTAACTGAACTATCCCTTCTTGTGTTCTTAAGTTTAGTTCTTTAAGTATGTTAGGAACACAAACAAGCCTAACAATTGTTGGTACTGCTCCATTACCAGATGGAAATGGTAAAATTATTAGTAATAATGTATAAAGGGAGAAGTATTCGATAAATTTCTGTCCTGTATTTGACGACAAACAAATGATGTAGTCATATATGATAAGAATCTTTCCACCCCACAAGTGTCTCACAAGGATATTAATATAGCAGATATGAAGATGCTATCCAAGATAATGGAGCAACTGATACAGGACTTACTTAATAAAGAATAGTAGTACAATGAATGCTAATCAACACGGATTCATGGAAAACAGATCCTGTAGAACTAACTTGTAATCTCATTAAAAAATGATATTGTCTGGTTGATAATGAAGGTAATAGGGTGGGTGTAATATACTTAATTTCTGTAAAGCATTTGACTTAGCATCACATGACATTGATTAAAGCACTAGAAACATAAAAAACTAATATAAGATGGATTAAAAACACCATTACAGATGAAGAGCCAAAATAGTGGTGGATACAGCGCAAAGAGCCGAGGGAAAAAAGTTGAGACCTCCCCCACACACGCCGCCCACTTAAGAGGCATTGCCCTTTTAAGGCAGCCATTTTGAAGGTGGCCATTTTGAATTCTGCATGGGACACTGCAACTCCAGCTCTGTCTCTTTCAGACAGGAACACGCTGCCCCTTTCAGAGCTGCGAGTGTGGGAGCCGCAATTTTTTCTTTGAAGAGCTGCATGCAGCTCGCGAGCCTGAGCGAACAGATCTAAAAATATGATTGTAAATGAAGAATAATAATTGATCAAGTACATTTCTTATCCCTACATGGATAAATTCTTGGCCCTGTGCTGTTTAACATTTTTATTAATGACCTAGAAGAAAACAAAATCTCCACTTAAAGTTTGCAGATGACAAAATTTGGGAGTGGGGGAGGACTGGCAATGATGAAGAGAACAGGTCACTGATTCAGAGCAAATGAGATTTTCTTGGCAAGTAAGATTCAGCCAAACAATATTTTGTTTAATAAGGCAAGATATAACTCTATACATCTAGGAACAAAGAACGTAGGCTACACTTACACAGTGGGAGATTCTACCTTGGGAAGCAATGACACTGACAAAAAATTGGGCATCATGGCGGATAACCAGTTGAACATGAGCTCCCAGAGCAATGCTGTGGCCAAAAGGGCTAATGTGATCCCTGAATGCATAAACAGAAGTATTTCAGTAGGAGTAAAAAGGTTATTTTACCTCTGTACTTCTCACTAGTGTGATTGTTGCTGTAATATTATGCCCACTTCTAGTGGACACAATTCAAGAAAGGTGTTGATAAACTGGAGAGGATTAAGAGAAGAGCCACGAGAATGGATTAAAGCAGGGGTGGGGAACCTACAGATCAAGCTTGCCTTGATCTGGCCCATGAGACTCAGGGTTGGCCCCCTCCCTGCAGCAGAATGAGCTGGCTCGCACTGCTGTGGAGGAGGGAGAGGAACTGAGTCTCATGGGCCCCATCAAAGTAAGACAAAGGATGAATTGGGCCCACAAACTCTGGCTTGCAGGGGGAGGAAGCAACTCTGTGTGCTGCAGAGAAATGCTTCTTGCAGGCACTGCCCCCATTGCCCAGGAATTGCAGCTAATGGGAGTGACAGAGGCAGTGTCTTCAGGGAGCCCTTCACTGAAGCACAGAGCCCCACATTATCACCAAGCCTCCCAGAAGAGATAATCCAGCCCTGAGGGTAAGCCCTGAGCCTTGGTGCCATCCTCCCCTGTCCCAGGCTGGAGCATGAGGCAAGTGGTTTTTTTCCCGGCCTCTCAGTTGGGGACCACATCTGCGAGGGTTCCCCCCCCCCTCCTTTCTTGGGGTAAGGTCAGTGAGGGTTGTGGGTTCCCTCCCTCTCATTTGTGTGGGGCTCCCAAATGTTTTTTCTGTGGTTCAGTAGCCCCTGACCCAAAAAAAGTTCCCCACTCCTGGATTAAAGGATTAAAAAGCATTCCTTATAGAGACAGACTCAAGGAGCCCAATCAATTCAGCTTAACAAAGAAGGTTAAGGGGTGACTTGATTCCATACATATCTATGTGTGGAACAAATATTTGATAACGGGCTCTTCAACCTAGCAATACAATGTAAAATAGGACCCAATGGCTGGAAGATGAAGCTAGAGAAATTCAGACTGGAAATAAAAGTGTAATTTTTGATGAGAGAAAGGTAATTACCAATTTAAAAAATTACCCAGGGTCATGGTGTATTCTCCACCACTGGCAATTTTTAAATCAAGATTGGATACGGCACTCAGACTATAATTACAATGGTACCTTCTGGTCATGCAATTGAGGAACTAGCAACTTTTTTGCAATTTCCCCCATCTGACAAGAAGGAAAGATTGTCTGTCTGATACATGTGCCTCTCGTGAGGCAAAAAAGCTTGATTGCATTCCTAATTGAGAACTTAAAATTTGCAAATAATTCCATTAGCTATAAATTAATCAATGCCTTCAACTCTGGTACTAGTTACTTTACTACTAAACTGAATTTATAAATCATAGAGCAAGAAGTCTTAGGCTTTCATTGAAGACAAATAATTTGGACCTGAAACATAGCCATACATCCAACAGAAAATCTTTACCACATATCCAAAATTTCTGGGTATTTGGAATAGAAAGCTGGATTTTCCATTACAACAGTAAAAGTGAACAAAGGAAAAGTTTCCACAATATAGAGAAAAAAGGATTTTGCAGACATGATTTGTTTAAATGCATGCAAAGGAACAGAGAGGCGAATAAGCAATAAGAACACCCACCAAGAGAGCCAGGAAAAGACCCCCTTGGTTTTGCATAACAAAATTGTTCACCAATCAGTTCACAGAAAGGAAGATGCAACTTGTATGCATAATTGAAGTTTTTGCACCACTTCCTATGCAGCCAAGGAAGAATAAACGTTTCCAACTCCCACAGGTCATTATTTCCAGAGTAGTCTGGACATCAGAAGACTCCACATACTGATCTCATTTACCTCATTAAAACTGCAGAACTTTACATGTGAAGTCAAGTTTCCAAAGAAATAGTGACTAATACTGAAAACAACTGATTCCCAGTCCCTTTAGGGTCTTTTCTGATGCATAATATGTACAATTACTGCCAATACCGAAGAATTAAGATCCTTTAGACATTTAGCCTAAAAGATGAACCTAGATAGCTTTTATTTACAAGCTGCAAAACCAATCAGATGTTTATTCCCAAAAGAAGTCTTTTGATTGCTTATCTGAACCTTGACGTTTGATTCCTACCCACCAGAGCCCGAAGCTGAATCTGGGGTGACCTCTGGTAAGCTTTTTGGCATGTGTTCTTTTATTGGTTTTAATGTTTTTCTCTGAAATGCTGCCACTAAGAAGCTTCCTCAAAAGGCTGTGTGGTAACTTGTAACTGTTGGCAATTATGCTGATTATATAGCCCCTAGATAGAAAGCAAAGCTCACACACTGGTCAGTTTAGGCAGTCTGGCTAAATGGGGATATCATAGTATAGGCCAGGAACTCTGCAGCCTGGAAAAACCTCAGTCAGGACAGAGAATCACAAAGGTCTTCACTCAAGAGAGGCAATGTCTGAGGAATCAGGAGGCTAGAGTGGCCCCTGGTAGACCACAAAGGGGGAAAAACAGATGCAGTTGCCCTGAACTGTGCACTGATTATCTTTTAATGATGATGTCCTATACTACATATTTCCAAGTATGGCCCATAACAATGGTTTTCAAATGTTTTTCTAGCTACCTAGTAAGAAAAGTGTTGATGCCCATGATCCAATGGAGCTGGGGATGAGAGGTTTGGGGCATAGGAGGGGGGCTAAGGGCTAGGGCAGAGGGTTTGAGTATTGGGGTGAAGGAGAGGACTCTGGGCAGGTCCAGGCTCTGGGGCAGGACAGGGCATAATGGGTTTGGATACAGGAGGGGACTTTAGTTTTGGAGGGGCTCAGGTCACAGGCTTACATCTGATGGCTCCTAGTCAGTGGTGGCGTAGAGGTAGGTTTCTTGCCTGTTCCAGCAATGTGGACTGCACTATGCCCTGCAAGAGTCCAGCAGCAGTTCTGGTTTCTAGGTGGAGGTGCGCAAGCAGTCTGTGTAGCTCTTGCCAGCAGGCATCACCCTTTCCAACTCCCACGGGCTGGAAACTGACCAAAGGGAGTGCAGAACTAACACTCAGGGAAGGGGCCACACACAGGGCCCTGGAGCTGGACCTGCTGCTGGCCACTTCTGGGGCACAGCTCGATGTCAGAACAGGCAGGGACTAGCTGTGGTTTTCAAAGTGCAGGTTGCAACCCAGCTTCAGGTGGCCACCAGAGTCCCCGAGTGACCCAATGCCTTACATTCTGTGACTCACTACTGGGTGTGTGACCCAGAGTTTGAAAACCACTCGCCTATAGCCACAGAACACAGCATCCCATCCCATGTTGTGCTACATTGCAGCACTGCTATTCTAGAAGTGATGGGTCATTT
Source organism: Pelodiscus sinensis (assembly GCF_049634645.1). NCBI lineage: Eukaryota > Metazoa > Chordata > Testudines > Trionychidae > Pelodiscus > Pelodiscus sinensis. The sequence continues at coordinate 8,197,847 of NC_134735.1, read as the reverse complement.
ACCACATTCTTAAAAAGTTCATTTCCCACTCCCTTTGAGCTACAGGAAAACTGACTCCACTCCAGACACTGTCTCTCTGCTATTTTAACAGCACTCTTTCAACTCGCTACTTTAATCCAACAATGCCCTTATATTCTCAAAAGAGACTGTCTAAAAATGAGACTATGCTGCTCCATGTGCTGTTCCAGTATTTCAGAGTCAAGCTGAGTTTTCTCTGGCTTGTGCACAGATACCAGTGATAAAAAAATAATCTGCATCTGGAACTTATAGTTCAGTAAGTGGATGTATGAGCCAAGACAGAATCCAGATCACTTTCCAAAAGCTGTACTGACTCTGTAGGACTAGCAGAAAAAAAAATCAGATTTTTTTCCCACAAGAACTATGCACATGTGTACATCTGTATCTATCTCTTATTTCAGATATTTTCAGGGCACCTAACTTTGACCCAGAAAATAGGAAGCATCTCTTAATTAAAATATTAAAGTCTTAGTTTACTTAGTTCAGATTCAAGAAAGTAAGAGGAATAACAGGTTCATTGAATGGCAATGCAGAAGAGGTACATTTTGAGAGGAGACCTGGCTGCCAAGAAAGGATAGCATGTTTACCAGAGGTGGCTTTTACCAAATAAAGCATGGTCTTCTCCCATACCCAGGAAAATCTAGTTAGCACCAGTTTAAGACCTTTTCTATTTAAAAACGGTTTCATTAATGCACATCACATTATGGTTCACTTAGTTATATATTCAAATTGTAGTTACATAAGGCAGTAGATACTTAGATTAATTTAAGGTTGTACAAACAGAATAAAACCACTGTGGGAGTAACACTAAATACTAGGGCTGCTCCCCCTACTCGCTACGCTTGCCAATCACCTTCTCTCTGGAAGTAAGCAGCCCCAGCTCTCCTCCCTCCCCTGGTGGCCACCGGGGAGGATCTGGCCAAGGCATGGCAGCCCTGGCCTGCACTCTCCAGCCCCAGCCAAGGCTGACCCAGCCCCGGCTTTCCCCACTTCAGCTGCCAGGCAGGGCTGAGGCTGAGCCAGCCCCATCTCTATCCCCTTTTTAACTCCCGGTTGTGCCAGCCCCAGTCAGGTTAGCCCGTTTTCTCCCTTCCAGCCATTGGGCACGGTGAAGCCTCACCAGCACTCTCTCTCTCTCCCACTGGCCCCCCAGTCGGAGGGCCAGGCTGAGGCCTTCCCAGCCCTGGCTCTCTCTCTCTCTCTCTCTCTCTCTGGCCACCGGGAAAGGGGGGGTGCCATGGTGCGACAACCCCAGCTCCCCACCCTGAGCGCCGGGGAGGGAGGAGGCAGGCAGGATGCAGAGTGACGTGATGACACCACTCAAGTCATCCCACAGGAAAAATGTTTTTATATAGAGAGATTATGTAATATATGCAAGTATAATATTGAACATGGGAATGTCTGCATACATTTTGGTTTGGTATTTTCTCAAGGAAATTATATATGTCATGATTCCTATTTCTATATTTCATATACTTCACATTCAACTATATGAAAAACAACAATGCTGAGTTGTGTGCTTGCAGCATTAAGGAATCAAAAGCATACAGAGTTGCAGATACCAGTCCAGGTTCATTTGGCCATGCAGCATTCTGCAGCAGAATACCAACTCTGATGCAGCAGATAGGCCAAGCATATTCAGTTTTGAATAGACTTAATCATATTGTAAAGAATTTGCTATATGCCTACTGAACTTGCTGGACACTGATGCAGTTATTTTTCCCAGTTTAAACTAGATTTAATCTGGTACTTACAAGTGTCTTGTCCTTAACTAGTTTTTCCTGGGAAAGTGCCAACCCACCAATCCTTATTGGTGTGACAGCCTCAACAAGTAGAGAGCTGTAGGAATAGTGTTGGGAGTTAACTGCTATTCCCTCTAACAAAAGAACAATTGTAACTTCCATGTAGAGATTATTTTAAAAACTCAAGTTGTCCCATTCAAGCAGTGAGATATTCATGCTATCAAAACTGGAAATGCAGGACACTCCAATGTTCTACCTCTTCAAAATGATTAATTAATGATTTGCTTGGTTTTCCTTCAGGAAAGTTCTGGTATCAGCTCCACATCCCTTATTCACACATTAAGAGCATATATTCTTTGCAAACAGGTTATATTTGAAAATTAACAAGACACATTAATGTATTTACATACCTCATGTAAGTCTCCTATTAACTGCGGTTCTTAGTTCTTGAACACGTGGTCTTTGTCACAAATGGTTAAACTCTCCCTCAGTTTCTAAAGAAAAGAAATCACGTATCAGCATGTGTGTATTCCAGTCTAACAAAGACAGACTATCGAGTTTAGTCACTCTCACCTGCATTCCTCCCCAAGAAGTTTCAAATATTCAATTACATCAAAGCAGTTTAGATATAAAGCCCTAAGTCAACAAATTATCACCACTATGACACTATGCAAATAATAAATAATAAATTAAATTAGTTGCCAATTTATTTTATATTTGTTACCCACACACAGGAAATGCTTCACCTTAACAACAGATCCAGTTTTCTTGGGACCAGAATTTAAACATCAGAAGCAAGGAGCAGAAAGCATTGCTTCTGCATTCCCAGTATGAAACCAAGGAGCCTTTTCACTATGCTCAGTAGTCTGTTGCCCTTCTCACAGCAGAAACTAAAGTGAAACACAAATAAGAACAAGGTTGACACACTCTTCGATGTCTCTAGAAAGTACAGCTCCCCTCTCCTTATAGCGTGGATCTCCTTACAGCCATATTATCACCATAAATCATAATGAATGATCATAGTGGCTGGGAACCAGAGCTGCCAGCTGACACTTGCAGGGGCAGGGAGACCACGTGGGTCTTCTGTACATCAGCCCTCCCCAAAAGTAGTAAGGAATCTTTGAAATGGCCAGGAGATAATTTGTTGGGTTTTTTTAAACAACAACCAGAGAGGGCGAGAGTCACACACATACAGAGTGGGCAGAGATGAAGGAGAGTATGTGGACTGAATAAGGGCTGACAGGGACATTGTTCAGCTACTAGTCAGAGCAGTGGTTCCCAACCACCGGACTGCAGACTGGGGCTGGGCCACAAAGCATTAGCTGCCGGGCCATGGCGGCTGAAGCTGGCTGTTCACAGCGGCTTGCAGCTGCACAGCAGCCAGCTCCATCTCCAGCAGCCATGGTAGATGATTTAACCCACCAGTGGCGCTGGGGCTGAGTCAATGGCAGGAGACAGCACCACTCTCCCTCCTCCCTCTCCCACCCAGGTAAGATGGCAGCCTGGCCAGGCCTTTGCACTCCCCTCTGCCTCTACCCATGGGAGTGTGAGGAAGCATGCACACACCGCCAACAGCTGCTCCCCCTGCCCATGCAGCAGTAACAGCCACACTCATTAGAGAGGGCAGCCTCACTCTGAGGAGTGACGGGGTGTGGTGGGGTTAAAGCGCTGTTGGATAAGGCCGTGGGGGGGTCACAGGGAAAGAGGATGTTGGCATCGGCTGTGGGGGTCAGAGGCAAAGGGCATGGGGCATAGGGGTGAGGGTCAAAGGGTGTTAGACACTGGGGAGCAATGGGCTGGGTTGGGGTTAGGGGTTAACAAAGGAGGGCTGGGGCTGAGAGAGGGCAGGGGTTAGAGGTCAAAGGGCAAGAGCAGATGGATTGCAGTGGGTCATTGGCTATGGAGCCAGGTGCGGCGCAGCTTGTGCTTCTGTCTCAGGAGGCAGCAGATCTGAGAGTGTCTGAGCTGGGAATGTTAAATTTAGATTAATTGGCTAATAGACGATTTGATTAGTCAATAAGGACACCTCCACCTTTGAAGTGTAGCCACAGTCTAGCAGTTCCTAATGCATTTAAAAAGCAGAGGCACAGCGGGGAGGGGACGGGGGCAGGGAAGAAGAGGAGGGGAAGGGACCAGGATTGAGCTGGGACAGAGGCAGCAAGGGGGGGGAGTGACTAGTTGAGTTACTACTTGACTAAGCAATAAGCATATGCATATCGGGTAGTCGACTAGTCGCTTACATCCCTAGACCCATGTACACAGTTAACCAATGAATCTGGCCTCATTGGTTAACATGTACGGTCACACACACTTGGTTAACATGTACGGTCACACACACACACACACACACACACACACACACACACACACACACACACACACACACACACACACACACACACACACACACACACACACACACACACCTCTGCATCAGAAGTAATAGTGTGGAGTGGAAAGGGGGATGGAAGCCAGTATGTGCAAGGAGCCAACTTTCAAGCCAGCTCCTGTGGAGCCGCCTGCCCTGCGCTGCCTCTGATACAGAGGCAGCGTAGTGCAGGGAGAGGAGAGACAGAAGTTGTTCACGGAGAGCTGGCTTTTAAGACACCAGCTCCCACCTGGCCCCCTTCCCCTGCGCTCCTGCTCCTGTATCAGAAGCAGCAGGTTGGGGGGTGGAGTGGGGTAGGCAGCTCCATGGGAGCCATTTTCTGCCCACCTGCACCCCCCCCCCCCTTCCTGGCATGTGTAAACTGCAGAAATTTTCAGTGGTTACACGTTTAACTAACTAAACACATTGCAACATCCCTACAGCGGATATCTGAAAATAAATCCCAGTATATGTGCAGACAGCTATGCTGAAGAGCTGAAATCAAAATGCATACTACTAGCTGGTACTCAAACCTAAAGGGAAAAAAAAAATCACACACACAGCTGACATTACATGGGGAAGCCAGAATGGAACTTCATCATCACAAGAAAGTATTCCTGAGAATAATCCCAGCAACTGTCAGTCATCCCTTCATGATGCTGCATCATTCTAGGATAAAGTTACATGGCTATATAGACATGGCCCAGACCATATATTTGCTATGCATAATTTTCTCATATTTGAAAAGTCTTGAATTTCTCTGAACCTGTTCACGTATACAGAAAAAAGGTCAGTGAAAGACTACTGAAAAAAAAACCAAATGCTGTCTCAGGGCTTGTCTGGTGTGGCAGTCGATCTTCTTGTGTTCGATTTAGAAGTTCTAGTGAAGATCCACTAAATCGAATGCTGACAGTGTCCCCATCAACCACAGTGCTCTTTGCAGTTATGAGTAAAGGAAGTTGAAAGGAGCATTTCTCCCACCGTCCTCCCGCTATGGGGATGGCACCAAAACTTGGCTTAAGGTACGTCGACTCCAGCTATATTATTTATGTAGCTGGAGTTGCGTACTTTAAGTTGACCTTCCAACTTTAGTATAGACCTGCCCTCACTGAGATGAACGTATTCTGCCCAACAATACCCAATATTTCAGTGTTCTCTTAATTGCCCATGTTCTGTAAAACAGCAACTTCTAGTTACCAGATTGTGAAGCCATGCAGACATGCCTTTCATTCCAGTAAAAAATAATCCCATGTTATCGCTATTCATAGCTCTAATATTATGAAGCGAAACATAGTAGATGAAATTTTGAATTTCTAGTAGCAGTGATCACCCTCCCTACCCTGGCCCCTCTTTTTGAGATGTAATAATGCTCTTTACCAAAGGAGAGAATGCAGAAAGATGTTTCCCAGAGTTGGAGTGAAGTGGTCATTCAGAGAGCCTTCAAAATGGCAGATATTTCTCTCCAGCCACCACTTCAGAGCACTCAGAGAACAAAAAGAACAGGCCTAAATGATTTCCTGTGTAGGCACTTAAATGTGCTTTCATCCTCCTTCAGAGATATGTCATTAATATGGACAAACCAGCTTCTAAATCCTCCCATACATGGCTGCTGAATGTTGAAACCAGCCGGCCTGTCTGAAGGAAGGACTCTAGCAAGATAGGTCTCTAAATTACAGTGTGTTTGAAGGGCCACAAGGAGTGCCACCATAAGAACATAAGAGCGGCCGTACTGGGTCAGACCAAAGGTCCATCTAGCCCAGTAGCCTGTCTGCCGACAGTGGCCAGCAACAGGTGCCCCAGAGGGGGTGGAGTGAAGACAATGATCAAGCAATTTGTCTCGTGCCATCCTTCTCCAGCCTCTGACGAACAGAGGCCAGGGACACCATTCCTACACCATGGCTAATAGCCTTTTATGGACCTAACCTCCATGAATTTATTTAGCTTCTCTTTAAACTCTGTTATAGTTCTAGCCTTCATAGCCTCTTCTGGCAAGGAGTTCCACAGGTTGATTATGGAGCTGTGTGAAGAAGAACTTTCGCTTATTTGTTTTTAAACCTGCTACCCATTAATTTCATTTGGTATCCTCTAGTCCTTATATTATGGGAACTAATAATAACTTCTCTTTATTCGCCCTCTCCACACCACTCATGATTTTATATACCTCTATCGTATCCCACCTCAGTCTCCTCTCTTCCAAACTGAGAAGTCCCAGTCGCTTTAGCCTCTCCTCGTATGGGACCTGTTCCAAACCCCTGATCATTTTAGTTGCCCTTTTCTGAACCCTTTCCAAGGCCAAAATATCTTTTTTGAGGTGAGACCACCACATCTGTACACAGTACTCAAGATGTGGGTCTACCATAGTTTTATACAGGGGCAGTAAGATATTCTGTGTCTTATTCTCTATCCCTTTCTTAATAATTCCTAGCATTCTATTTGCCTTTTTGACCCCCGTAGCATACTGTGTGGACGTTTTCAGAGAACTATCCATGATAACTCCAAGATCTCTTTCCTGATTTGTTGTAGCCAAATTAGCCCCCATCATATTATATGTATAGTTGGGGTTATTTTTTCCAATGTGCATTACTTTACACTTATCCACATTAAACTTCATTTGCCATTTTGTTGTCCAATCACTCAGTTTTGTGAGATCTCATGGCTGAAATGCAGGGGTTGGAAACCTTTTTTGGGTTGAGGGCTTCACAAAAGTTTAAAAAAAACAACAGAGAAGCAGAAAGACACTCTCCACATTCTCCTCACACACCACAGTTGGCCCCCCTATACTCTGGAGTGGGTCCAAAATGAGATGAGTTTGTGGGAGGGAGCTGCCAGGAAGTGGGCTTGAGGTGTGGAGTCTGGGCAGGAAGCAGGGTGCGGGGGGGCGGGGGGGCCAGGAGGTAGGGTGCAGGAGCAGAACAGGGGTGTGGGGTCTAGGTGTTAGGGGGCTTAAGGGCTGGAGTGTCAGCCCGATTCCCCCATGTTGGGGGAGGGAAGGGAGCCCTGAGTCTCAGAGGCCAGATACAGCCCTTGGGCAGTAGGTTCCCCACTCTTACTGTAACGGCTACAATGAGATACTGCAGTTATCTTCCAAATATTTTCCAGGGAGCCACAGTACCTTTTGCTAATTAAGTCTCTCAGATACACATTTGTCAATGTCAACAAACCTACACTAGTCACAGAAAGCAAAAATATACCTTCATGGATACAACAACCTTTCTTGCCACCATCATAACTAACATTGAAACAAAAGTGTCACAATCTCACACATTCTCTGTGCCAGGCAGCTGCTATTTGAATACTCCCAGGTATTAAATACAGTTCAAAGTAAGCTTGTTTTCCCAACTATGGAAAAGTGTTACAAGGATATATGGCCGCTTAAACAAATATCAAGTTCTGACACTTCAAACAGTCATTCTGTAAAAAGACAAAACCAGAAGAGCTGAAAATCCAGTCATGGAGCACTATTATTTTAAACATTGTGAGTACACAAGGAAATGCCATGGCCAAAAACATCCTCAGTCTTCATCTGTCCACCTAGACACTTCCGTGGCCTCTGAGAGCACACATTCTTTTATGTTACACAAAATGAAATCTCTTGATGTGAATGCATGTAACTGCTGATCCATTTTGTTTTCTGCTAACCTTTGAGTGTGTGACCACATTAAAGAATCTCTGCCACCTCTTTATCTGGCTACCAGATGTCAGAACCTGGTAATAAGCTTTCAAAACACAGCTAGAATTTAACCTGAAAGGCTGATGGCTTGATTTTAAAATAATTTTTCTAATTCTATTTGAATTAATCAAGCTCGATTATGCTGATAAGTCTCAAAGGCCTTTGTGCCAAACTGGATGGCATTAAAGCACTATAATACAGGCTATGCACATTTCATAAGAAACAACTACATCAAGCAGAACAGCTCCACTAAAGAAATTCAAATTTAAAACATTAGCAAGGGACTTGCTTCACTATATAGGCAACTTTAAATATATAGGCAAGTTTAAATGTGGGTCTCAAAACTCCCAAAGCTGACAATGCACAGAGCACAGGGAGATCAAGGCCTCACACTGCTCAAGCAATTCTTGTTCTATGCAACCCTTAAAGAGGATTGCTACAATGTAGAGATTGTCAAAGACAATAGTAGAGATGCAAAGCAAGGCAGAGCAGATAAAGTAGAAATGAGGGTGATTTCAAAGGTAGGTGACTAGAAATTGCAAAGAAAAGAAAAGCATAGGTAGGACTTTTCACAAGCAGATAACTACTGATGTTAGACAGCGATTAATTGAATAGGTGTGTAAGCACATCAAAAATATTATCAGTTACATAACTATTCAATAGTCCCCAGAGGCAGGGCCCGCAGCCAGTGCACTGCTGGCCCCAATCCTAGGGAGTGCCCTGCTACCCTGCACTGCTGTCTCAGTATCAGAGGCAGTAGCGCAGGGTGGCAGGCGGGAGCCAGCCCATGAGGGGAGCCGGTTTAAAAACCAGCTCCTCACGCAGACCAGACCCTGCCTACTGCCCTACACTGCTATCTCTGATACAGAGGCAGCAAAAAAGGGGGGGGCGCCAGGTGGGAGCCAGTGCACGTGGGAAGCCAAGTTTCAATTAGCTCCTCACAAGGATTGGCTCCCGCCTCTCCCTCCCTCCCATGCTGCTGCCTCTGATACAGAGGCAGCAGCAGCAGTGTGGAGGGAAAGGGGCAGCAAGTGACTTGCGTGAGCTGGTATGGGCAGGGAGCTGGCTTGAAAGCTGGCTTCCCAAATATACTAGCTCCTGCCTTCAATCCCTTGCTCTCTCTGGGGATAGCAAAGGGGGGTGGGAATATGTGTAGTTGATAAGATTAATTGAGAATCCCAGGCTTATTGGTTAATTGGGTATTCAACTACACTATGACATCCCTACAAATAACCACTTGAATAAAGCACAGAACTCCACATTTGGCCATACGCAGGTTAGAATTTGTGCCCAATGGTGGACAATGCACAGCCAGCCAGCGACTACTGGATAGCTCAGGAGCAGCACATAAGGTATTTTAAAAGGCACAATAGGGGCAGCGATTCAGGTCAATATTTACATGATCAGATTTGGTCTCCTTACAGAGTTGGATAGTGAATAAGAACACAGGGCTATGAACAGGAGAAAAGGCAACTTGGCAAACTGTTTCTGCACTGTCATTTTGCCTTCAGAACAGCAATTACACATTCCTCAAGCCTGCTGTTCCTTCCCACAAGGAACGTGTACACCCAAAGCAACAGTGAAATCACTTTGAGTGCCCAGCACACCAGCTTGGTTTTCCCAAAAGCATGTGATAAGACCTTCTGCATCTTCACTGTTTATTGCATGCTGCACAGCACTGCAGTAGAACAGAGAAACCCAGGATGAAGACAGAGATATATAATACTACAACTATTAGACCACAGCTGTAGTACATTCTCCCTTCAATGCTGGGAGAATGATTCCTCATAAATTAATGACATGTTCTTAATCTTAAAGGAACAAAAGAGATTTGTTAAGAGATAAATACAGTGACTCAAGATGTTAAAACTATCAATGAGATTCAAAACCTGATCAAGGTCACTTGTTCCTCTACTCTGAGACAATAGTCTCATAACCAACAATATCTATAATAGCACTCTGTAAAGCTTTTTGAGACCGTTCTTTTTCCTTGGCTCTCAGCATAGTGTCTTCTGTACCTGGTAAAGAGAAACCAGTATCATCTTTTGTACTTCTATAGATATGCTGGAAAATGAGGAAAAAATGGATTCCAAGGAAAGCTAAACTATGAAAAGGCACCAGATACCCCTTGAAGGATTCTTTGTCCCAAGAATATACATTTTACATGACTCTTCAGAATAACTGACTTGCTTCACATCCCTTTCCAGTTGACCTTGCATCCGGGCAGATGACGATGCCATTTATTACTCAGCCTTTTTCTCACACTGCTTTGCTTTCTCCCAGTGGATTAGTTCTTGCCTGTTCTAATTCAGGTATTGCTAAAGTGCCTTTCACTGTGATATCTAAGCACTGAAATCCTTACAGAGAGAAGGGATCAGATTTCTTCAGCAAATACGGAAGGCCTAAGATTTACAAGCCAAACACTGAGAAGCACTTTCTTTTCCTGGACAGTAGAGTTAGAATTCATAGCAACAAATCTGACAAACAGAAGCTGCTCTCTCTTGATACCATCATCTGAATGAGGAGATGGCTGCATACACAGCATGCTTCAACATCATCAGGTGCCTATTATCTTACTAGGTACATACATTATGCTCATCACCATAAGCATGTGCAATAGCGCCATGATTTTGGTGCCAGAGAGAAGGGGGGGAAAGTAAGTACCTTTGCTAAACAATAATGTGAGGATTTGATTATTATGCCCTTTTTCTCACATAAGAAAGCACAGGCATTACATCGGCTGTTGTGACTCAACGTTCACTCTAACAAGCACTGGTTTGGCACTCCCACAAAGACTGAAGCAGCTGCAACTCTCTCCCCCTGCTTTTAATTATCTAAGTGAGCATACAGCAACCATCACATTAGTGTCTTAGCACTGGTGCAATTTGGTCAGTTTTAGGGAATGGGCAAACTGTTGTAGTCTCAATCTATTATGTTGCAGAGTACTTTGCTCCTTGTTATATTCAGTGAATTTGACCATTTCTTTGAGCAGAAAGCGTTTTCCTGGGGGTTATCAGAAGATTCATGTTGGAACAGCTGTCTCCTATACCAGCAGTAGTCTAATGAGAAATTATTATAAAGCAGATGCTATACAAAGCATGGCTCCTGAGCCTATAAACAGTTATTATCTGGGCTGATGCTTACATGTCTTAAGCAAACAGATACCCTACAAGAAAGGTTCACTGAGGTGGCATGAATCTTCAGTGCCTGCCATATTCAGGTCAGAGTTCCTTCTGAGTTTTCCCAGCAGAGTGGCTCTCACATCACCTTCAACTCAAGGGAACGCTAAGATGTGATAAACCCATATTAGGCACTTCTCAGTTAGGAATATGTTTAAATTATGTATTATATTTAGAGAAAGGGTGAGATTAGCCACACCAGACTCAACTTTAGGGAGCATCAAGTTCCAGGTCTAAATTACGTAAGCAAGCCCAGTTACAGAATTCCATCTTCTCTTGTATTTAACTTAACCTGTAAAAATGTATCTGCCAAAATAATCCTTAGTAATTATGAAGTAAAATTTTGCCTCTCTCAAAGCAAAACCAAGGTACTTAGTCAGATGGCTAATGACAACATATTGCACTGCTGGAGACTCCAGCTCAGTGCACACCTCAAATAATGTCACACCTCAAATAATGTCTAGAAGGGGAGCAGATTTAGTCTTGGGGCAAAGTGAACAATGTACCAGATTGTGATGTCTCTTCTATTTTATCAGAAAGTAACCTAGATGGTCTTAGATAAGTCTGGTCCATTTTAGTCCTTCACAGAAGATAGGAGTATGAAATTTACAACAAAATAGTGTAATTTAGAGTAAAATTCAAATGTAATCACCACATTCTGTTTAATAGATGCTTAAGTTCTAAACATAGCAAGGAAAAGGTAAAGGATACATATTTGGCATAATTAGATTCTGCTTGAGAAACTAAATTTAGCATTATAGGTTATATACAGTGTTGTATCCATGTCAGTCTAAAGATATTCGAGATGGGTGAGCTAATATATTTTATAGGAACAACCTCTGTCTGTGAGAGAAAGCTTTCAGCTACACAGAAAACCAGAGGAATGGCCCTGTGTAGCTTGAAAGACTGTCTCATGATCAGCCATTGGTTCTATTAAAGATATTACCTCACCCACCTTGTCTCCCTATGTTACTAAATTGTTTTGAGGAACCCCAGTGTCTCAAGGAACTGGAAGTCGAATACACAGCAAGTCACTACAAGTCCTTTATCAGATGTTCACACAGGACCTAGCACAAGGGGCCCCAACCTGTCCGTAGTAGGAATGTTAAATATTGGTTAATTGAATAGTCAAGTAACCTCATGAATTCTTATCGGTTACTCAACTACTTTATAGTCCCGGAGGGCTAGGTAAGCGGTCAGTGTGCTCCAGCCTCACTCCTGAGGAGCCCCCTGACACTCCTTACTCTGCCTTCCCGCCCAGCTCTTAGTACACTTTAAATGCAGAGCCGCAACAGGGGTAGGTCCTGAACCCGTTTCAAGCCAGGACTGAGCCTGACTGCTGGTGAGCCTGCTAAAAATTTACTGGGGGTGTGCACATGTAGTCTATACCATTAACCTATAAGCTTTTATTTAACAGTTAATCAATTACATTATTACATCCCTAGTTTGAAGCTTTACACTATATCAGAGCATGAATGTTATTTAATGCTTTAAATACATTATTATTTTGGTACTGACTAAATTATCTTCAAGCATTTGTAGGGATAGAGGCAAATGGAGCTGGATCTTCTAGAAAAGTAATTTCTTAACCTTTTTGGGCTGAGGACCAATCTACATTTGGTAATGGTTTAACAGAATGAAGTGAACAGGCTGGGTGAGGTCGGAGTGGAAGAAATGTCAGGTTGCAGATCCCTTCCCACATTGTCCCCGCAGCCACAGTTCTGGTCCTGAAAGGCTGGCTGGATATGGCTTTCAACTCCAGGCACAACGTGTCTGGGGGTGCAGAATCACACAAACTGGGGTTTTCTGAACCCACGCTGTCATGACAGAGGAGCAGTGGAATATAGCCATCCCTGTGGGACTAACAACACAGGAGCCATCATATGACATTAGGAAACGATCTGGTGACTGCACTTCAGGTTGCAAGTCATGGGCTGAGAAACCCTGTTCAAGAAAAATTCATGCCCAGTCAACATGGACTGAGCAAAGCGTGTATTAACACGGGAACCACGTCACAGAGTAGTTCTAAACACCTCCCAGGGTGTACACAGGGCTTATGCTTGCCCTCTCTTTCTACGAGAAGGATTTATTCTTTCCCTCCATGCTGCAGACTCCCATTTCACAAGTCGAAACCCCGCCAGTGGCTGAAGAAAACTCTCTCTCTCTCTGGCTCACTGCCACAAACCAGGCACAGCGGTGCCAGCCAAACCAACAGGATTCCTTAGGCTGCCCCTGCGCTTACATTTGGCCCATTTCAGCCCCCCGTGTGGACGCAGTAACGCCAACGGAACAGCGCTTCTGCCTTAAGAAACGGCCCTTCCGGCGGGACAAGGATCGGAGAGGAAGCCGCCAGCGTTGCCTTGTATTTCCCCCCTCCCCTGCATCCGAGGGGGGGGGGGAATCGATTTCGTCGCCGTGCGCCGAGGCGCGTGCACCGCCAGGATTCACACAGGCGGGGCGCTGCGCTGCGCGGATCCGTTGGGCGGCCTCTGAATCGCTGCTGCGTGGCCGCCCGGGGAACAGCGGCCCGCGCGAGTCTGGAGCCGCAAGAGCCCCGGCGGGGGGGGGGGGGGGGACCGTGTCGCGGGCACAAGCCCCGCGTAGGCCGAGACCTGGGTGAGCCGTTGCGCGGCTACAGGGCTCCTCCCCCTCCCCCCCGTTCCCGCGAGGCGGGCGCAGCGCGCGGCAGGAGATGCCGCCTCCTCCCTCCCTCAACGGGCCGCACCCGCCGCTAGGTGCGAGCGGGGCCCCCGCGCTGTGCGGCACGTGATCCCAGTGGGGGGGGGGAGCGAGCTACTCCCCACCCGCAAACCCGCCATGGGGGGGGAGCCCGCCCCACCCGCCCCACCCGCCCGCGCGCAGCCGGGCCTAGGCCCCAGCGCTGCGCAGCGCAGGCCGGGCGGGGCGCTGCCCCGGGCCTAGCAGCGACACGAGGCGCCTGGGGCTGGGCCGCCGCCCGCGAAGGGGGGGGGCTCGCCTCGAGCCTCTCCCCTCAGGGCCGAGCCCGCGCGAGGCTCGGTCTCGATGCGGGGGGGGGGGGGGGCGCTAAGTCCGTTCACTCACCAGCTCCCGCTGAGCCCGCGGCCTCCGCTGCTGCTGCTCCTGCCTCCTACGCCGCTGCCTCACAAGCTCCGACTCCCGCCTGCCGCGCGGGCTGCTGGGAGGCGCAGTCCCCGCACAGCCTCCGCCCCTCGGCCGCGGTGGGGGAGGAGACTACAACTCCCGGCAGGCCCCGCGCGGAAGCCGCGCTCCCCCGCATCGCGCGCAGCGCTTAGGACGGAGGAGGCGGTGCTACGGGTGGGGTCAAAGGTCCCTACATGGGCATGAGAAGGGGGAGTGAAGTCCTAGTGAGCATGGGCTGAGGTTGGAGGTCAGACCCCCTTAGCTGGGGCTGAGGTCAGGGTGGGGGTTGCTAACCCACGGGAGTAAGCTGCATACTGAATTGGGCCGTGGGAAAGGTTTAAAAATACAGCAGTGTTGGAGCGCTAGGAAATCGTGCTCCTGGGACCCAGGGGCTGTGTCTACACTGGGCCACTTATTCCGGAAAAGCAGCCGCTTTTCTGGAATAACTTGCCAGCTGTCTACACTGGCCCCTTGAATTTCCGGAAAAGCACTGACGATCTACTGTAAAATTGTCAGTGTTTTTCTGGAAAAACTATGCTGCTCCCATTCGGGCAAAAGTCCTTTCCCGGAAAAACTGTTCCGGAAAAGGGCCAGTGTAGACAGCACAGTAGTCTTTTCCGCAAAAAAGCCCCGATCGTGAAAATGACAATCGGGGCGTTTTTGCGGAAAAGCACGTTTACATTGGCCATGGACGCTTTTCCGGAAAAAGTGCTTTTCTGGAAAAGCATCCTGCCAATGTAGACGTGCTTTTTCCGGAAATACTTATAACGGAAAACTGTTCCGTTTTAAGCATTTCCGGAAAAGGGTGCCAGTGAAGACATAACCAGGGCGTATCTCAAACCCAGTCCACAAAAGTGTGACTCTTACCCTCAGAGCTAGGACATCACCATCTCTCACTTGTGGCAAACCCTAGAGCGCCTTCTGTTTTAGATAAACAACAAAAAGTCCGGTGGCACCTTATAGACTTAACAGATTTATTGGCGCATAAGCTTTCGTGGGCAAAGACCCACTTCATCAGATACATGGGGTCTGATGAAGTGGGGCTTTGCCCATGAAAGCTTATGCTCCAATAAATCTGTTAGTCTGAATCTGCATAAACAATGAGAAGTCCTGTGGCACTAACACGGCTACCCCTCTGATACTTCTGTTTTAGAGTTTATGGAACAATCTGCAGATGTGGTTATCCGTGGCTATAAAGTGGAAATCCATGGATTTTCAGCACTGTATTCATTAATGGAGCATGTAGGTCATCTGCCCACAATGGATTTGAAGGCTCAATGAGAGACAGACCTTCCTGCAAGGCATGGGGAATCATGAAATCCTGGGTGCTAGACAGAAAAGATCATGAAGCCAATACTCTCCTGACACACATTCCATGGGGGTACCCTCAGCATTTGATTTAATAAAGACCTGCTAAATCAAACCCTGGAAGATCGATTGCCAGAGAGTGGAACCTCTGCTAAGTGGAGACAAAGCCAGAGGAGGTTAAAAAGGAAAGAGCTAGTTCACATGAATCAGTCAGCAGCAGCAAACACAGGCAGCCTTTTGCCAAAGCCTGATGAGCAGGAAGTTTCAGAACAAGCCAACACTGAGTTGCTGTGGGTGCCTTTGCCCTGATGCTGCTTCCTTATTTAGAGTTGTCTTAACTCCTTTCTGCAGCCATTTCTGCACTAGAATAGAACAAAAAGCCCATGAGTTATAGCCTAAAAATACAAGTGTTGAGGGAGTCACAGGCAGTGCAGATTTCATACCAGGCACTGGAAATGTGCAAACTGGCTTACTGAGTGGCAAATTCAAGGCTTTGGAATCTGGCTAGGAGCCACGAAGTTTACAGGCTAGGTTACAGCAGAGGTTACTGAATCTGGACTCTCAGGTCCTCTTCCTGGTTCTTCACTGAATGATTCTGGGTTGGTCACTCCATTTCTTTGCCTCAGTTAGTTTCCTCACCAGAGCTCATCTCCTTAGCACGGCTGCAAGGGTCAGTTTGTAAAGTGTTGCCCAGGCTTCCTAAATCTTGCAAAGCCATGCTGAGACTCTTCTGATTTTTCGTATGGTTTTTCAGCATTCAGGTTCCTGCCTGAAACTGGAAATGAGCCCATTTCTCCAGAGCGTTTGGAAACTGAACAAGATTGCGTGTATAGTTCAGGTCTAGCCTTGGGCAGTGACTGGAGGGTCTGAACTTGTTCCAAGCCTCCTCTCCACCCAAAAGCTGAGAAATTCCCCATGCAGGTGCCCACACCTAGTGATTCCTGTGTTGTTCCACTGCAGTTTTAAGAATCGTCCCTATGGCTGCCAGGAGGTTTGGCTTTGGGGGGAGAAGGGCATTGCTTTCTGCAGGGACTGGAAGGTGGTGGAGCAGCACAAGGGGTTGGAACCCCTGGCTTTCTTTCAGAAAAGCACTTGGTTTCAAAAGCAGTTAAGCAAAGAGCCACCTTGCTCACAAATCCCCAAGCCAGAGGAGTCTGGATTGTTTTTCACTGACCTTTGAAATTACCCAGGGCTGCTCTTACAATATGTAGGACTCCAAAGCTTCCAGGGAAAAACAGCAGGGAGTTGCCTTCCTTCCTAGACCTGCTTCCAGTGGGGGATGGTCTGGGTCAGAAAGCTGCTCTAGAATGAGGACTCCACAGAAGCAGAAGCCCAAGTGGTGATTTCTTTCTCTATCAACCTTGTACCTGGAAAGATGCTGCCCAGAGCTGCTCCTGGTCACACACCTGATTTACAGTGATTCTTTCCTTGATGGCCTGCCTGGCGTCTGTATGGTCTAGAAATCAGAGCATAGGGCTGGGTTTGAGATTCTGCCACTGACTCACCTTCTGGGGCTGGGCAAGACTCTTAGGCTATGTCTACACTGCAGGCTTCTTGCGCAAGAACAGCCGTTCTTGTGCAAAAACTTGTGGAGCATCCACACTACAAACCCGTTCTTGTGCAAGAAAGGTTACAGTAGATTGTCAGAAGAGAGGGCTTTTTGTGCAAGAGTTATTCCTCTCCCCACAAGGAATAAGCCTTTTTGCACAAGAGCTCTTACGCAAAAAGACGTGTGGACAGGCAAGTGTGACTAAAAATGGCCATCAGAGCTTTCTTGCGCAAGAGAGCGTCCACACTGCCATGGACGCTCTTGCGCAAAAGCACATCTCCTGCCCAAAAGCACGTGGCAGTGTGAACGTGCTCTTGTGCAAGAACTTTCGCACAAGAATGCTTGCGGAAAAAGTTATTGCGCAAGAAGCCTGCACTGTGGACATAGCCTTAATGTCTTTGTGCCTCAGGTTTCTCATCTGTCCAATGGGGCTAAACATAACTTGCCTTCTTCAAAGGGGAACGGTGTGAGGCCGGATTCCTCCTTACGTGTACAGGGCACCTAGCAGGAAAGGAGCTGAATGTTTTTTCCTTTTTCATGGTCAAGGGCAGCTGCGAGGATCCCATGGCAAATAACAAAACAAAGGCCCAGCACAGCTCAGCTGATGCTGATTTGTAGCTGGAATCCAGCTGGTGTCTGCAATCTTTCAGGAGCACACACCCCGCGGCCTGCTCTCTGTGCAGGCCGGCTGTTGTTCCATGTAAAACTGCAGGGAGTTTTGCTTGGCGCTGACACCTGTTCCATTTATTCGCCAGCTGAACATCAGGGCTTAGAATTTCGCCAGTAAAACCCCAGCTATGTACATGTAGGGCTCAATGCTCAGCCAAGGAAATGTCTGGCACCGGCTGCAGTGACACCCCCTGGCTATGCTGCCCAGCCTGCTTTGGAAAGATATTGCAGGAGCCATCTAACTGCATCGCAGCCAGCTACCCAAGCACCACCTGTCCCCTTCCCTGGATGGCCAGAGCAGCTGAGCCCTTCCTAGTGACAAGTGAACACACAGAGGACTTGTGGCCTGGTCTTGTGCAAAAGCAGAGGACAAGTTGTGGGAGAAGATCGAAGCACCCTGGTTTGATGGTGAATCCTGCACTGACCAGATGCTGCTCTGCCCTCTGGAACCAATACAAGGGCTGCTTCCCTCTCTTCACTTCGCAGGGTCCCTCTGAGACTGAGGCATCTGACTGATCCCTGATGTTTACAAGCGGAAGCAAAATCTGGGGCTTTCCAGCATTGCCTAGGGGGGTTTCCACCAGTAGATGAGATCGTTTTCCTTCCTTCTGCAGGATCCATCAGCCCCAGGGCTGGACTGGTGGCAGGGTGCAAAATCAAGGCCTCTAATTTCTTTATGGCCATGTCTTTACACCAGGGAAGATCGGTGCTGTGGCAGTTGATTTTCCAGTTTGATTTAGTGGGTCTAATAAAGACCCACTAAATCGAACGCTGAGGGTGCTCCGGTCGACACTGGTACTTCTCCCGTTGACTTCCCACCGTGGAGATGGCACCAAAAGTTGAAGTCAGGTATGTGGACTTCAGCTTCACAATTAACGTAGCTGGAGTTGCATATCTTAATTCGACCTTTCAGGTAAGTATAGACAAGGCTCGTGCGAATTTGTAACCTCACCTCCCAGCCTCCATACCTGACCTGTCCTCTCTTGGGACAAATCTAACAGGACTTCTCAGAGGCACAGAGGAGGGGCCTGAGGTTCAGGTCCCTCCTCTGCCCTTGACTCCCTGTGTGACCCAGGGCAAGTCACCAGCCGCTCTGTGCCCCACTTCCCCAGCTATCGCTCAGCCCTGGGGTGTTGTCCATTTACATTCTCTGCCTGTGCAGCACTTGGCAGAACAGAGCCTGGACTGCAGCTCGGGCCTGTGGTTGCTGCTGTAATGCACTTGTCCTTTGCAGTCCCATGCAGAGGCAGCACTCCTGGGCTGAGGCAATGCATGGGGCAGCACAAAGGTCTAAACATTCACAGCTTTGCCCCCTGGCTGCAGTGGGGTTAACAGGCTACTTCACTGCAGCTGACTTCTTAGAACGGGTGTGAACCCTGATGCTGAGCCATCTGGTCCAGCTTCTGTTGAGCCGGGAG
The DNA here is from genome assembly GCF_049634645.1 of Pelodiscus sinensis. Taxonomy (NCBI): domain Eukaryota; kingdom Metazoa; phylum Chordata; order Testudines; family Trionychidae; genus Pelodiscus; species Pelodiscus sinensis. Next base: position 8,178,803 of record NC_134735.1, on the reverse strand, counting down.
GCTCCCAGGTCCTTTCTCAGGCCTGAAGCAGAGCTCTGTGCAAGCTCCGAGCTCGTCTCTTACCAAGAGAACTCGGTGCAGTAGAAGAGGTTTCCTACCCCACCCCGGCATCTAATCAAATCCTGTGGTTCCTTCCCCACAGCTGTTGCTTGCTGGGCGGTGGGGACAGAGAACGAAGAACAGTAGCATCGGGGGAGACAATCCTGCTCCGTACTCGGCCTACAGGGTCCCCCTGAATCCCTGACCACACTCTCTCCCTCCACGCAATGCTGTAAGGCAGGGGTAGGGAACCTAAGACCCGGGGGAGAATGCGGCCCACCAGCGTTGGAGAGCCCACACAGGTGCTTCAGCCCCTACCCACCACCTCCCTCTCCTCCCCCCCCCCCCCCCCCCGGGGCTGGAGCACACAAAATCTACTAGCCTGGGCTCCCCTGCACTCTGCTGTGCGAGGGGAATGTGGGGAGCGTCTGTCTCCTCACGTCAGTGAGGATTTGTTGAGGGGAGGGTTTTTTGAGCCCCCCACTGATTTTTCTGTGGGTCAGCGGCCCCCGCCCCCGCTGTAAGGAACGATGGGCCATTTGATCTGGGCAGATGCCACAGCCATCACTGCGATGGGAGGCCCAGCGGAGAGAGAACCGCTGATCCGGGAGCCAGAACAGCCGCCACAGGCCCTGCTGAGACGGCTAAAATGAGACCCCCCCAAGGAAGTTTGAAACGTAGCAGGGGACTCACTGCTGTCGGTGGGCGGGAGCGGAACAGCACCAGGGAGCGTGGCCACGCAGTGTTCTTGGGGAACGTCCGACGAGCTCTGGGGAGCTGGTCACCTCCAGGCCTATCTTGGCGTGGGAGGAGCATCCTGCACCCCAGGGACGGTGGGGGCATGCTCCCATGTGGGTGGGTTGTGTGACCCACAGGCCCACTGAACCCACCAGCAGAGAACACACTGCTGGGCCCGGACAGGAACTCCCTCCCCTCAGGGTAAGGATGTAAGCAGCTCGTCGAGTAAATACTCGACTAGTCAGTCCCTCCCCCTTGCTGCCTCTGTCAGTCGAAATTCCATCGACTACTTGGTTAGCTGATTAGCCGCATGTTAACATCCTTACCTCCACCATTGACCGATGTGACCCACCCTCCTCCTAGCTAGGCTAGGCTGGCACGTGAATTGTGTGTCTCTAGCATACCGCAGACATGCAGCCCACGAAAGGAGCTGCCTTCCTGGCCCTTTAAGAAACAACAATCTAGTGCTGACAGGGAGTCAACTCAGAATGCCAGATTCCAGCTGTCAAAGCCGGGAATGGATACCCGCTTCCCTGAACCCCCTCCTACCACCAGGGCTTGCTTCGAACAGCTGGGCACAGAACCCAACATTGCTTTTGAGCAGGAGGCTGGGGACCAGGAGCACTGTGTTGACCTTGCTGTGCTGTGGGAGCTGGGACCTGCTCTGTGCCTCAGTTTCCCCCTCTGCCTAATGGGGACACGGTGCTCCTGAGCACCGTGAAAGGTATCGCTCTTTGGTTATTTTCAGCTGCGCTGTTGCTGTCGCATTGGGCTGCAGCTGAACCCGTCCTGGCCACGTTCCTGCTGCATTCCAGCCCGGTGACAACTTGGAAAGAACATGCCTGGAGGCCCCTTTCCCACCCTGGCCAGGCTCTGTGGGTGGGCAAGGGAGGAAGCCAGCGTAAGCATGCCAGGCCCAGCCATGCTGACCTTTGTATGCTGAGGGGGACTGAAAATAGACCCTCGGGATGTCATCAATACATCAGAAGGGAACGACAGCTGAGCTGGCAGGAAGAGGGGGAGGGGCATCCTGGGCCAGGGGGAGCAGGCTTGGGAGGGAGACTTAACGCTTTGAGGAAATCTGCTCCTCCAATGGAGCAGCGGGATCGTGGGTCCCCAGGGCTGGAGCCAGGCCAGCTGTCGTTGCAGGCCAGGCTGAGCAAGGGCTCCTGGCCCAGCACGGAAACGTTCTCCAGCATCGTGCCCCTCCGAGGCTGTGAAGGGGGACGGGCAGGGTCCCCAGCCCAGGAGTAACGCTGGGCAGTAAAGCTGGTTCCTCAGCATCTTAGCAATTAACCCTCACCAATCCCGTCCTCGGCTCGCATGTTACAGGCACGGAGGTTAGCAGCACGGGGCACAGGCCGAAGGGGAGACCTTCCTAGGGATGTGTGTGTACTTGAATAGTCGTGTAACTGCATCAAATTGTAGCGGTTACACGACTATTCGATAGTCCCTGGAGGGGGCCTGGCAGCCAGTCAGCTCCTAGTCCCACTCCCGGGGAGCCCCCTGCCACCCCACACTGCTGCATGAGGTGCCAGGTGGGAGCTGGTCTGCAAGGGGAGCTGGATTAAAAACCGGCTCCTTGTGCAGATCGGCTCCTGCCTTCCGCCCTGTGCAGCAGCAGCCCCTGTCCGCGAGGGGCTCGAGCTCCCTGTGCTTGGAGGCTGTGCTGGTGTCCCACAGAGCAGCCTTCCCTGCCCCCCTGCCTCTGTGAGAGGCTGCAAAGGGGGAGCAGGAGGCTCTGCAAAGTCAGCATGCAGGGAGACCCAGCTTAAAAGCCAGCTCCCCACGTGTACTGGCTCCTAACTGCTCCCCTCCTCTTCCCATGCTGCTGCCTCTGATAGAGAGGCAGCAGCGTGGGGAGCAGACAACTCCGCATGAGCTAATACACGGGGAAAGCTGGTGTGAAAGTTGGCTTCCTGTGTGTACCAACTCCCGCTGTGCTGCTGCCTCACAGGCACCGGCTCCTACCTTCCCCGGCCTTGCTGCCTCTGATACAGAGGCAGCAAAGGGGGGAATGTGTGTAGTCGACAGGATGAACTGATAAGCCCAGGCTTATCGATTAATTGCACCGTCATCTACACGCGGACATCCCTAGACCTTGCCACGAAAGGTGAAGAAAGCATCTGCCCTGCACTGCCGTTAGTAAGTAGCACTGGCACGACGGGAGCTCTTGGTTGCTGAGCTCTGCACAGCCGCACCACGAAGAGCCAGCCCTTGCCCTCATGCTGTCAGTAATGTAGGAAGGAGCAGAAGTATCCGGCTAGCTCCAGGCACATTGCTCTACCAGGCTGAATCCCCTCACCATACCAAGCCAGAAGCAAGATCTTGCTGTCTACAGTCCAGCCCCAGCCTCCGGGCTCGCTGAACCGCCAGCTTTCCTGATCATCAAAGAGACCTTCCACATAACAATCAGAACTTGCCAGTAAGAGGAAGTTTTGGAGAGCAGAGGGTTCCTAAGCCTGCCAGGGCTGTGCCCACCAGCACACCATGCTGGGGTGGCTCTATAGCTACAGGCTATTTGTAATAAAGAACTCACAGACTCCAAACTCTCTCCACTGGCCTGCAGGGTGGGTGGCAAGCAATTGCTCAAAACACAGGGAGAAGTGCAAGCAACTTGTTTTGTATTTAAGGTTTGGAGGTCATGAAAAATTCAATATAAAAATCCCCATTCGCTTCCTTTCCCCGGTGGATTTCAATCCCGTGTTTATATCCTAAAGGGAAATTTAAAATATTCAGTCTGAGCTGAGGGGCGTTCGGGTGGATGGGAAGTGTCAGGGACATTTTTCCATAAATGTTCCCATTTAAAAAAAAAAAATCACAAAACCGAAACATTGGGTCAGTTGTGAATTCTGCCACCCGGAATCAGACGCGCAGTTCCGACCCGGGCTGCCACACGAGCGGCTGCTGGATGCACCCCCACAGGCCTGCTCGGCTCCTCCCAGGCCCCTCCTGGGCTCGCTGGGACCCATTCTCCTGTAGCTAACTCCACACCCCAGTGCATTTTGGCAGGGAGAGAAAACAAGGCCGGCTTGGATCTCGCGCCCCATCAACGGCTTGCTGAGCACAAAGCGCGCTGCCACCTGCTGGACTGCGGCGGTGATGCAGAAGGAACGCTCAGCTCCTGCAGGGCTGGCAGGCTGGGAGCGGCCAGGCCCAGCGTGGCAGGGAGAGGCTCCAGCTGTGGGGCAGAGGCATCAGCATCCCTGGCTGGAGAGAGTCAGAGACTCCTCCGAGCTGCAGAGGGGCTGGGGCTGGCCAGCAGGCTCAGGCGCACACAGAGAGGCGGAGGCGGGGCAGCTCTTCCATTTTATTGTTTGAGCAGGTTGTTCAGATGCATAACACTGTCACAATGGCACCAAGTGAGGCGGGCGCAGCCCTGGTGGCCCATTCCCCCCCCACACAGCACCGACACCCGCGCCCACCGCGGCCCCCTCCCACACGCCCAGCCACGGCCCCGCGCTGGCCCCCTCCCACGCGCCCAGCCACGGCCCCGCGCTGGCCCCCTCCCACGCGCCCAGCCACGGCCCCCGGGGCAGCTGAGGAGCGCAGCACGTCGTGCACCAAGAGAGCAAGTGCACACGCCCGGGCTGGCCGGGCCCGGCTAGGGGAGGTTAAACACGATCAATCCCTACCCCCATGGACGCGGCCGGCCAGCGCCAGCCTCCTGCGCCCGCCAGCCTTGCGGGATGGGCCCTGCCTCCTGCACAGAGAGAGCTGGGCCTGGCGCGCGTCACTGATGTCACACGGAGCTTTATTTACATTATTCACATACACTGTCCCCAGCAAGTTAAATAACGACATTATTACACCACTCGGGGGAGGGGGGGAGGAATCGCTAGGAGGGGCGGGGGTGTCAGTCTGATAAGGTGCATGTTAAAAACGAACAACAAGAGAAACCAAGAGTCCCTGGGACTTGAGGGGAAGGGGGCACGTCCCGACCCGGCCCAGCCCCCTGCCCTGCCCGGTTCATCCTCTTCGTGGGGCGCTAGCGGGGAGCGATGTGGTTTTTCGTCTGATAACAGCTACAGTCCTGTGAGAAAGTCCGTACTTGGCACTTCTTCTCCTTGCCCCCGCGCGGAGGCAGCCACGGCCTGGGCCACCAGGGGGCGCTCTGCCCAGGAAGACGCACCTGCCCCTCACAGCACTTCTGTGGGCAGAGGGCGAGAGAAGAGGGAGGCGGATGACGCCGGCGTGGCTCACAGACGCTGCCTGCAAAGCCCGCCCGGGGAGCCGAGCCGAGCCCGCCCCAGGGCTCCACACGCAGCCTCCGCTGGCCACAGTCGCAGACATTGGGGAAAATGTGGCAGGAGGGACGCAAGAAGCCAGGGGCCACGAGGCGGGAACGGTGCCTGTGCAGCCCTGGTTTGCTACAGGCTGCGGCTGCTCTGCCAGGATCTGCTCCAGGGCCAAGCCAACCTCCCCCCCACAACGGCCCTGCAGGGGCTCCAACCCCCCACTGGGCCCTATGCCCCGTCCCCTGCTGGCCCACCCAGAGAATCCCCAACAGGCAAGCGTGAGGGCGCCGCTCAGCCGGGCCCCAGGAGGGCAGACAGGGGAAGCTCCTACCTGTGACCTGAGGGGGCTTGACGACGGCCGTCTTGAGGAAGGGCTCCTTGTCGCCGAAGGGGATGATGGGGTCGGTGCTGCTGCTGTGCTGGGAGCGCTCCAGCATGCCCTGGCCCGCCTCCTTCCCGGGAAAGCCGTTCTCGTGCTTGCTGGGCTGCACGCCATTCACCAGGGGCGCCGTGTCCTTGCTGGGGAGGCTGGCGGAAGATGGGGGGCTACAGTGACACGTGGGGACAGGGAGGGTCACCGGTCCCAGCCCCAAACCCTTTCGCTCCACCCCTCACAGGCTGCAGAGCTGCTGCACCCCACCAGGCCCAGGGCTGGGCGCTCCCAGATCCCCTGCCCTCCCCCACCGCGCATACCCAGCTCCCTGTGGGCCCCAGGCACTTCCAGCCCCCTTGCTCCCTCCCCCACCGCGCATACCCAGCTCCCTGTGGGCCCCAGGCACTTCCAGCCCCCTTGCTCCCTCCCCCACCGTGCATACCCAGCTCCCTGTGGGCCCCGGGCACTCCCAGCCCCCTTGCTCCCTCCCCCACCGTGCATACCCAGCTCCCTGTGGGCCCCGGGCACTCCCAGCCCCCTTGCTCCCTCCCCCACCGCGCATACCCAGCTCCCTGTGGGCCCCAGGCACTTCCAGCCCCCTTGCTCCCTCCCCCACCGCGCATACCCAGCTCCCTGCTGGCCCCAGGCACTCCCAGCTCCCCTGCCCTCCCCCACCGCGCATACCCAGCTCCCTGTGGGCCCCAGGCACTTCCAGCCCCCTTGCTCCCTCCCCCACCGCGCATACCCAGCTCTCTACTGGCCCCGGGTGCTCCCAGCTCACCCTGTCCTGCCTGCTGCCTCCCCCCAGGGCAGATACCTTTGCTGCAGCCCCTCAGGGCCTGTCCGCACCCCCTGGCTTTCGGTGCTGGATGTCTCTGATTCAGGGAGCTCCTCTTCCTTCGCCAGCGGCCCTGCTCGCTTCCCACAGCCTGGGGACCATAGCAGAGATGGGTCAGCCCCCAGGCCCAGCCCCCAGGCAGGGTGGGATGATCAGGCCCGGCAGGGTAGGGCTGCAGGCGCAGTGGAGGGTGGGCGTCACCCGCAGGGAGATCTGGTGTGTGTTACGGGTAGGGCTGGGCTGCATGTCCCACCGGGCCAGTGGGGTGGGCTGGGCCATGGGAGGGCCCTGCAGTATTGGCCTCATGCGGGGCGGTCTGGAGAGTGGCGGGGGGACGGTGCATCCCACAGGGGTGAGGGTGAACCAGGGCAGGGGCTCTCCCAGGCAAGCGTTGCAGGGCCCCAGACCCTGCGCTTACCTGGGCTGGCATCAGCCTCCTGTCTGGCTTCTTTTCCATTCATCATTTTCTTCTCTTCCTTCTTCTGCAGGGGGGAGAGGAGCACGCTGAGCTGTGTCCCAAGGCCAGCTGGCTGGGGGCCGGGGGGACAGGCAGGGACCAGCCTGAGCTGGCAGCCCTGGCATTTGCGGGGAACACCCAGGCTGAGGGGAGGGGGCATAGCCAGGGGAGAGCCCCCAACTCCTCCCACCCCATCCCAGGGCTTTCGGCAGATGCTGGGATGTGGGGCAGCCTGCTAGCCCCACGGGGGCACTGACCTCCACCGCCCTGGCACCTGCCCACTCACCACCTCTGCACCCGCCCAAGGCTGCCCCAGCCCAGCAGAGCGAGGGCACAAAGCTCAGGCCCGTGGCATCCCAGGGTCTCCCCAAAGCTCAGAATCTCCCCGTGGGTCTCCCGACAGACGGGCAGCCCCGCGCGCAGCAGGGTGCTCGCTGGCACGCGGCACCCACAGGCACCCACCTTGGCATCGGCCGCATCCGACTTGCGCGTCCTCTTCATGATCTCTTCCAGCCGCTGAGGGGGGAGAAGGCGGATCAGCCCCAGAGCCCTCGCCTGGCACCTCAGGCCCCGCAGGACAAAAGGGCCAACCCGGCTCGCAGGCTTCCGGTGGGGAACGTGCTGGTAGCCGCCCCCCATCCCTGCTCTCCGGGGCACAGCGCACTGGGCACTTCCCGAGTCCCAGCTGCCCTCTCTGCCCAGGGCTCTGCCGTGCCCTATTGCCCCTTCTTCCCCGCCCTGCCTAACGCCGCCTGGGCTCCATCACACCTGCCCCGCCCCCACCCTGTCCCACTTCCCCATCCAGGGCCATCCCTAGGAGAGCACTGAGGCCTGGAGCAACCCCCCTCCCCTGCAGGCCCCGCCCTTGCTCCACCCCCTTCTTCAAGCCCCACCCCTGCCCCATGCCCCCTCCCCGGTGCAAGGTGAGCTGAGGGATTACAGGGGAGGGATGGGAGCTGGCGTGAGGCGGTAGCAGGGGTTGCTCCACTCCACCCCACTGCTCTCTCCCCGCCCCTGGGCTCCCTGCTGCCCTGGGGAAGCCAAGGGGAGAGGGCGGCAGGGTGGGGCGGGGCAGGCTTGGCCACTCCGGCTTCCACCACGGTGATGAGTGCAGGGCGGGGAGTCCCTGCTGCTGCCCGCCAGGCCTCCAGTAACCCCTTGGGTCCTGTCCATAGGACAGTTGAGGCAGCCACTTTAGGGCCCTCCAAAGCGCGGGGCCTGGTGCGCCCACCCCAAGCCATGCGATGTCCCCATCCCTCCTCCCTTCCCTGCTCTCCATCCCCTCCCACGCCACTCCCCCTGCAAGGCAGCAGGCCAGCCACGTCCCCCCACGTCCCGCCACGTCCCCCCACGTCCCCCCTCACCTTCTTCCGCTCCAGCCGCTCCTGCTCCTCCCTCTGGAAGTGCTTCTCCCGTTCCAGCCGCTGCTTCTCGGCCTCCTCCCGCGCCCGCGCCTCCGCCTCTTCCCGCTGCAGGACAGGGGAGAGCCAGCCCCGGGTTCAGCACGCAGGCCGTCCCGCTGGGGAGATGGGGCGAGTGCCTAGGGCAGGCCTGCCCGCCCAGGGCGCAGGGCACGGGCACAGCAGGGTGCTGGGGCGCTGCCAGGCACCGCTCGGGGCACCACCACTGAAATGCAGCCAAGGCCACGTCCTGGTGGCTCAGCAAAATCCCAGCTCGGGCCTGGCCCAGCCTCCTGCAGCGCTTCTCTCCACCACTAGGTGGCAGGGCAGGTCCGTGGCTCCCTCCCACGCTGGAAGTCCGGGCACCCGGACCCCGTGTCACCCCTGCCTCCACCCTCGCTGCCCCTGCGCCCGCCCTGCTCCTCCGCCCGCCCTCCCTGCCCCTGCCCTGCCTCCGCCCTCCCTGCCCCTGCCCTGCCTCCGCCCGCCCTGCCCTCCCTCCGCCCGCCCTGCCCTGCCTCCGCCCTCCCTGCCCCTGCGCCCGCCCTGCTCCTCCGCCCGCCCTCCCTGCCCCTGCCCTGCCTCCACCCTCCCTGCCCCTGCGCCCGCCCTGCCCCTGCCCTCCCTCCGCCCGCCCTGCCCTGCCTCCGCCCTCCCTGCCCCTGCGCCCGCCCTGCTCCTCCGCCCGCCCTCCCTGCCCCTGCCTCCGCCCTCCCTGCCCCTGCGCCCGCCCTGCCCCTGCCCTGCCTCCGCCCTCCCTGCCCCGGCGCCCGCCCTGCCCCTGCCCCTGCCTCCGCCCTCCCTGCCCCTCCGCCCGCCCTGCCCCTGCCCTGCCTCCGCCCTCCCTGCCCCGGCGCCCGCCCTGCCCCTGCCCTCCCTCCGCCCTCCCTGCCCCTGCGGCCACCCTGCCCCTGCCCTCCCTCCGCCCGCCCTGCCCCTGCCCTCCCTCCGCCCGCCCTGCTCCTCCACCCGCCCTGCCCCTGCCCTCCCTCCGCCCTCCCTGCCCCTGCGCCCGCCCTGCTCCTCCGCCCGCCCTGCCCCTGCCCTCCCTCCGCCCTCCCTGCCCCCCCTCTGCCCTCCCAGACCCTGCAGCTGCCCTCCCAGAGCCCCACATCCGGCCCCACTCCTCATCAGCCCACGCCCTGCCCCCCACACCTGCTTCTGCAGCCTCTCCATCTCCTCCTGCTCGGCTCGGGCCCGCTCCTCGGCCTGGCGCTCCTCCTGGCGCCGCTGCTCCTCCTGGCGCCGCCTCTGCTCCTCCTCCAGCCGGCGGGCCTCAGCCTCCCGCCGGGCCTGCTCCTCGGCCTCCCGCTGGGCCTGCTCCTCCCTCTGGCGCCTGCGGCACAAGGCCCCTCAGTTCCCCAGCCTGACCCCTCCCAGGGATGGTGGAGGGCTCCCAGGCGAGCTACCCCAGGGTCTGCCCCTGTGGACAGCCGGTGCCCCCAAGTGCCAAGCTTCAGGGGCGCCACTTGGGCCCACTGCCGGGTATCAGGCCACTGGAGGGGGTGAGCGATGCCTCCCCATCCCTGGGCAGGGTGGGGGATCCCGGGAGGCAGAGAAGACCCCCACCCCCACCCCGCTTACTTCTCCCGCTCCTCCTGCTCCCGGCGCTCCTGCTCCTCGCGCTCACGCTGCTCGCGGGCTTGCCGGCGTTTCTCGGTCAGGAGCCGGGCGGCCTCTTCTCGGTCCGTGGTGCCCGCCATGGGTTTGCCCGAAGGCGTGGCAGGAGCTGGCGTGGCGCTGGGGGGGCCAGAGGGAACAGCGGCACCTGCGGAACGCACACGGCCTCACAAACCAATTCGTCCCACCCGTGCGCTCCCCAGGAGTCCCGGCTCCCGCCCGTCCCCTGCTCTCGCCCACTAGGCCCCACTCCCTCCCCGAGACAGTGAGGGACCCAGGAGCTAAGTTCCCCCTTGTGGCCCCCATGAAGCCCCATGCAAGGGGAGAGAACCTAGTGGGGTGCAGGGCCTGGGGCAACCCCCTTTAGTGTCCCAGGTGTGGGGCCCCTGCCGCCCTTCTACTGCCCCCCCTTCCCACCTCCGCTTCCCCACTTGCCCCTGCCCCGAGTGAGGCAAGCCAGGGTCTCCCTGTCCCACCCGCCACACTCACCCTGATGCAGGAGCCAGTGCGGCCCGGCAGCCGGCTCTACTCCGCCACGCCGGCCTCCCAGCCCGCTGCGTCTCGCTTCTCCGCGGCGGTGGGGAGCAGAGAGCCCTGGGGCCGGGGCGGCGGGGGGGGCGGGGTGGAGGGTGGGGGGGCGGGGTGGAGGGTGGAGCGGAGCAGGCTGCCGGCCGCTCTGGCTCCTGCAGCCAGGGGGAGTAGGAGGGTGACCCCAGCTGCTGCCGCAAGCCCAGCCTGCCCATAGGACGGCTGAGGCAGCTGCTGCAGGGCTCCCCAAAGTGCAGGGCCTAGGATGGCTCTGGCCGCAGCTGGGGGAAAGGGGCCCTCCTTGCCATCCCCAGCAGGGAGCTGCCCAGGTAAGCCCGAGACCCAAACTGCAACCCACTTTCCCCCAGCCCTGAGCACTCTCCTGCACCCCAAGACCTCACCCCCAGCCCCACCCCAAAGCCAGAGCCCCCCTCCTGCACCCCACCCCCACCCCAAAGCCAGAGCCCCCCTCCTGCACCACAACCCCACCGCAAAGCCCACACCCTCAGCCCAGAGCCTGTACCCCCTCCTGCACCCCAGCCCCACCCCAAAGCCCACCCTCAGCCCAGAGCCTGTACCCCCTCCTGCACCCCAGCTCCACCCCAAAGTCAGAGCCCCCCTCCTGCACCCCAACCCCACCGCAAAGCCCACAGCCCGTACCCCCTCCTGCACCCCAAAGCCGGAGCCCCCCTCCTGCACCCCAGCCCCTCCCCAAAGCCCACACCCTCAGCCCAGAACCTGTACCCCTCCTGCACCCCAGCCCTCCCCCAGAGCCTGCACCCCAATGGGGCGACGCTGCAGTGCATTTCCTGCCAAACCCGGCAAGGATGTGGCTGGCTAAGGGTGTTTGTCTCAGACCTGGGGGCTGCTCGGTGGGCCCAGGGGTCTTGGGAGCATCGGGCGGAGCTGGGGAGGCTGCTCCCCTCTCCTCTTCTTCCTTCCTCTCGCGGGCCTTCGGCTGGCTCTCCTGCTCCGGGCACTCCTCCCTGGCCCTGGGCCGCCCCTTGGGGGACGAGTGGGCGCTGCGAGGCAGTGGCGGCTTGCGGGGCGAGCCAAGGCCTGGGCTGGGGGACGCCGGACGGTGCTTGGGGGTGGCAGGCGACAGGGGCCGGTTCTTTGGCCCCGGGCTGCAAATGGAGAAGCACGAGGTGTTCAGAGGAACTGGGGATGCCCCCACCCGGAGCCTGCCCATCACGCTACGGCCCTGCAGCTGCCGGGCTGCACCACCGCGGCGCGGAAACCATGGCCCAAGGCCCGTCTGGGCCCAGGCAGGCTGCATCCCCACCCCGCTCGTGAGGCCCCCCCGCTCCCGGAGCAGCTACCAGTGCCCTGGGCTGAGGCGGCTCCTGACCTGCTGTCGGCGGCGGGTCGTGGGAGTCGGGGCTGGCTGCCGGGCAGGGGCTGCTGCTTCTTGAGGCCCCGCTCGCGAGACAGGGCGCTGCGCTCCTTGGCGTTCTCCCGCTCCTTGTCCTTCTTCTCCTTCTTCTTCTGTGCGGGGGCGAGAGGCGTCAGCCCGGGGCGGGGGAATGAGAACCAGGGGTCACTGTGGGAGGGGGGCCGAGGCTGGGGGCACACGAACCTCTCACAGCTACGGCGCACGTGGGAAACCGAGGCACAGAGCCCTGCCCGGGAGCAGCTCAGGCCTGGGCTGTCTCTGGGGCGCAGCCTGAATACCAGCTTGAGAGCCCATGGGGTAAGGCCTGCTCTGCAGGAGACAGGAAGGGCCGGCTGATCCCTGGAGGGCTGGTCGGGTCTGGCTGGGGGGTGGCAGGTGTCCCCATCGCTACCCTGCCCCCTCCACCCGGATGCTGCAATATCTCTGCTGGATTTGCTCTCTGGCTAGCCACAGTGGGGCCCTGCCTGGCAAACCGCCCGGCTCCTGGACATCAGGCGGTGGAGCGCGGGGCACAGGGGAGCCAGGCGCTGGGCACGGGCTGGTCCCCCCAGGGCTGAGCCTAGGGAGAGCCGTGGTCGGGGCCGGGGCCTGAGCAGGGAGGGACTCACCGGCGAGGACTCGGGTCTCCGGCGCGGCGTCACGTCGGGGCTGCCGGTCACCCCCCTGCGGCGCTCCCAGCAGCGGTGCTGCGGGCGGTGGTTGTTGCAGGGGCTGAGGGGGCTGGTGGAGGCAGAGCGGGGGCACACCGGCACTGCTGGGGGCGGAAGGCACGCACGCTCAGGCTGGGGTTCATCAGGCCAGCAGGACTGCCCCCCCAGAGGAGCAGGAGGGGAGGGGACCCCGGCACGTGGGGGGTGGGGTCCAGAGGAACAGAGGCCTGGACAAACTGGGCTGAGATGGCTCGCCCCCGGCCACACCGCGGCAGTGCTCAGGGCACGCTGAGGTGATGATGGGGGAGGGGGAGTGCGGGACCCCAGGGGGACAATCTGTGGCTCCGAGACCAGGCACACAGAGCTGGGAGGCTCGCACCCAGCGGAGCAGAGACGCTACCAGCCCCAGGGCCCCGCGAGCAGCCGGCCCAGCCTCCACAAGGGCCCAGGGCGTGAGGGGGGCAGACCAGGCGGGGCTGCAGGAGCAGTGAAGAGGCAGGTTAACGTAAGGCCTTTCTAGCTGCACAGGACCAGACTACCCCCCCACACACCCCCCAGCAGGGACTCTGGGCACAGCATCCAGCTGCCCTGCCCTCTCCATGTGCCTTTCCTGGGGGGCTGGGTACTGCTCTGCTTGCCAACTGCAGGATGGGCTGCCTGCTCCCCTATCCCACCCCCAGGCTGGGTAAACTGAGGCCGGCCGGCCGCATCTCTGACCTCAAGTCAAGGACCGAGACACCAGACAGCTCTCCAGATGGGGCCTCGTGCTGATCAGCCTCCGCCCCACCCCATGGCTTTGGCGCTCCCTTGCTCCACGCACCCCTGGCTGCCCTGCGGCCCCCAGCTTACCCTGCTCCTTGCCAGTGCCGGCCAGCGTCACGGCGCTCCTGCTGCGGGCCAGGAAGGAGAGGGTGGGCGTCATGAGTCGGTCCACGATGCTGCTCTCCCAGGGGCTCAGCTGCAAGCTCCGGTCTGGCAAAGAAACAGTGTGTGTGTGTGGGGGGGGGCAGATCTCAGCACCTAACTGGGCCCAGGTGTGCCCCCGCCCTCAGGCCCTGCATCCCCACTGGCACCAGCTGGCTAAACACCCTCCCGCCCCACCTCCCAGGCCCAGCACCTCAGCAATGCCCTACCCCCTCCTCCCACCCGTCCCTGGAGAGCCCCTCATGGTCCAGCTGGCCTGGGTCAAGGCCCCGCCCCACAGTAGCTGTCCCATCTTTGCACAGGCTCAGCTGGGCTGGGCCCCTCCCCGCAGCCCCCTGCCCAGGACTGACCTGCCCCACCTCGACTGAGCCTCAGCCGGGTGCCCCCCAGACTTGGCGCAGCAGGGCAAGGGGGCAGATGCCCCGGAAGGCCTGAGGTTCCCGAGTCACAGGGTGCAGGGGGAATCACCGGGGCAACATGCTCTCAGCTTAGGCAAGGAGCCTCCAGTCTTGCTGGTCCACGGAGCCGGTGCCACTGCAGAGCCGCCCTCTTGCACAACCCGGTCTCAGCACAGGGCCAAGGACCGAGCCGAGCACGGGGCCCACAGCCCTGCTGCATCGGGGCCGCTACCCAGGCTGCCCCTTGCCAACACCTCCCCCAGCCTGGCGCTCGCCACAGGGAAGTGAGGGACAGCCGGGCAGCCAGGGACAGACGCTCTGCACAGTGAGGAGACCAGCTAGCAATGGGATTGCAGGGTGGCAACGGGGCAAGCAGTGTCTAGGCCAGCTCCTCAGAGGCAGGCAGGGCATTCACCCCCCTGGCGTCCGCACAGACACTGCCTGCAACCGCCGCGCGGGCTCTGGGGTAGGCAAAATGCCGCATTTCGGTGGCGGTCTCAGAGCATGCGCCTGACGAGGGGAATAAGTCCTAGAGAATGATTTGCTTATGCTTGTTTGACCCTGCCAGCTCCCCTTCCTGGTGAGACGATGTTTGCTGCCAGTTAAATTGTGCCTCCTGTCTGCCTTGCCAGCTAAATCGTGTAAGATTCTTGGTGCTGCTGTAACCCTTTCTGAGACGTAACCCTCGCTGTACCCCTCGGCAGAGCTTCTTGTCGGGCAATTCCCCGTGCGCTGGTTGGGGTGAGCGGGGGACGGGTGCGGCGGTAAGGATGAGCGTGGAGGCCGTCACGAACGCCCGCGGGGTCAAGAAGTGAGAACCTTGAAGACAAGCAGGCAGCATCCACCGTGCGCGATGCTCGAATTAAATGAGCAGAATCGACAAACCCTGGAGACAGGCAGAGAGCCCCAGGGAGAGACGACAAACAAGAGTTAACGATGGGAAGCCAGACAAAAGCCATCCAAAGCGAGTGCAAACCCCGGAGGTGAATGCCGCTTAGGGATTCATGGTGGCAGCATGACACTGCAAAAGCCACAGAGTCAAATGGGAATGGACACGTATAAAAGCGGGGTGCTCTTGCCAGGGAGCTCTGGGTTCAATCCTGCCTCGGAGCTTCGGATCAGGACCGACAGACCCAGCGCCTCACTCACGTTTGATCTATTCTGTGTGTGTGTGTGTAACTAGACGATCACCTGCAGCGAGCGTTCGTGTTGCTTTTCATGTTGTCTATGCAGTCAATGCAGCATGCTGCCTTTTCCCCGCAAAAAGATCCCGTGTGCTTCTCATCAGCATCACACTAGGCCCAGCCCCACAGCCTGTACCACCTCGGCTGGGGGGCACTGGCTTCGGTCATCCCACGGCACGGCAGCTCCAGGACCATTCTTGGCAGCCTCTCCTGCCCATCCCTGTGCCGGGATCCATGTGTCCCTCCACTACCACCCCCGCCCCCGAGACAGCCTCAGCCACCGGCCAGAGCCGCTCCTGGGACTCTCTCTCCGGTGGGGGAGCAGCTGGAAGAGCAAACACCCTCCAGGCCAGCGTAAGGGAATTGTGGACACGAGTGACAATGGGGGGCACCAAACAAGGACCCCACCCCCCACGTTCTCTGATCCTTCCCCTCACACCACCCCTGGCTAGAGCAGCCCCATGGCTCCTGGACTCAGACTGCCACCCTCCGGGAGACAGTGAGCCCTGAACTCCAGAGGCTCTGCCCCTCTGAGCCCCAGACCCCCATCCCAGGAGCCCTGGGGTTTAGCAGGCTACAGCCCTGCTGCTTGGGCCCTGTCCTACAGGCCTGGAGGGCAGCCCTGCCCTTGGCACAGAGCTCTGCAGTCTGGCTGCTCCCCGCTGAAGCCCGGCTCCAGGGGCAGGCAGAACCAGCTCCCTCCGGCCCTCGTGGGGCAGCTGAGCCAAGTTCGCCCAGCCCTGCCCCTGCCAGTCACCCCCATCAGCTGTCGGGCTATTAATAGCTCGGCAGGGCTGCAAACTCCCATCACTAGGCAACCAGCAAACAGAACAGCAGCTTGGGGGCTTATAAATAGCACTTGGGCTTGGCGAGCTGCGGCACGGGGCTGGGTACCGGGCTCTGGCTGCTTGGGCAAGCTCCTCGCAGAGCCGGGCAGCCCCGGTGAGCAGACAGCAGCCCGTATGGAGGGGCACGGCACACACCAGTGCAGGGGCGGAGCTGGATCCCCGGCTCACTCCCCCCCCGAGCGCTGCAGTGTGGACAGGCCAGGCTTAGGCCAGCAGTGCAGAGGGAGCCCTCTTTCGGCAACCCCGCCTTCGCCCCATAGCCAATGGGCCGCAAGGAACTGGCAGCCCAGCCACCCCACCCCTGCACCACCGGATCACGCACGCACGCCCGTGTGCCCCACACGCCAGACACACTAGCGAGGCACCCTGCCAGCTCACCGAGGGGCAGCAGTGTGTCTGGCACCAGCCCCTTGTCCTGAATTCACCAGGCCTGCAAACACGGCCGCAGCCCCCCCAAAAAGAGAGGAACTAGTAGGGGGAGTAGAGGTGGATGACAACCTGGGAAGCAGTGATCATGAGATGGCAGATGACCAAAGGAAGAAAGGAGAGTAGCAAAATACACACCCTGGACTTCAGAAAAGCAGACTTCGACTCCCTCAGGGTATGTCTACACTACCCTCCTAATTCGAATTAGGAGGGTAATGTAGGCATACTGCACTTGCAAATGAAGCCCGGGATTTGAATTTCCCGGGCTTCATTTGCATAAGCGGGGCGCCGCCATTTTTAAAACCCCGCTGGTTCGAACCCCGTGCGGCGCGGCTACACGGGGCACGAACTAGGTAGTTCGAACTAGGCAGTTCGAACTACCGTTAGTCCTCATGGAATCGTTAGTACAGAGGCGTACAGATAGTGCGGAATGGCTTGCTAGTTCGAACTATCTAGCCCGTGCCGCGTGTAGCCACGCGGCACGGGGTTCGAACAAGCCGGCATTTAAAAATGGTGCCGGCCGGCTTATGCAAATGAAGCCCGTGAAATTCAAATCCCGTGCTTCATTTGCAAGTGCGGTATGCCTACATTACCCCGCTAGTTCGAACTAGGGTGGTAGTGTAGACATACCCCCTGAGAACTGATGGGCAGGATTCCCTGGGATGCTACATGAAGGGGAAAGGAGTCCAGGACAGCTGGCAGTATTTTAAAGAAGTCTTACTGAAGGCACAGGAAGAAACCATCCCGATATGCAGCAAGAAAAGCAAATGTGGTAGGCGACCAGACTGGCTTACCAGGGAAATCCTTGGTGATCTTAAACAGAAAAGGAAGCTTACAAGAAGTGGAAACTTGGACAGATGACTAGGGAGGAATATAAATATATAGCTCGAGAATGCAGGGGAGTTATCAGGAAGGCGAAAGCGCAATTGGAATTGCAGTTAGCAAGGGATGTGAAGGGTAACAAGAAAGGTTTCTACAGGCATGTTAGCAATAAGAGGGTGATCAGAGAGAGTGTGGGGCCCTACTGGCTGAGGGAGGTAACCTAGTGACAGATGATGGGGGAAAAACTGAAGCCCTCAATGCTTTCTTTGCCATGGGTCCATGATTTAATGCATCCGAGGCTACTGAGGGAGTTGGCAAATGGCACTGCGGAGCCTTTGGCATTATTTTTGAAAAGTCGTGGAGATTGGGAGAGATCCCTGATGCCTGGAAAAAGGCAAATGTAGTGCCCATCTTTAAAAAAGGGAAGAAGGACAATCCAGGGAACTACAGAACAGTCAGCCTTACCTCAGTCCCCAGAAAAATCATGGAGGGGATCCTGAAGGAATCCATTCTGAAGCACTTAGAAGAGGGGAAAGTGATCAGGACTAGGCAATATGGATTCACCAAGGGCAAGTCGTGCCTGACCCATCTGATTAGCTTCTATGATGAGGTAACTGGCTCTGTGGACGTGGGAAAGTCAGTGGATGTGAGATACCTTGACTTTAGCAAGGCTTTTGATACGGTCTCCCACAATATTCTTGCCAGCAAGTTAAGGGAATGTGGATTGGATAAATGGACGATAAGATGGACAGAAAGCTGGCTAGGATGTCGGGCCCAACGGGTAGTGATCAACAGCTCGATGTCAGGTTGGTGGTCGGTTTCTAGCGGAGTGCCCCAAGGATCGGCTCTGGGACCGGTTTTGTCCAACATCTTTATTAATGACCTGGAGGAGGGGATGGATTGCACCCTCAGCAAGTTTGCAGATGACACTAAACTAGGGGGAGAGTTAAATACACTAGAAGGCAGGGATAGGATCCAGAGTGACCTAGACAGTTTAGTGGATTGGGCCAAAAGAAATCTGATGAGGTTCAACAAGGACAAGTTTGGAGTCCTAACCTTGGGACAGAAGAATCCCAAGTACTGTTACAGGCTGGGGACCAAATGGCTAAGTAGCAGTTCAGCAGAAAAGGACCTGGGGATTCCAGTGGATGAGAAGTGGGATATGAGTCAACAGGGCGCCCTTGTAGCCAAGAAGGCTAATGGCACATTAGGGTGCATTGGGAGGAGCATTTCCAGCAGATCCAGAGAAGTGATTGTTCCCCTTTATTTGGCTCTGGTGAGGCCACATCTGGAGTATTGTGTCCAGTTCTGGGCCCCCCGCACCCACTATAGAAAGGATGTGGACGCATTGGAGAGGGTCCAGCGGAGGGCAACCAAAATGATTCAGGGGCTGGAGCGCATGACCTATGAGGAGAGACTGAGGGATTTGGGTCTGTTTAGTCTGCAGAAGAGAAGAGCGAGGGAGGATTTGGTAGCAGCCTTCAACTTCCTGAAGGGAGGTTCCAAGGAGGATGGAGAGAGGCTGTTCTCAGTAGTGATGGATGGCAGAACAAGGAGCAATGGTATCAAGGTGCAGTGGAGCAGGTCTAGGTTAGATATTAGGAAAAACTATTTCCCTAGGAGGGTGGTGAAGCTCTGGAATGGGTTGGTGGAGTCTCCGTCCCTAGAGGTTTTTAAGTCTCGGCTTGACAAAGCCCTGGCTGGGTTGATTTAGTTGGGATTGGTCCTGCCTTGGGCAGGGGGCTGGACTTGATGACCTCCTGAGGTCTCTTCCAGCCCTGGGATTCTATGAAAGGGAGGGTTTCCCAGAGAACCAGCTAGTTCCCCACTGGGACGGAAGCTGCGCTCAGCCGTCGGGGACACCGAGGCCTTGGATGGAGAGCTGTTGCTGGATCACAGAGCCCTCTCACAGGCAGAGCAGCATCCGCCGAGCGCCACGCTGCCAGGCCAGGTGACTGGAGCTGCTGTCACTTCATGGCTCTACCTCTCCTCCCATCCTCGCCGTACAACAGCCAGGCCTGGGGGCTCTCCACTTTGCTCCCAACCCTGCAGGGAATTTGAACTAGATGCCAGTGGGAGGGTTACAGGCTCCTGAGGCTGCTGAAGGCTTTTGGGATGTGTAAAAATTAATATGGGTCTGGGATGGCTAAACACTAGTGGTTAAGAAGTTCAGCCACGGGCGGCATTACTCTTGAACATGTTTTTCCCCTTTGTTTCTATAGTCTGGAAAGAGAGACTAAGAGTCCGGCCAAAACCGGTATTGTCCTTCCTGATGTATAAATATGCTTTTTCCCTGCATTTTTGCAGCCCAGAAAAATAGATAAGTAATGCAGCTGCTCTTCTTTGTTGTGTCTTTTACCTCCCCTCCTGGGCGCTGTATAATATTTCAGGGTTACTTTTCTTGTAATCTCTGTAACCTGTTGATCCGGAAAGTTTGCAGCATAGAAAAGTGTTGATTTAATTAGACATTCTGTAAATAGTAATTAGGGAGGGGTATAATAATATTCATTACCTGCTTATTAATATTCATTGTATGGGAGTTAACATCAGTGAAAAGGGTTTTAGGAAAAGTAGGGAGAGATGTGTGAATTAACATACTAAAATAGATAAAGGGGTGTAATTGGTGCCAAATTGTTGCCACTCGGGACATTGTGTCGAATGTCCGAGGTAAATATGCGAGGGCAATAAAGTGGTTCCGTTTATCCCGTCCACTCCTGGATCGCCTGTTTCTTCTCTAAGGGTTTGTTTACACTGTCATCCTACTTCGAACTAGGGTGGCTAATGTAGGCATTCGAACTTGCAAATGAAGCCCGGGATTTAAATATCCCAGGCTTCATTTGCATGTTCCTGGGCGCCGCCATTTTTAAATGCCCTGTAGTTCGAACTACCTGCCCATGGTTACATGCAGCACGGGCTAGGTAGTTCGAATTAAAGCTCCTAATTCGAACTACCGTTAAACCTCCCTGGAGGGGAGGTAGTTTGAACTACGGGGCATTTAAAAATGGCGGCGCCCGGGAACATGCAAATGAAGCCTGGGGTATTTAAATCCCGGGCTTCATTTGCAAGTTCGAATGCCTATATTAGCCACCCTAGTTCGAACTAGGGTGGCAGTGTAGACATACCGTCACAGAGGCGTCTCCGGGGCATTGGGCCCATGTTCCCAGCCTGCCCCCTGAAGCTAGGGAAGGTGCACCTGGAACCTCCAGGGTTCCTTGCAGAGCAAGAGGGGTAGGCAAGGCCAGGGCAGGGTGCTCTGCCCAGCGAGCGAGGAGATGCCCACGGGCTCCTTGCAAGAGAAAACAGCAAACGGCTTCTCCCTCTCCACAGACGGGACATTGCGAGGGCAGGGACTGGGGGGATGGGCTCTCCCTGGCACTTAAGGGGGCCTCTCCCTAGTGCAGGGGGGGGGCGGGATCTGGGGTCAGCTCCCTCAGCTGCTTCTCCCCACTGGCCCCATGCACTGGTGGGAAAGGCAAAGGTGTCTTACTTCTACTGGGAGAGTTCCAGAGAGTGGCGGAGGATTTGGAGAGCCGCTTGTTGATTATAGAGTCCACGTGTTTGGGGAGGTTAACAGCGGACACTGAGCACCGGCTCGCACCTAAAGGAGGGAAAAGACACAAGGGCATTAAGGTCACGGCGGCTGGGAGCCGGGGGCCCTTCGCATGCAGGCATGCAGCGTCGAGTGCCAGGGCGGAGCTGCCTTCGGAGGGCCCTGGGGCCTCCGCACAGGACTGCAGGAGGGATGGGGCGGCAGAGACAAAGCCCTGGGCCCAGCATGCAGGAGGCACAGGGATCCACTGGCAGCTGGTGCACCCACTGGGGTCCTGGGCCCTCTGCCCAGGAGGGAGCCCTGAACAGCAGCCGTGCCCCGTGGCTTCCCGGGCAGGAGGCTCGGTTGGGCTGTCCTGCTCAGCAGGCCAGGATGGCGTTCGCCTGGCCCGGCTGGGTGCTCTGGGGCGACGCTCCCCTGGGGCGACGCAGCTGGGCCCTGTGAGGAGCCAGGTCTGTGTCTGGCCCTGCCGGGGGCAGGGTGGCATCAGGGTGGGCTCAGAGACGGCTGGCTGAGGACCCCAGCGTGGGGCCAACGGGCAGCCTGCCTGTCCCGTCCCAGCCCCAGCTGGCGCCCGCAGAGAGAGCAGCAGTCTGGGTGGAGAGGAGCCCGGATGGGGGAGTTACAGGGAAAGGAGGAGCCTGCAGGCATTAGACAGGCACCCCCAGATCATACACACCAAACCCACCCCTCACCTCCGCCAGTGCCCCTCGATCCTGCCCTGCCCGGCCCTCTCTGAGCCCGGGCGCGGGTCTCTGCAGCCTCTGCTGCTTGCTCAGGCAGGGGGAGAGCTGGCACCGGACTGCCCCCTGCCTCAGGCACAGGCCGGGCAGGCTCAGCACAGCCGAGGGGCTGCCCCAGCACGGAACTGCCCCTCCCGTTAACTCACTGCAGCTTGCTCTGCGCGGGACGCTGCCCTCCCAGGCAGTGCATGGGCTGGGGGAGCTTTGGGCATCTCCCTCTGCCCAGGTGCCAGGCGAGCCAAATGGAGGAGGGTCAGAATCTGCAACGCAGCTGCGGATGGGCGGAACGGGCCTGAGATCCCAGGGGACTGCCCCACTGCGAGCTGCACAGCCCTCAGAGAATCCACTCTGGGGCGTCAGATGGCGGCGAGTCACAGACCCAGGTGCCTCCTTCTGGCTGCTCAAGTCCCCGTCAGAATTCGGGGCAGGGCTGGAGCTGGGCCCGGCTCTCCCAGGTTGGGATCCTGCCTCTGAGCCCAGCTCCATCGACGGCTCCCAGCAGGAACCAACCCAAACTCAGCCATTCCCACCAGGTTGCCCAGCAAACTCAGCCAACGCAGCCCCCACCCGTCATGCCGCTGCCTCTCCAGCCCCTCCACCGGTGTCCCTTGGAGCGAGTCGCCAGCTGCTCTGGCTGCAGAGAGAACCCCAGAAACACGGCCCACAGGTAACCGCGACATTTACTTGAGTCTGCAGAGCACCTGCGCCCCCAGCTCGGCAAGGAGAACCGCCCCCTTCGCTCGGCGGCCCAGACACATCGCTTCACTATTTCACCCGCCCATATGGCAGAGCGGGGGGGGGACCGTGGGGCGCACCACGGAGCTGCACATGGGAGCGACGCTGCGTTTTGGTGACAGAGGCGGGAGACTTTGGGTGCTGCCTCCAGAGGGAGTCACTCTGCCCCACCGACCCGGAGCGCTGACCCTGCGCAGAGCGTCCCACTTCGAGCCCTGCTCCAACCTGCCTGTTGGAGGAAGCCGTAGGGACCTGGGCAGAGCCAGCTGAGTGCCCGGAACAGGGGGGGATGCCGCGGTAAAGTGGACAAACGACTCGGAGACCTGTTCCACCGGACCACCAAGGGCTCCCCAGACGGCGACGCCAACGCGAGGAACGGTGCTCTGCGCAGTGCTGAGCTGGCTGCAGGGAACGCATCCCCCAGGCAGACCAGACACCTACTGGACCGCGCCGTGTCTCCGGCCAGGGGCGGGTAACAGCAGCAGACGGTTGTGCCGTTTCCACACACGCTCACTCGTGCCACGTTCCCCGAGAGAGGGTGACGCCGTGTCCATATTCACAAACAACCGGCCAGCGTCAGGCTGCCTAGGAACCGTGGGGCCCTGGAGACAGGGAGTGACCGGGCGCCACCAGCCAGAGGCGCCCCCAGGACAGGGCAGCAGGACACTGAGAGCCCACACACAGGGCAAGCGCGCCGAGAGCAACACCCCTAAGCAGAGGGAGGGGGTAGGGGGACCGCGTGCCCCGAATTTATAGGGACAGTCCCGCGATCTGGGGTCTGTCCTGGACAGGCGCTTGCTACCCCGCACCCCTGCCCTGATTTTTCACACTAGCTGCTGCCCCAGGAGGGACCCTGGCAGGCACCGGGTACCGTGCTGGCACCGCTATGCAGAAGGCAGCTAGTCAGGAACAAGGAGGTTCCTGTGGATCCCGACACCCCTGCCCCTACCTAGACACTGCAACCCGCCCACGCTCCTCCCAGCATGGCCAGCCGGTGGCACGTGAGCCTGGGCACAGCCACCTGCAACGCCTGGGTCGCTGCAGAGAGCTCGGCCGGGGAGACTTCCAAGGATCCCACTTCCATCTTCTCCCACGGGGAGCCCAGGCAGCTTGTGCCCAGCCACGTGTGCACGGGAGCCCCCCACTCACCATCCTTGTGCCGAGGGGAGCCCTGGTGGAGCGCGCCAGCCCACGACCACCTCTGCTGCCGGATCTCGGACCAGGTCTTCTTGGCCGACCGCTGGATGGCGGCTTCGTAGCGCTCCTGCGTGACAAGGGGCTGGGTGAGGAGCAGGTTGTGGGGGGGGAGCCTGCAGCTGCACAAGCTGCATCCAAGCATCGGGGCCCAGCCCGTGGGAGTTAATATTAGGGACCAGGGCAAGGGGGTGGTACCTGGGAAGGAGTGAGCCAGGACAAGCACCTGTCGCCAGCTGCACCCCACGCTGCCAGGCCATGTGGGAGGTGCAGGACATTGGTCTGTGGGTGCAGGGGGAGCTGGGGAGCACATGCATGTTGGGGGGCTGCCGGTGCACAGGGAGGCAAGAGGCTGGATTGGGATGGGGGCATCCAGGGGAGGAGAGGCTAGGGCAGGAGAGGCAGGGGCTGGGGCATGCAGCAGGGGGTGCAGGTGCACTAAGAGACAGGGTGGGACATGCAGTGGGGGTGCAGGTGCACAGGAGAGGCGGGGGCTGGGGTATGCAGTGCGGGGGGTGCAGGTGCACTGGGAGACAGGGCGGGAGATGCAGTGGGGGTGCAGGTGCACAGGAGAGGCGGGGGCTGGGACATGCAGTGGGGGGGGGGGGGGTCGCAGGAGCCAGGGGGCTGCTTTTCCCATCCCATTTTGTGCCTAGAGATCTCATACCCATGGGCAGGTAGACAGGAGAGGCGGGGGCTGGGGCATGCAGTGGGGGGGGGGGGTCGCAGGAGCCAGGGGGCTGCTTTTCCCATCCCATTTTGTGCCTGGAGATCTCATACCCACGGGCGTGTTACGCCAACCAGAGCTGCCCCTGCCCTGCCCGTCCCCGCACTCACCTTGTTCTTCTCCAGCTTCTGCCTCTGGCGCTCCTCCAGGATGGCCCGGCGCTTCTCTGCCCTCAGCCTCTGCTCCTCCAGCCGCTTCCGGCGATCCTCCAGCTGCCTCTCCCGCAGCACCTTGGCCTTCTCCTCCTTCTCCAGCCACAGCGCTCGCTTGGCAGCTGCCGAGAGAGCCCGGCTGTGAGAGGATGGAGCCCCCAGCCCCCAGCGAGCTGCCCGGCCCGTGCCACAGAGCAAGCTCAGCCTAGCTCCTGCCTGGGGCCCCGGCTCGGGTGGCCGGGCTCACCCTGGCGAGCAGCGCGGAAAACAGACCCCACCCTCCGCTGCGTTTGCACCTGCAGCGAGCCCCACGGCCCTTTCTATCCTGGGCCTCTGTGCACCTGGGGCCAGACGGTGCCAAGCAAGCTAGAGACCCCCTCTGAGCGAGCCCCCATCTCTGCCCAAGGCAGATACAGCCTGGCCCAGCTCCCATGCCCGGGACACAGCCCCGAGCACGGCCCTGCTGGTCACCATGGGCTCTTCCCTTCCGCCGGACCCGGGCAGCAGCGGGTGGCGCAGTGACGGGGGCACGGTCTGAGGAGGACGGGTTGGGACGGCACCTTGCTGAGACCCCCCCAGGAGTGCAGGAGAGGCCCCGAGTTGGGCAGGGTGGAGCCGTGGAGCTGCTGGGGTCAGGCGGACGGAGGCGCTGGGCTCTGCCGAAGCCCGCAGCAGGCGACTCAGCCCCAGGTGCCGGGGGAGGATTTGGGGCAGAGGCGCCTGTGGCAACAGCCGGGCCCGGAGGGGAGGAGCCTGGGGCCAGGACAAAAGGGAGTGGAGCAGCAGGCCTGAAAAGCACATTCAGGGAAACAATGGGGGAATGAGGGTGGAAATAGTTGGGAGACAAGGAGGCTGCTGTGTGGGGACGCGGAGGGGGCCCTGCCGGGAGCTGCCAGAGCACGAGGCCCGGGCTCGCTTGGGGCTCCTGGACCCCCCCCCCCCGAGGGGCAGGCGCAGCGAGGACCCATCCTGCCGCTCCTGGCTAATCGCGTTCCCCGCCCAGCCACAGAGCTTCTCCAACTGGGCTCGTCTGGGTCCCGCTTGCCCCTTCGAGAACCGAATCCAGCCCCAGCCCCCGGTGCCCCCCGCCCCAGGCACCTGCACGCACGGCCCTCTCCCAGCACCCCCTGGAGGGGCCAGGCCTGGGGCTCTGGCCCCCTCCTCACCCAGGTACTTGGCTCGCTCTTCCCGCCGCTCCTTCGCCTGCCTGCGCCTTGCTTCTGCTTTCTGGGCACCTGGGGGGGAGAGGAAAGAAAACCTGCTCGGCACTGGGATGTAGCCGTGCCCCGGCCAGCCAGGGAAGCTGGGGACAGCTGCTGGGCAGAGATGAAGGCTCCGAGGTGCGATCCCTGAGGCCTGTCCCAGCGCTGGACCCGCCACTCCAGCCAAGAGCCCCCCCAGGGAACCAGACCGTGCCATGAGAGCGCAGGCCTCTGCTCTGTGCAGCGCCTGGCACTGTCCCCCCCCCCCCCCCCCGCTTGCTCCTGTGCAGGGGAGCGCTCTAGGGCTGCACCCCCGCCCCGGTGCATGCTGAGCCTGGGTCAGCACTCAGAGCTGGCTGCAGGGATCGATGCATCAGCTCCCAGGAGCCGCACCACGGGGAGCTCCCAGGAGGCCGGCGGGCCAGGCACAGGCACTCAGGTTATTCCAGCCCCACTGCTCCGGGCCTGTCCGCCCGAGTGGGCACCCCGCTCGCTCACCAGGGCTACGGGGGCCGAACGGGAGACACCCAGGGCCTGTGGCGCACACACCTTGCTTGGGCCTGGGGCTGGTGGCCGCTGCGGCAGGTGGCAGAGAAGAGGCGGTGGCAGGGGGCGGCCCATCGCCCTTGGTGGGTAGCGCTTCTCCGGCGGGGGCAGCTGCAGCCGGGGAAAGCCGGGCATTTCCTGGAGAGCTCTTTGCTCCCGGAGGGGTCCCTTCCACCGGGGCAGGGGAAACTGCTGGGGCTGGCTGGTCTTGCTGGGGGGGCAGGGCTTCTTCTACAGGTGGGGGGGCAGCAGCAGAGGCAGTCAGGTCTCGCTGGGGGGTCAGGGCTTGTCCTGAAGGCGGGGGGGCAGCAGCAGAGGCTGGCTGGTCTCGCTGGGGGGGCAGGGCTTGTCCTGAAGGCGGAGGGGCAGCAGCAGAGGCTGGCTGGTCTCGCTGGGGGGGCAGGGCTTGTCCTGGAGGCGGAGGGGCAGCAGCAGAGGCTGGCTGGTCTCGCTGGGGGGTCAGGGCTTGTCCTGGAGGCGGAGGGGCAGCAGCAGAGGCTGGCTGGTCTCGCTGGGGGGTCAGGGCTTGTCCTGGAGGCGGAGGGGCAGCAGCAGAGGCTGGCTGGTCTCGCTGGGGGGGCAGGGCTTGTCCTGGAGGCGGAGGGGCAGCAGCAGAGGCTGGCTGGTCTCGCTGGGGGGTCAGGGCTTGTCCTGGAGGCGGGGGGGCAGCAGCAGAGGCTGGCTGGTCTCGCTGGGGGGTCAGGGCTTGTCCTGGAGGCGGAGGGGCAGCAGCAGAGGCTGGCTGGTCTCGCTGGGGGGGCAGGGCTTGTCCTGGAGGCGGAGGGGCAGCAGCCGAGGCTGGCTGGTCTCGCTGGGGGGTCAGGGCTTGTCCCGGAGGTGGGGGCGCAGCAGTAGAGGCTGGCTGGCCTTGCTGCGGGGGCCGGGCTTCTCCCAGGGGGGTCACTTCCACAGGGATAGGCGCAGCAAGGGGGGAGAGCTGGTCGCTCGGGGGGGGGCTGCTCTCTCCCATAGGGGTTGCTGCGGGAGGGGCAGGCCAGTCACTCCTGAGGGGCAGCGTTTCTCCTGCAGACAGCGGGGGGATCGCGGCAGGCGCTGGCTGGTGGCTCCGGGGGGCACCGCTCTGCCCTGGAGGAGTTGCGGCTTTATCTGAAACACAGAAGCAGAGAACAAGGTCACTCCCTGACCCAGAAGCCAGGACGGCCCCGTGCACGGTCCCCGCAGCAGGTCCCCAGCCAGGCTGGGGCAGGACTTGGGGGAACCCTGCTCTGCCCCCCACCTCAGAGCTCCGGACCGGGGCCTCATGGAGCAGTGACCCCTGCAGGCCACCGAGGGGCAGGCACAGCAAAGCCAGGGCAGAGCCCTCCTGGCATCATGGGGCCACCTGCACTGGCCCCCGCAGCAGGGGAGAGCCGGTCAGCACTGCCCCCCCCCAGCGGCCACAGACTATTTTAGCCTCAAAACAGGAACCAAGGACAGGAAGTGACACCCAACACTGCTGGACTCAGCCTGGCGCCCCCCTGCCCCGCAGCCCCTCGGGACTCCCATGTCTCTCCCACACGCCCCCCCATGTTTGCTCTCTCGGACCTGGCAGGGGGCTCGGGAACGGCTCCAGGGGCAGGGGAGGGCGGCTGGGCCAAGGCTGATTGCAGGAGAAAACAGCCCCGTGCCCTGACGGGAGCTGGCCAGAGCAAGGCCTCTGTGGGGACCCAGCCGGCCCATGGCAGCTTGCGCCCCTCCTGGCCTGGCCCCCGGCACTGGGATGTGCTCAGCACCATAGACTGCCAGGAGCAGAACCACAGACCATGGGAGACAAAGCCCCGGGCAACCCCCTATGGGAGCAGGGGCAGTGCAAGTAGCCAGGCAGGGGGTGGGGGGTAGGGGGAGGGACAGGCCCCACAGTCCAGGATGGGGGAGGGGCTGATCTGAAGGAAGCAAAGTAACCAGGCGTTTCCTCCCACAGGGCAGTGAAGACCCGGAGCATGGGGGGGATGCAGAGACCCTGGTGTCCCAGGGAGACGGGAGGGCCAAACCAGACACCCCTGCAGCCAATCCACAGCCATCGGCTCCCCTAAGCAGGGGACTGGAGTGACCCGCAGGGACAGGACATTGCTGGGCCCAGATTCTCCCGCCAACACCGATGTCCCCCCCCATAGAGACGGCAGCACCCCACAACGGTCAGTGGCCCACACACCCCGCAGCCCCCCGGTGCCAGGCACAGTACGTCCCTCCAGCCAGCTGGCACAATGCACAGAGCGCCCACAGGCAAGGGCCTGGTACTGGCAGGCACTAGCCACCGGGGCATAAAGCCACCCTGTTTCCTGTGGCAGCAGCTGCCTGGCCTGCTCCCAGGTGGGGGCCGAGGGTCTGGGATCCTCTGCTCCGAGCCAAGCCCGTCCCCAGACAGCGAAAGGTTCCCGCAGTGGGAAGGGCAGGGCCCAGGGCTGGACGGGCAGGGCCCTCCTGGCGGGAGGGGGCCACGCCCCCATCCCTTCCCAGCGCCAGCGTGGGAGCTGCCTTTGCCAGCCCAGGCTGGTGATGTCCCAGCTCCCTCTGCGTCATCGCTCCTGCCCCAGCCGCGGAGACGGGGCCTGCGGCAAGTGCGCGGCGCACAACAATTGACTAATGCTGCAAGAATGTCCATGTGAGGCCGACGCATCTCCAGCAGCCCCAGCCAGCGGGGCCACCCAGCACCTCCCGCTCCCACAGGAAGCGACAGGCTGGGCCTGGTGGGAGGAACACGCAGGCCCCTCCCAACCCAGCCGGAGAGAGATGAAACAGGGAGACAATTCTCTCTCTCTCTCTCTCTCTCTCTCACACACACACAAACACACGCATGCTCTCTCTCACACACACATGCATGCTCTCTCTCTCTCACACACACACACACGCATGCTCTCTCACACACACACACGCATGCTCTCACACACACACACACACGCATGCTCTCACACACACACACACACGCATGCTCTCACACACACACACACACGCATGCTCTCACACACACACACACGCATGCTCTCACACACACACGCATGCTCTCACACACACACACACGCATGCTCTCACACACACACACACATGCTCTCTCACACACACACACACACACACGCATGCTCTCACACACACACACACACACACGCATGCTCTCACACACACACACACATGCTCTCTCACACACACACACGCTCTCTCACACACACACACACACACACGCATGCTCTCACACACACACACAAACACACGCATGCTCGCTCTCTCTCACACACACAAACACACGCATGCTCTCTCTCACACACACACAAACACGAATGCTCTCACACACACACACAAACACATGCATGCTCTCTCTCACACACACGCTCTCACACACACATGCATGCTCTCACACACAAACACACGCATGCTCTCTCTCACACACACACAAACACAAATGCTCTCACACACACACACAAACACATGCATGCTCTCTCTCACACACACGCTCTCACACACACAAACACACGCATGCTGTCTCACACACACAAACACACGCATGCTCTCTCACACACACACACACAAATGCTCTCTCACAACCACACACACACAAATGCTCTCTCACAACCACACACAAACACACGCATGCTCTCTCACACACACACACACACACACAAATGCTCTCTCACAACCACACACACACAAATGCTCTCTCACACACACACACACAAATGCTCTCTCACAACCACACACACACAAATGCTCTCTCACAACCACACACAAACACATGCATGCTCTCTCTCTCTCTCACACACACACACACACAAATGCTCTCTCACAACCACACACACACAAATGCTCTCACAACCACACACAAACACACGCATGCTCTCACACACACACACACACACACACAAATGCTCTCTCACAACCACACACACACAAATGCTCTCTCACACACACACACACACACAAATGCTCTCTCACAACCACACACAAACACATGCATGCTCTCTCTCTCACACACACGCTCTCACACACACATGCATGCTCTCACAACCACACACACACACAAATGCTCTCTCACAACCACACACACACAAATGCTCTCTCACAACCACACACACACACACACACACACACACACACGCGCTGCAGGGTTGCTGGGAGGTGGCAGGGACCAGGACCTGCGGCTGCCCATGCTGCACGTGGGAAAGCAACCCGCAACTCCCAGCATAAAGCTGTCTGGGCCGGGGGGCAGGCTCAGCGCAGTTCAGATACAGGCTGCCAGGGGGCTGCAGGGCAGGAGTGAGGGGCACCGAGGTGCATTCAGGAGCCTGGTACCCGAAGGTCGCCTGGAGTTAAGGTGCCACGAGTGGTTTGCTGCCCCCTTCCCTGGAGGAGCCCAGGTCCCTGCCTGCCCACGTCCCCGGAGACGCGCGAGGAGTCGGCCCCCTCCGGCTGCAGCAGAGGCCTGCATGCGGGTTTGGAGAGCGCGTCCCCTGGGATGGGTCTATTCCAGTCCTGGCACTGGGGCTGCCCCTCTCCACTGCAGGTGCCAGGCAGGGATTAACAGCACCAAAGGGGATGGGAGCGGAGCAGGTCTCGCAGCAATAGTGTCACTACAGGGCAGCCACAAGGGGGCGCCTTTGGGCAGGGTCAATGGGGATGGGCAGCAAAGCAGATGCTTCCCTGGTGCAACAGCAGGGTCCTTCCATTACCCCCACCCCCACGGGCAGGCAAGGGGCATGGCCGAGCCTGGCTTCAGCCCCACAGAGGGGAGTGGGCGAGTGCATGTAGGATGGAGCCGCCTGAGAACCCCCCTTGTTCATCCTGGGCTCCGAGGCCAGCAGGGGCAGCCCCAGGGAGCAGGGCAGTGGGGAATGGGCCGGAGACTGGAGCACACCCCAGGAGGGCAGAGCCGTGCCCCCGAGCACTGCTAAAGAGCTGAGTCGGATGGACGGACGGACAGACATGCCAGAGGGGCACGGACAACTAAGCCAACATCCACCTCCACGGACAGGCCCAAACCATGGGCTCACCGGCAGTTCATTAGGCCGCATGGCCAATGGGGAAAGCGCCTCCAGCCACAGGGCCCTGGGGCAGGCAGGCTGGACCACGCGGACGCTCTCCACTAGGGATGTTAAATTAATTGAATAGTTGATTGAGCTCATGAATTCTTATCACTTACTCGACTATTCTATAGTCCCCAAGGGTGGGGCCGGCAGCCAGTGCGCTCTGGCCCCACTCCCGAAGAGCCCACTGCTGCCTCTGTATCAGAGGTAGCAGCAGGGGGTGCCAGGCAGGCGCTGGTCCACAAGGGGAGCCGGTTTAAAAACCAGTTCTCCTCATGGACTGTCTGCCTGTCACCTTGCGCTGCTGCCTCTGATACAGAGGCAGCAGCACGGGGTGGAAGCAGCCTCCGTCGGGGCGGGGTAGGGGGGAACTGAGCTTTCAGACTCAGTGCAAGCCAGAACTGAGCTGGGCTGCCTGCGCGCCTGGCTCCTAATACACTTTAAATGCAGGGGTGCAAGCCAGAACCGAGCCGGGCTGCTGGCTAGCCTGCTAAAAAATGTGCTGGCGGGGTGTGGGGGGGAGGGAACGCGTGTGGTTTATAGCATTAACTGATAAGCTTTTGCTTATTGGTTAATCAGTTAATCAACTCCACTATTACATCCCTACTCTCCATGTGCCTGTGTCACGGTGGTAAGAATGGCAGCCACATGGCCAGGGCTGCACCAAGGCCCCATCAGCGCAGGCCCAGGAGAGGCAGCAGCTGGGCAGTTTTCTGGGGGGAGGGTCTCACAGCCGATTGGGGGACAGGGGGCCTGTGGCACAGTGGGGAAAAATCGGGGGACAGCCATGGCCCAGGCAAGGGAGAGCATCGCGGCACTGCCCTCCCAGAGCTCCTGAGGGGGAACGGCCCCAGCACGCTCCAGAGAAAGGGGCTGACCACAGCTGGTCCCTTGGCCCCCCAGCCTCACGAACCAAGCGCTAACCCAGTCCACGCCAAGAGAAGAGGCAACGCCTCCCCTTGCCCCGGCCTGCCGGTGTCTAGAGCTCTGCTCCGTGGCGAGGTGGGCTCGTCCCTGCTCTGTGGCCCTCCCGTCGCGAAGGGGGTTCTCACCTCAGAGCTGCTCTGTACAAAGCTCACCTGAGGCGGCAGCACTGGCCGCCCCCTCGTGAGGAGGGGACAGACGGACGGACGGACGTGCCACGCCGGAGGGGCACTGGCTCCACTAGCACAGGGAAGGAAGCGGCTCACAAAGGGCTTTCCCCACGAGCAAAAAGCCAGCGAGCGGCGGAGTGTGGATGGCTGTGGCGTGCCAGGTAGAGGGGCATCGGGGGGGGACGAGCCCAGAGCTGGGACAGCAGCGGCTGGGGGCTGAGACTGAGGGGCACCAGCCGAGGTGGGAGAGGGGAGGTAGGGAGCTGGCCCTAACTCCGACTGGCTCTGGTTCTCTGGCATTGCCCCCACCACACCCTCTCCAAACGGGGAGTCCCCGCCCCACAGCGTCTCCGAGACGACGCCCTGCCATTTCCCCACTGGCAGGGCCCGGCTCCAGGCCCAGCTCTCCCGGCTGCGGCACTGGAAACTCCGTCACGCTGCCTCTGCGAGGCATAGCTCACACGCGCCACTCCCGCCCCTCCCGTCGAGTCTGCTGGGGCGTGGGCGTGCGACACGCCAGATCAAAGGGGTGTTTTGTTTACAAGGCAGGGGTGTCGGCGCTGGCATCACGGCTCCGGGCTCCCAGCAAAGCTGCCGCACAGGCAGCGGGAGGCGGGTGGCTCGGCTCCGAGACTCACAGAGCTCAGCATCCCTCCTCGGAGCCGGACTCCCGGGGTGCTCCGCTCGCCTGCAGGCACAGAAACAAGGGCCAACATCTAGGGCCAGTAGCTCCCAACGGGGACACCAGCCACCACAGTCTGTAGGGAACCCCCCCAGGCCCCGCTCCCAGGGGGCTGGTAACTCCCTCCATCCCCTCCGGCCGCAGTGTTCTCCAGCCATTGCTCAGAGCCACAGGGCTGGGTCATCCCAGCTCTCTAGTGCTTAGGGTTACATGTGGCAGGTTCCCAGTGCTCTAACCGCAAGGGCCCTGCCTGGGCGCCCTGCACGGCTCTGGCGGGGTAGAGGAGCTGGGATGGCGGTGCCCGCGGTGGGACACCAGCCAACTCTCCCAGTGCGTGAGATTTACTGCACCACGTTTCATTTCCGGGCCCCTGCTCCGCCAAGGCGAGCGCTTTGCCGCCCCTGCCTGTTTATGGAGCAGCGCGCAGGCCTTGTGAAGAGAAAAGCCAGACCATGCTGGCAGGGCAACACCGGCCAGGCACCACCTCAGGCCTGTCTGCCAGCCCCAGGAGCAAGGCCGAGGCTGGGAGCGATAGGTGAGAGGGTGGAAACCGTAACCCAGAGGGCTTGGAGACGTCTCGGGAAGGACGTCTGCTCAGTGGGGCAAGAGGAGGGGCGGAGGCGCATGTCTGTCCTACGTTCATGGGAGTTTGCCTTCCTAACACTGTGGATAGAAAATGCCCCCCTCAGACGCAGGCCTGGTGCAGGGCCCTGGGACTCACGTTCACATACCGAGGCTGAAAGCAAAGAACCTGCCGGCCTGGCTAAGGGAGACAGCGTCCGAGCAGCCAATTCCCTGGCCTAGCTGCCTGCAAAGCTCTGAATAATCACCTGGACTAATCGCAGAGAGCAGCTGGGGAAGCGCAGCAGCAGCAGCAGCCAGGGCGGGGCAGGAGAGACGCCCAGTGAAGGTCGCTCTGGGACAGTCCACTCTCATCCTTGGCGCATTTCCTCTTTTCCTGAACCTCGCTCGCCTGCGTCCAAGGCCCAGCCAGCACCGAGCCCGACACTGGCCCCCTGCGCCGATCCCCTCGCCACCAGGCCCAGCGGGAGGGGCACGTGTGCAAGGCCGGGTGGGCACGCTGGACGTTCGGTGCGGCTATGCCTTAGACGCACGCTCACAGAGATGCTGCGGTCCCTCCCCCCAGGGCTCCAGCGTGGATGAGCGAGCCACGGACGGATGTTGGGAGCTCGCTACAGGCCCCAGCGTGGGAACAGTTCAGAGCCTCGCGGTAGGAAGGGCCAGTTAGAAGCAAGCCAACGACAACTGATGAGCATCTGTTGACCCTTTATAAACGTGCCCTTACTACGGAGCATGACCAAGACCCCCGCCTCCAGCCAGACCTTGCCACCAGTGTCCCGGGCGGGAAGGCCTTCCAGAGCCCTGTCTACTCTAGGGCTCCTGCCTGGGGAGAGTCTTTCCTTGGCTTGTGAGTTGCCCAGTCAGCCATGGCTCTGTTTTCCAAGCTCACCCATGGAGACCCAGCCCCTGAACACAGCAGGTCCAGGCTGGGATCCCATGAACACCGCTGAGCGGGCCCCGGATGGGAAGAGGCCCCGGCCTGTGGAAACCAGGCACTGAGGGGTTCAAA
This sequence comes from Pelodiscus sinensis, assembly GCF_049634645.1. Classification (NCBI taxonomy): domain Eukaryota; kingdom Metazoa; phylum Chordata; order Testudines; family Trionychidae; genus Pelodiscus; species Pelodiscus sinensis. Next base: position 8,144,696 of record NC_134735.1, on the reverse strand, counting down.
GGCCGGAGAGCAGCCCTGCCCGTAGCCCAAGACTATCCGCACCCGGGGCCCGCCCCAGGGAAAGGCTGTGAGCCCCAAGGAGCGTGACAGGGGCTGGCTGCGGGAGCCCACTGGGGTGTCATTCAGCTGTCGCATCCGGAGCTCGGAGATGGAGCCCTGTTCCGTTTGGGGCAGAGAAACTGACCCGGCTGACGTCCCAGCCTCAGTCTCCTCCATCAGCCCACGGGAGTGGTAGCACTGGGCAGGAGACCCCAGCAGGATCCTGGTGCCTGTGACCCACAAGCCGCTGAATGTGCAGCACATGACAGGGGAGGGCTGACGCTGCAGTGATGGCCAAACATCCGGGCGGGCAATGCCTGTCAGAGCTACAGGGATTCAGAAGGTTCAGAAAAGGGCAACAGAAATAATTAGGGGTTAGGAACAGATCCCATGTGAAGAGAGATTAAAAAAACTGGGACTTTTCAGCTTAGAAAAGAGGAGACTAAGGGGGGGACATGACAGAGGTCTATACAATCATGACTGGTGTGGAAAAAGTGAACAAGGAAAAGTTATTTCGTTGTTCCCATAAGAACCCAATGAAATTAATAGGAAGCAGGTTTAAAACAAACAAAAGGAAGTTTCTCTTCATGCAGCGTGCAGTCAACCTGTGGAACTCCTTGCCAGAGGATGTGGTGAAGACCAGGACTTTATCAGGGTTCAAAAAAGAACTGGATAAATTCATGGAGGTTAGGTCCATCAATGGCTATTAGTCAGGATGGGTAGGTCCCTAGCATCCGTCTGTCAGAGGCTGGGAATGGGTGACAGGACAGGGATCACTTGATTGGCCACTGTGGGCAGACCGGACACTGGGCTAGATGGACCTTTGGTCTGACCTAGTCTGGCCTGTCTTATGAGCAGCCCGGGCCGTGCAGACACACGTAGCTCAGGGGCGCACACATGGGAAGTCAGTGCTTTGCCTGGGGAAGTGAGGCCCCTTCAGCTCCAAGTGCCCCAACCCTGCATAGTCTCTCGGGGGGAATCAGACCTTGCACTCTGGACTGAACAAACCCTGGTGAAACAGGTTTGTAAAGAACGGTCTGATCCAGCACTATCTAGCGGGGCCTAGGAGCCAGGTTCTGTTCCCAGCTCTGGGAGGAGAGTGGTGTTTAATGTCTGGGGAAGGAGGCAGGACTCCCCAGTTCTCTTCCAGACTCTGCACAGCTACATGCCTCAGTTTCCCCACCCACGAAACACGCAGTATTAGGAGGCCCAGCCAACACTCTCAGCTCAGCCTCTGCACGGAAACCTCACAGCTGGGATGTGCCACCTGCACCGAGGAGTGGGGAGGCTGAAGTGCAGGCAGGCCTAGGGCAGCTAGCGCGAGCCAAGCTGCACAGGAGGGGAGACGCGGCTGCAGGGCCAGCCCCTCCCCAGCAGAGGGACGAGAAGCGCCCGGAGAACCAGGGCTGGGTAATGTTTGCACAGCGCTCTGCAATGCACAGGGGCTGGCCAGGGCCCGAGACAGGCAGCGCATGAGCTCTATAAACAGACAGGAGAGAAAAACAAACGTGCAAGGGCGGGCCCTGGCTGGCTCCAGCCGCAGGGCCCGGGGTTGGCAGGCCAGGACAGCCCCCTTGCCACCTCCATCTCGGCACGCTGGCCACAAAAGCGGCAAGCGGCTGGTGGGCGTTTCTAAGACAGGCCCAGCATGCGGCTGGCAAGGGGCGGTTTGCACTAGTGCAGGGGCTGCCTGGCGGGTGTCCCCGGGGTCCCAGAGAAGACACCCCTTGTCACCGGCAGAGGATGGCATCACTTCCCAGCAACAGCCCGGGTCACAGCTCCCACTTGCCTGTGCCAGGGGAGAATGCAGAAAAACCATCACTAAACCCCCCCCCCCCCCCCCCAGTGTCCCCTACCCCGGCATGCACCTCCCCCAGCACACGCTGCACCCTGCCTCCAGGCAGCTGAGCCCAGCCCCACCCCAGGGCACGGCCAGGGCTGGGGACACAGATGGAAGAGGGAGAGCTGCAACCCCACAATTGGAGCTGGGCCGGCTCCATCCCGCAGCAGCGTAAGAACCTCCCCAGCCCTCAGTCCACCGCACCGGGTGTGTCCGCACAGGACTCTGCCCAGCGCAACCCTGCAATCAGCGGCCCACAGCCCCTGTGTACCCAGTCACTGCTCAGCAGCACCCCTGCCCCAGTGGGGCAGGCAGCCAGGGGAACAGCGGGCTCCCCCCTTCCTGGGGCTCACGGTGCCCCACGCAGCAGGGCTCAGGGAGCTCTTAGGTCGTAACTCCGGTGGGTGCTGCACAAGGTGCAGACCCCAGCGCCAACGGGTTAGACACATGCGTTTACATCCGCCCCGCAGCAGCTCCAGCCTGACCTGTCCTAGTACCCCAAGCAGGGGCAGGGCGAGTGGGGCAGCCGCCCCGGGCCCTGCACTTCAAGAAGCCCCGCGCATGCTCCGTGGCAAAGGGGGGCCCCGCAAAATGGTCATCTGCCCCTGGCCCCAAGCCCTCCCTAAGCACCACCCCCCAGGGACCCAGCCTCCGGAGAGCCGGCCCCACTCTCCCTGCCTCGGACCTAGCCCTGGCCCGGCCTCCCCAGTGCTGGCCTAGGTCACGCAGGTTGGGGAGGGAGCCCACGGGGGCATGGGCGGACATGACATGAGCCGAGAAAGCCCCTTCCCGAACCTGTCCCGTCTCCACACACACGCTCTGCGCCCCTTCTCTGCTGCCCCCGGGGAGGTTTGGCTGCCCATGGAGCTGGAGAGGAGAGTGGCCATCCAGGGACCACAGGGTGACATACCCGCCGGGGTCACAGCCCTGGCACCCACACCCAGGCCGGGCAGACAAAGGCCCTCCGAGAGGCAGCCCACAGCCGGCAGATGAGCAAACGCTTCAAGCCCAGAATGATGTCTCAGAACAGATGGCAACGCCGTGCCGGGTCCCCAGATGTGCCCAAGGCAGAGCCGGGGGATGGGCGACTCTGCCCAATGCCAAGACCAGTCTGGGTGCCCCGGCAGGCCCTGACTCCCAGCAGACCCCAGGCCCCCGGCACACAGCTTCTCCTTCAGGCCTCTCGGACCCGCATCTGACCTGCCATGGGCGGCCGAATTAGTGGGCTCGGCAGGGCCAGGGTATGGATGGGAACCTCCCAGGAAAGTCCAAGTGGTGCTTCAGGTAGCAGGGGGAGAGGGGACCGGAGTCAGGATGCTCTCCCCTCACCGTCAGCCCCACTGCACCAGGGCGGCACGAGGCCAGGCCACGCTGCCACGTCAGTGGCATGTGAGAGAAAACCAAACTGCCGGTGGCCATTAGCAACCCCGCCAGCCCGAGCCACCGGGGCCCATCTAGGCCAGGTCACCAGCCGGGCCAGGGTCCTTCCCGCCGCCCATGACGCAGGGACCAAACTTCCGTGGCTGGGGCAGCGCCTGAGTTAGCCCCTGCGCTGACCCGGCTGAGGTGCAGCCCAGCCCTGTCCCAGCCCAGCCCCAGCTGTCGCTGTCTTGTCCCAGCAGCTGCCCCCGAAACCCGACGCTGTTTGTCTGCCAGGACAGCGGTGGGGGCAGGCGTGCCGTGCTGCGGGCAGGGAGGGAATTCCAGAGGGATGAACCCCCACCCCGCAGCTAACACGCCCGCCCGCCCCCAGCCACACCTGACATCTCTGGGGTGCCAGGAGGGCCACAGGAGGGATGCTCAGGGCAGGCAAAGCGCTGCTGTCAAAGCCACTGGGGAAAGGCAGGGTGTGCCCCCCAAGCTCACAATCCTGTGATCACCACGGCACACAAGCACCGGGGGCCTCTCTGCTGACGAGGCCCCGTCGAAGCAACCAGCCAACCGCAGGGACACCTTGCTCTCCCCGGAACACCCCACCGGCCCGTATGCGTTGCCCCAGGCAACTGACAAGTGCTGGCCGGGGTCCCCTGCAAGGCCCCAGCCAGAGAGATGGAGCCACAGGGCCTGTGCCCAGCTAAGCGATATTCTTTGCTGCCTTCACGCCGCACCCCGTGGGAGGCACGAACGCGGGCAGCTGAACAGGGCCCCGGGACTCAGCCTGGTAACATGGGGCTCACTGGGATCCCCACAGGGCCGGGCGGTCCAGGGGGGTCAAAGAGGGGTCTTGGATCCTCCTGAGAGTGGAGGGGCGCAGTCCCTGGGCCTGGCTGCTAAGTGCTTTGCCCCAGCAGGGCCCCCACGGGAGGGGATGAAGGTGCTCGGCCCTGCAGGAGGCGGCATTTCTCCAGGGCCCCGCTGGGAGCTGCCAGACCACAGCATCCCCCATTGGTCCAGTCCTGGGCCCAGGCCCGTGGGCGGACATCACTCATTCCCTAGCAGGCTGCAGCACGCCAGGCTCGGGTCCCCGTGTCCTCCCCCGGCCCCATGTGGCACCAGCATCAGCAGCTTGCGCAGGGGAAGAGCCAGGCTTCACACACCCCACCCCGCCAAGCTAATTCCCGTACCCGCCCCAGGCAGGGCGGGGCCCGGCGGTGACGCCAGGCTGGTCCTGAGACAGGGGCTGCATCACACCAGCCTGCTTCCCTCCGTCCCGGGGCAAGGAAAGGGGAAGGCGACCCAGTCACAGCCCCTGCCTCCGGCGGCACGTGGGAGAGAGAGAGACCAGGGCACCCGCCTCGGCTCCCCTCTGAGCCACAGGGCACAGCCCAGCCCACCCCCCACTGACCACGCCAGCCACGCTCCTGCCGAGAGTCCTTTGCACGGCAGCTTGTAGAGCCCAGCCTGGAGATCCAGTCCAAGGAGCATCCTCCTCCTTCCCTGGACTTTGGGGAGGGTCTACCAGGCTCGGTTCACCTTCCTCACCCACGCCGCCCCCACCCCACCCTGCCTTCCTCACCGACCATTTCACAAGCCCCTTCACGCAGTCTCCAATGCTGCACGGAAGCTCCCTGCAGACACCCCCAAACCACCTTATGGCCGCCCTCCACCGCAGCACTAACACCCCTGCCTCTCACGTGGGGCCACGCAGCCTCGGCGGTGCCGTGTGCTCCCCCAGCTCTGTGGAAGCGCCTTGGGGCAGAGACCCCTCCCTTTGTTGGCTCTGCACCTCTCCTGGGTGCTGCTGGAGTGCAAATGTGGCCTTGGCACCACCTGGCAACCCCAGCAGCGAGTCACGAGACCATGGACAGCCCGGCCCATGGCACAGCTTGCCACAGGGGAAAAGAGGAAGAGCCAGAAATCTCAGCTGAATGCTCCAGCAGCTCAGTGTTGGCTGAGACAACCCAAAGCAGGGCTAATTCCCAAGCGCTCGGGAGTCCCCAGTCTAGATCTCAGTGGACTGCTCTCAGCCCTGAGCCGTCCTAGCTGCCGGCGTCACACTGCCACAGCAGGGCCCTGTGGGCAGTCACTGTGCCCACCCTGAGGTCTCCCAACTACTCAAGAGAGAGATCTTGGAGTCATTGTGGACAGTTCTCTGAAAATATCCACTCAGTGTGCAGCGGCCGTCGAAACAGCAAATGGAATGTTAGGAGTCATTAAAAAAGGGATAGAGAATAGAACAGAAAATATCTTAATGCCTCTGTACAAAACCTTGGGACGCCCGCATCTTGAATACTGCATAGAGAGGTAGTCGCCTCATCTCCAAAAAGATATATTGGCATTGGAAAAGCTTCAGAAAAGGGCAACACAAATGAAGAGGGGTTTGGAACAGGTCCCATATGAAGAGAGTGTAAAAAGATTTGGACTTTTCAGCATAGAAAAGAGGAGACTAAGGGGGGATAAGATAGAGGTCTATAAAATCATGAGTAGGATGGAAAAAGTGAATAAGTAAAAGTTATTTACTTATTCCCACAATATTAGAAGTGAGGGTCACCAAATGAAATTAATAGGCAGAAGGTTTAAAACAAACAAAAGGAAGTTTTACTTCACTCAGCGCACGGTCAACCTGTGGAACTCCTTGCCAGAGGATGAGGTGAAGGCTAGAACTTTAACAGGGTTCAAAAAAGAGCTAGATAGATTCATGGAGGTTAGGTCCACCAATGGCTATTAGCCAGGATGGTAGGAATGATGTCCCGAGCCTCAGCACGGCACAAAAGAATCCCCGTTCCATTGCAGGCTTCTGTGATGGGGGAGAGAGGTTTCCCCTTGCCCGTCAGCGCTCATTTCCAGCTGAATCCGCGCCATGCTGGGGCTTGAGCCTGCGGCACAAACGGCGGCCACAGGGGAATGCGGCTGGATGCTGGAGTCGGCGCCGCAGGGAAGATGGGCGAGCCGCTGTGGCTGGCCTGTTGTTGTGGGGCGCTTGCTGCTCAGGAGCAAGAGGCTTCAGGATTTGGAAGAATTTGTTTGAGGGGATGAAACAAAAGAAACCCAACTCCGCAGCCCCAGGGAGCAGTCTAGGGATGTGAAGGACTAGTTGACAGGACCCTATCAGAGGCAGCAAGGGGGGGAATAGAGGAGGGTACTTCAAGGAGCCCGGGGTCAGCGGGGGGAGACCATTCCATTGTCTCCCCCCGCTGACCCTGGGCTTCCGGCGCTTTTGCCTTTGAAGTGTCACAACAGCCCTAGGACGGAGGTGCCCTATCGACTAATCGAAGAGTCAATGCAAAAATGCATCAACTATTTGATTAGTCAGTTACCCGATACTTAACATCCTAGTCTCGCTCTGACCTGTCCCTGGAACAGAGGGATTCTGCTGCCCTGGGCAGAAACCAATTCCCGGGGCTGTCTCAGGCATAAGGCCACCGATGTCGCGCCCTCCCGGCATAACCTGGTCTAGTGCGCAAAAGGCCAACCCCTCCCCAGCTCAGCACCCCAAGGCCGTGGCAAGTGCCAATGAATCGGCCGCTGACCCTGTGCCCCACAGCCCAACCCCTACCCTAACCCCAGCAGGGGTCCAGCATGGGGCCATCTCTTCTGCCCGCACCCAGGCTAATTGTGCCTCAAAGCGAGCCTTCTAGCAGGGAGGGGACACCATAGTCTCCATGGCTCATTCAGCCCTGGCCTCCTCACTGCAACACCCAGCTGGGGTCTCTTGCCCGAGGGACCCACAGACACCTGAGTCCAGTTACACAAGCCAGACCCTCCTCAGGTGGGAACACCTGCAGATCACTGCTACCCTGACCCCAGACAGGAACCAGCACCCTCGCGGGGGAGAACCCCCATCCCATCCCCTGCCTCTGAGTCAGCCAGTCCCTGCCCCGCCAGCACCCTAGGAGGGAAAGCCCGGGGCCCCATGCCGCAGCCATCCCACGGGATCATCGGGAGCAGCAGAGCGTGTCTCAGACACGCTGCAAAGCCACACGCCCAATTGCTCACACACACGCAGCTTCCGGGGATTAGCAGGAACAACTGTATCCGTCACACCTGGATGACCGGGACTGAGCACGTCACTCAGCCGCCCGCGCCCGGCGAGCTCCTGGCAGGGACAACTGCTCCTCTGCCTACGGCGCTGCTCCCACGCCCACCCCAGGCAGCTCCACGCTGTAGGCCTGCCCGCCCCGCAGCAGGAAGCCAGGGGTGCCCCAGAGAGTGCCCCACAACTCGGAGGGCCAAGAGCTCCCTGGAACCCTGCAGAGCTCAGCACAGACAGACGCCACAAGAACAGGGCGCTTGTGACACAGAGCCCACGACCCTCCCGCATCCTTGGTGTGGGCTGGTGGCTGGGTCCCACGCCGCCTGGGCTCGGTGCTCAGAGGAAGCCAACAGCCCTCCAGGACCGTCTCCCAAAACTCAAATTAAAACTGGGCTGCTCCCGTTGGGGTCTGGCTCCCACGCTCCCAGCTGCGTGTGTGTGAAGCGGGGCTCAGCAGGCTCACAGCCAGGCCCTGAATTCACCCCTGGCCTGGCAGGGGAGCTGCAGCCGGGTACCTTCCCAGCATTCATTCCTCCTCACAGTGAAAACAGGGCATAGTAGGGAGTGGGGTGATTAACCCTTCCCCTGAGCCGACGGCACCAGAATCCTCTGGGCTCAGAACCCAGGGGTCAGGGCTGGAGCACCCGAAAGCGAGAGAGATGGGAAACAAAGCCTGAGCTCCCCAACGCTCCCCAGACCCCGGAGATCAGCTCACCAGCTGGGGGTTGTCCAGACATGTGCATGCCGAGGGGGTCTCTGCTGTTCCTGGAGGGCCGTTCTGCCCAGCACGCTGAGCTGTCCCACCGCACAGAGAAGAAACAGACTGCCCCAAACACGTTCCTAACCCCCCTGGGCTAGGGAAAGGAAGGCTGTGGGGCCGGGGCCTACCCAGGAGGTTTGGGGTTAAATGCCATACAAACCAACAGAGAAGATCTGGTTCGAAAAGGAGGAGGGTCTGGGGACTGCTGGGAGCGGGCTATCCCCCAGCTGGATAACCTGCGGCACTCCTATAGCTTGTAGGGCACCGGAGCGACCCTTCGAGGCGCAAGGGAGGCCTGCTTGCAGTGCAGGAGGGGTACCTCACTGCCCTGCCACCGCCTTCTGCCCCAAAGCACCACGCAGGGGCACAAGAGCATCAAGGATGTGGACCGAGGAGCAAGGAGTGACAGGGGATCTCAGGGCAGTGCTGGGATGGGGCTTCGGGATGTTCACGGTTCGTTTCCAATCGGCATCAAGGAAAACAGGCCGGAGAACCTGAGCTGCTTTCGAGCCCTGCGTCCCCCACCGTGAATTTCCCACGCGGCTGGATCTGAACTGGACCGGCCCGGAGCCGGCGCTGGATCCCCAGGGCAGGCACTGCGACCTGACACCCATGGAGCCAGCGACAGAACAGGTGGGTAGGAGGTGTCCGAGCACCCGACACACGCAGAGCAACAGCTGCGTGCATGGGCAGAATTACCAGCGGCCCTCCGTGCGGGGCACAGAGCTCTTGAGAAAACCTGCCCGGCTGCCGCTGGGCACTTCCAAAAGTCTGGCCCTCGTCCCAGTGCCGAACTAAGAGCTCAGCTCCTTTCCAAAATCAGGCTTATCCGCCTAATATGCAGAGGCGCTGAGCTCCTAACAGGAACAAGGGAGCACGGCACCTCTGCGGGCGAGACCGCTGGCCTTTCGAGCCTGGAGCACAAGCCCTAGACGGCTAGCAGGGCCTGGCACACAGATCCTGCTTTCGCCCAGCGATTAGGCCGGCCATTTCCCTAGCGCTTGGCTCTAGCGCAGCACTGCTCCATCCCGGAGTCAGGACTCAGGACCACTAGAGCGCTCAATGCCCTCCAAGGCTGTCCCACTGCGATTCTGCCACCCACCCCAGCTCTTCTTCCATCCTCTCCCTGACCTGGCTTCCTCCAGAATCGCTGTCTTGCCTGGGGTCCAAGATCTCTGTATGGTGGGTCCCAGCCCCAGGAGGAAGAAGAGCTGCGGTAACCAGAAAGGGACCATACAGATAACAGGCCTATGCCCTGCTCCATCCGTATCCTTGGCCCGTCTCGCCAGCTGCTTGCACGTAACCACCATCACTCTGCTGATGGCTCTACACCACAGCGGCCTCCTCGGCCTAATCTTCAATCTGTGCACCAGCGTTCTGCCTGGCTCACTAAGGGACGCGGTTCACCCTGTCCAGCATCACTGGAAACTCCCTCCCCGGCACTACAGCCAGCTCCAGACCATCCGGAGAAGTGTCAACCGCTCGGGCAGGTGAAATCCCAGCCCCACTGAAGTCAGCGGGGGGATGAGTTCCGCTGCGGCCAGATTTCTCCCCCCATTTTCTCGTTCCCATGGGCTCAGGACCGTTCCACACAGCCGGGGCAATGGGCAGAGGCAGGGTGGTCCCATTTTTGGACAGGCCGGACTGACCAAATTCATTTTAAAAAAGGAAGAAAAAGAGGGAAATAGTTCAACAAACCCCTTTTCACCAGCAGCAAAAACACGTTCACATTCCTGCCACGCACCAGAGCGACCCGGGCTGCAAAAACGAGTCGTCCTGTGGCGCCTTAGAGACTAACAAAAACACACAGAATCATGAGCTTTCGTGGGCGAAAACTCCTTTTCCTCAGGAAGTGGCTTTTGCCCACGGAAGCTCATGATCCTAGATATACAGGCAGTCCCCGGGTTACATGGATCCGACTTACATCGGATCCCTACTTACAAACGGGGTGAGGCAACCCCACACTAGCTGCTTCCCCCCAGCAGACCAGGGAGACGCGGAGCGGCTTTTCTCAGCAGACACCTCAGCTTGAGAATAAAGGACTGAGGGAAGTGAGGTGTGGGAGAATAAAACTGAGCTCTGGAGAAATGTTTGGCTAGAGTTTCCCCTACAATATGTACCAGTTCCGACTTACATACAAATTCAACTTAAGAACAAACCTACAGTCCCTATCTTGTACGTAACCCGGGGACTGCCTGTATATTTTTGTTAGTCTCTAAGGTGCCACAGGACCACTCGTTTTTAAAGTTCCTGACTAACACAGCTACTACCCCTCTGAGACCCTTCTGCAAAGCTGGGCCAACACAACTTGGTCACATCCTTTCGCAAAGATCAAGCGCTAAGCGCTGCCGCATGCTATAAAACAGTCACCACCTCTTCCAAAGGCTTAGCACCTGGATTCCCCCTCCCCCCCAATTCCCCTTGTTTTGTTGCTAGGAGATTAACTCCAAACTAGCTTCCCAACATATTGGTGGGACACACTCAAATCCGTGGGGGTCTATGCCCAGAGACGGGCACCTCCTGCTACTGCCCGGGAACTTACCGCCACCCCGCTGGAGTAGCATGCCCATGCGGCCAGACACCGGACATCATGACGAAGAGAGGGGAAGAACCGTTCTCCTCCGCGATAAACAACGGAAAGCCAGGCCTATCGGAGGAGCCGGGCACAGACAATACGTCTGCCGTTTGCAGGGCCCCTGGATGGCAGGTCGGCATTTAGGGCCCGTTCGCCGGCTGGCCACCAGCTGCAGCGAGCTCTGATAAACTAAGCAGGCCCTGTGGCTCTTCTGTTCCCCCTGCCCCCATGTCCTCCCCTCCCCCGAAAGGCCACCTCAGCCCCATGCACATGAGGGCCTGGATGAATCACAGCAGCTGTCCCTCCCACTCTGCAACAGGGAATCAGGGACGGAGGGGGAGGGGGGTTGCCGGGCCTTCCCTTTTCCTCCATGGGTGGAGAGACAGGCCTGCCACAAAGCCATGCTTAGTCACAAAGCGGCCCTGCCTGCACCCAGAGATATCAACCGAGTCAGGGCCAGAGAGCACTTGGCTGGGTCCCTTAGCGAGACTCGGAGCCAAAACAAACCCTGGCTCCAGCAGACTTGGCCCGAGCCAGCCGCTGCCCTCCCTCCGGCTGCGCAGGAGCAAGAGAATTCAGCAGAGTTCAGCCTGGGCAAAGCTGCAGATGCAGGCCCGGCTGCTCCTGTGACCCAGTGGAGGGCCAGCAAACCTCGGGCCAGGCGCCTGGGAACACCACCCAGCCCAGAAACGCAGCCAGGAGACAGCCACGTGTTGAGGATGAATCCTCAGCTCCAGTCCCCCATGTCTTCTCACGCAGGGAGCTGCCACAGCCCAGCCACCACCAAAGGCCTTTTGCCTTCCCGCTCATAAGACCAGCCCCCATCTTCCTCACTTGGGGGTAAGACCCGGTTAGGACCTAACACACCATTGCAGCCAGTGGTGTAGACAAGACCTGGCAGTGTTTTAACTACGGGTGCAAGCAGCTAGTCGACTACCCAGTAAGCCTAAACTTACCGGGTAGTCAAGTCGACTACTTGACTACTCGCATTCCCCTCACCCCCTTGCTGCCTCTGTATCAGCCCTTCTCTTATCATAAGAACATAAGAATGGCCGTACTGGATCAGACCAAAGGTCCATCTAGCCCAGGATCCTGTCTGCCAACAGTGGCCAATACCAGATGCCCCAGAGGGACAGATCACAATTCTCACGTGATCCCTCCCCGGTTGGATCTAAGGATGGCATTCCTACCTATCCTGGCTAATAGCCATTGATGGACCTAACCTTCATGAATCTATCTAGTTCTTTTTTGAACCCTGTTAAAATCCTAGTCTTCACCGCATCCTCTGGCAAGGAGTTCCACAGGTTGACTGTGAGCCGAATGAAGCAAAACTTCCTTTTGTTTGTTTTAAACCTTTGTTTACAAATTGCATCAACTACACGGTTGGCCAACTGCCCGCCTCTTAACATCCTTGGTTTTAACCATGCTTCTGAACTAGTCCCAGATCTGAATAAGCCAGGCTGCCATAGTGCAGCTCTGGGACAGGTCACTCCCAGCTACACAGCTGGCTGGGGTGGTGTCATAGGACAGACGTGTCATCCCCAGGGGGCCCGACGCTGTGGACAGTCTGGGCAAGCTCTGGAAACCGATACTGTGGCACTCAGCGGAGACCCAGCGCACAGAAGCTCTGAGTGGGGTTGGCTATGGGCTGCTCGCAGCCGCAGCAGGGGTACGGAGGTGCAGCAAAAGAGGCAGGGCACAGAGAGGGCAGGATGGGTACAGAATTCCTGGCAGGTGGCTGCTTCAGTTCCAGAGTTCACGAGCCAGCAGATATGCCTCCTGCACCCTGTATGCCAGGCAGGCTGAAGCCCAGGGCTTGGGGAGGGGTCACCTGTGCGGGGAAGAAAGGGGGCTGGCAGGCAGGAGTATCAAAGTGCGAGAAAGATTCAGCTAGCCCAGGTGTGCCACTGCTCCTTAGGCCTGGCTCATGCTCTAATAAGGAGGTAATTAGTTAACCGGTTAATTAGTTAACCGGTTAAATAGTATGTTTGACTGATTAAACAAGGGCATGCGGGGGCTGCTCCCGGCTGGTCAGAGACGCCCCCTTCCGTGGTGAGCGCACGCTGCGGATGGGAGCTGCTTCCAGCGAGCTTGGGCTGGGCCCGTCACAGATGGGGGCCTCTCGGGCCCTGCTGAGGTGCCCCTTGCAGGGGCTGGAGCAGCCCTCTACCTACGGCGGGCCGGGGGGTGCGCCAATCCCTACTAGTTATCCGTAACCGGGAAGCATCATCCAGTAAGGGTGACGCTTACCAGTTAACCATTCACATCCCTAGCCTCTCCCAAGCATCAGGGCTGGAGACGGATGCCAGATGCAGGGCAAAGGGAGAGGAGGTGCAAGCGGCACCGGCCTGACCCACAGCAGCAAGGTGGGGGACCAAGCACACGCAGAAACACCAAAGCCCCCAGCAGAGCTGTCCTGTCTGCGTGACAAAGGCTGCTGCTCCCTGGAAAGGTCTCGTCAAGGGCAACTTCTATTTTGTAGCCACTTGAGTGAATCTAATTAACTCCTAGGGGGCTCTCCCCACGCTTGGCTCTCTGTGGCCTACTGAGACTGTGCTAGCTCCTTCCCTCCTGCTTCGTGTAACTCCAGGGAGGGGGCACTGCCTTCATCCAGAGGCTCCATTTCAGCTGGGTCTATAAGCCTCCGGCCCTGGGCCTTCCTCTCTCCCCTCCCCATCATTCACAACTCCAGGAGAGCCTGGGGCCTGTCACGGCCCGGAGCACTACAGAGGGACCTGTACCCCGCTGGGGCGCAGGGCTTCCGTGCCACTGCTCCGACTCCCTCTGCCTGCCCAGAGCGACCCTTGATTTACGCTGGGAGGGGCGAGCGCAGAGTCGCGCCCCAGCAGCCTGAGACTCTAAAACCCCTCTGCCCCCATCGGCTGCTCCAAAGCCATTCTCCTTGCCCAAAGCCCCGGGTGCAAATCACGGAGGTCAGTGGATCTGGCCCCTTCATTCCAATGGGAGCTTCCCCCATTTTCACCAGCTGGGAGGCCCAGACAGCAGGGGTAGCTCCCGATTTGCAGAGCCCTGGGTCTCCCCGCCCCAGCCCCAGTCAGTCACGTCTGGGCTGCAAACACTGCAGGGCGAGGCTGAGGTCCTGGGCCTGGCCTAAATTAGGACATCTGACAGCAGCCGGCCGCTTCTGCTGGGGGGAGGAGGGATTCCAACTCGCCCTGGAAACCCCATGTCCAGGGCTGCTTTCAGGGGTTTCTACCCAGCCACAGGAAGGGCCCTGCCCCTCCACAAGCTCCCTCCTCCCCGGAAAGGGTTTGAGCGCCCCCCCTTCCAAGATCACCCCTCTCCCTGCAGCCGGGTGCCCCCCCCCTCGGTTCCCCTGCACAGCAAGACGCCGGGAAGGCAGATCTGGGGAGCGGGGGGGGGGGGGGCGCAGTCCCAGCATCGGCCTGGCGCCCAGACGGGAAGCGTCACCCCCCAAGTTATTCCCACTCGGTTCGCTCTGCAGCCCGGCTGGGCGTTATTCCTCCATTCCTGCCCGGCGAGGCCTGCGGGCCAGCGCCTGTGTCCAAGGCCAGCGGCCGTGCCCAGGGCGGAGGCTCCCCCCCGTCTCCGGCAGAGGCGCCGGGAGAGATGCTCCGGCCCAAGGCAAGTACCCGGGCCCAGCGCCGGGGCGGGATCCGGGAGTTCCGAGCAGATGAGCTCATGGCTCTCGGCGCCGGGGGAGGCGGCCAGGCTGGGGACCCCCCCGCCCGATCTCCAGCCTGGCGCAAGGCCACCAGCTTCCTGCGAGCGGGACCGGACTCAGCCATGGCCCCACCCCGGCATCCTGCGGAGCTCGGAGGGGGCTGCCTGGGGCGCATCCCCACAGCAAAGGGCCGGGGGGGGGGGAAGCCCGGGGCTGCAGCCCCTCCCCACCCCCCGGGAGCCCAGCTCCGTGATGCAACCCCCCCCCCCTCCCTTCCCGGGCTGGAGACCAGCCAGCGGGGGGAGGGGCACGCGGTATCCCCGGCCCCCCCCGTCCCGGCTCCGCGCGGTACCTCGGGCTCCGTGCCGCGCCGCCGGCCGCCGCTCCATGCCGTGCGGGGGAGGCGCCGCTCGCTCTCTGGTCCTCCCCCCGGCCCCGCCGCCGCGCCGCCCCCGGTGCCTTGCAACCAGCCGCGCAGCAGCGGGCGCGGACGCGACTCAGCCCCTTTTCCGCCGCAGGCGCATCCCGCCCCGGATCCGACCCAGCCCCTTGCAGGGGGGGCGGTATCAGCTCGGGCTCATGGCCGGGCCGCCCCGCGGGGACAGAGGCGCGAGGCCCCGGAGCGGGGCGGGCGGGGGCTGCGGGGCGGGGACCCCCCAGGCAAAGGCGCCCGGGCGCTATTGTGCAGCCCTGCCCGGCCGCGGGGGGAGGCCCCTACCATGTCTGCGCACGGAGCCGGGAGGGGGGCTCGGACTCGCCCCGGGGCAGGCCCGGGTCAGCGGGGCGCCTGCTCCGGGGAGGGGGGGGTGGCCGGGAGCCCGCTGCGCTGCCCCGATACACCGGCGCCCCCCAGCCTGGCCGGGGGGGCGTCCCGAGGGGGCAGGGCAGAGGCCCGGGCAGCTCAGCCTCCCCCCTGCCGCTTGGTTGTGCCCAGCCGCGAGTTCAGACTATCTAGGGAAAGTTGGAGGCTTTGGCTGATGATTCACTTAGGAAAGAAAGAAAGAAGGAGCCACGTGCGGGGCCCCCGCGCCGGCGGGCGGGGCTCCAGGCCTGGGCATGCTGGGAGCCCCCCTGCTCCTCCTCTAGCCCTGGGGGGACCGGACCAGGAGACACTGGGAGCAGGGAGGCCTCTAGGCTTAGGGGTGTTGGAAGCAGGGGGGGGGGGCTTCTCTAGTCCTGCGGGATGCTGACACAGTTCGGTCCTTCTCTAGTCCTAAGGGACCAGGCCAGGGGATGCTTGGCGGGGAGAGGGAGTCCTTCCTGTTTTATTCTCTGCTTCCTGTGGGCCGTACCCCTAGACTAGGCAGCTGGCCGCTGGTGCAGTACACCCTGGGATTGGGGTCCTGCTACCATCTGAGCCTGCTCCGTGTTGGGGCCCCCAAGGGCTGGTGCAGAGTGAGTTGTGGTGCTGTCATAGAGGCCCAGGGAGGACGGGTCAGGGCAGGTGCAACATGCCATTGAGGAGACCGGTCTGGTCAGGGAGGGGAACAGGGAATAAAGCCACCACTCAGCTGCACCAGTAATCCTCCTGCCCATCCCAGAGGGGGAAGGGAGGGCTCCAGGCAGCAGCTGGATGTGTGGCCATGCCAGGACTCTTACTTCCAACTATGACCTAGTCACAATTGTGGCTTCTAGTACTGAGTGGAGGCCACAAATCTCTAAGCAGGGGCTAATGGACACAGCTGACTTGGGGGCTCATCACGGGGCTAAAAAGCCTTCTCTGTTCCTCCCTCACCAACCTGAGAATGCACCAGGTCAGCAGGGGCCTACAGTCATTACAGTGCAACAGCTGCTTGGCAGGGAGAGAGACCCTGCGTGCAATGAGTGTGATGGGTCTCAGTTCAGCTACCAGTGAGACAGGACTATAACCTCTCCCACGAAGCCCCCCTCAATTGGGGCTGGTGGTTGAGTCCTGAAGACCTGCAGGGCCCAGACAAGAGCTTGCCTTTCCCCCCATTTTGTTAACTAGCAGGTTTTACCCCACCAAAGCTCGTGATATAAACTCTCCTTGGACTTTGAAAGTGGAAGGTAATTGGGGTCCGGTGGCTGTGCCGTGCTGAGCCATCAGTACAGGTTCCCTTAAGGGTCCCAATGAAGCAGGCGCAGGATGCCCTTCGCTGAAGCCCAAGGGTCAGATGCTTCTTGGGTGTAAATCATTGGCCTCAAGTGGGTGACGTTTTCACCAGCTGGGGCTCTGGCTTAGCAAGCATGCCTCCACGGGCACCACCCTGTGCACGCCCTGTCTCAGCTTGTCTCTCACCCCAGCGGGACTTTTTGCACCAGGAAGGAGCAGAGTAGGAATGAAATCGTGTAGTCAATTAACCGATTAACTGCTAAGCAACAGCTTATAGGTTAATGCTATAAACCACACACATTTCCCTTGCCCCACCCTTGCCGGTACATTTTTTGCAGGCTGGCCAGCAGCCCAGTTCAGTTCTGGCTCCTGCTGGGTCCAGAACCTACCCCTGTTGCAGCTCTGCGTTTAAAGTGTATTAGGAGCTAGATGGGCAAGCAGCCTGGCTCAGTTCCGGCTCGTGCCAGGTCCAGGAGCTCATACCCCCCCTTAGACAGGGGCTGCTGCCACCCCACACTGCTACCTCTTTATCAGAGGCAGCAGCACTTGGCGACAGACAGCCGGTCCAGAAGGGGAGCTCATTTTTAAACTGGCTCCCCTTGTGGACCACCCCCCGCCTGGCAGCCTGTGCTGCTGCCTCTGATACAGAGGCAGCAGTGTGGAGTGTCAGGGAGCTCCTTGGGAGTGAGGCCGGAGCGCACTGGCTACCGGCCCCGCCCCCGGGGACTATGGAATAGTCGACTAACTGATAAGAATTCATGAGGTTACTCAACTATTCAATTAACTGATATTTCACTTCCCTAGAGCAGAGGTTTTGCTGGTTCCACTCGCCCTGCTCTGGGGGAAGGCTCTCAGCCGCGCTGTATAACAGTTGGCCAGAGAAGAAACCACCTCTACTCCATCCTGCCAGTGGACTCGAATTACCCTCATTGGAATCCAGCCAGGAATGTGTGGAATAAAGTGAAAGATTTAAAAACCCTTCTCTAGCCCCTTCAATCTGTGTTTTGAAGCAGCCAGTGGCTCGGGAGATCAGCCCATCGGTGGGGCTGCAGGGGTAGAGCTGCGTTCAATAGGCCGCTTGCCCGGCCCAGGGAATCGTTAGATTCAATACATTGTTCAGCTAAACTGCCTGTGGCTCTTTGAGGTCAGATTATCAACTGGCAGCATTGTGGGGGGATTAGCAGCATCTCGCTGGGGACTGTGAATTCCGGTGCTATTTGCATGTTTAAGGAAGGGCTCTGGTGCCAGCACTCGTCCAGTCTGGGCGGGCGGGTGATGGGGGGGAGGGAGGAGCAGAGAGAAGATGGCGGGGAGCAGCCCAGCCGGGTGTGCAAGCCACGGAGGCTTGGGCAAGGCGGATGGTGCCACCGAGATGGGAATGTAGGGACGTGGTCTGCGACTGCTCGGGGGCGGCAGTGCTCAGTAGCTGGTGGTACTGTTCTAAGGTCTAGGGTTTTGCCCCCCCCCCAGGGATCTGCAAACGCAGGGGCCACCCAGCCACCATTGTCACATGCCACATGGTCTGAAGCCACCCTGGGGAACAGCCTGCAGGGAACAGCCCCTTCCAGGAGAGGAACCTGACTGGGCTTCCTGGTCTCTAGCCTCTGGGATCAGCCCATTCCCCCAAGACAGCAAATCCTCCCTTTAGCCAGCAAGCAGCATCTTAGTAAGAAGGAACCTTGCTTGTCATTGGAGCCTCTGTCCTCACCCTGCCCCACCCAGAAGAGCCCTGGCTTTTAGCTGCAGACAGTTCTGTGCTGTCTGTATCAATGTCACATTCTCTCCGATTGTCTCAACCCGCCCCCACAGGTTTCCCAAACCCTCCCCTCTCAGGAACAGGAGACAAGGTGGCCCCAGTGAGCTGGCTAGCTCAGGGCCAGTCTGGCAAGAGCAGGAAGCAAAGGGCCTGCCCAGTACCCGGAATGGGACAGGTGGCAGCCGCCATTCAGTGGGAAACCCCCGCCCCCCCCCCCCCCGATCCCAGCGGGCAGCGCGCCCTCTCGGCAGCTTCTGCTTGGATTCAAGTAGAGCAGAGCATGTTGGGATCCAGCCCTCCACAATGGCAAGGGGGGGAGAAGAGACCACGAAGCTGAGCACCAGGAGAGGGCAACACAAGAGGCACCAGAGCCATGGGCACAGCCAGCTGGCGCTGCAGGAATGCTGGGGCGGGACAGAGCCCCTCCAGCCTGTGCTCACCAGGAGTCCTTCCAGGGCTCGGATCCTTGATTACCTTGGTGCTGGCCTGTCAGGCCAATAGAGACTCTGGCACAGAGGAGTGACTCCGAAAGAGAGAGATGGGGAGCAGCAGTAGGGACACAGGGCCAGTCCTGCTCTGGCTCAGCCCAGCACTTGGCATCCCTGTTCCTCCTAGTCCTGGGGCTTTTTGCCCAGCTCAGCACCGGGCTGAGGTTTCCCCGAAACCCCATCCGGCCTCGCCCTCCCAGCTGACTCCGCACCGGGGAATGTTGTCCAACAGAAGGAGAGCAAAGGGAGCCGCGCAACCCGATCCTGGAGAGAGGCAGTCGGGCCAGGAGCACGCAGAGCTCCAGCACAGAACTTGGGGGAGTGGGCAGCTCCCAGCCGGCCTGTGCCCAGGCCCGGACAGAGCCCCCGGGGCTGCGGGAGACAGATGCTAATAGACTCACACAGGTCTACTCTGCTGGTGTGTCGGTGTGTGTGGGGGGGTGCCCAAAAGGGGGCTGGATGCTTCCTCCCCACTTGCCATACACTGGCATCACACCCAGCACAGACCATGGCACGGGAGGGGGAAACTGGCCCAAAATATCCAGGGGGCAATTTTCCAGCGGCTCTGTAACTGATTGGATCCCCTACCCATCAATCAACCATCCAGTGCCACACAGGCAGGGCAAGCAGGGGCACAGTGGATTCGGGGGGCAGACAGGAGTCGCTAGGGGTGGGGACTCTGAAATCCAATGCCCAGCTGTGGCTCATGGGGTCAGAGCTGGTGCCCAGAATGCCTGGAGCCTGCGCCCCTCCCCCACCCAAAGTCGCCCACCAGCTTTTTAAAAATTGCCTGGGGGGTAGCAGGCGGGACGGGGGATGCACTCAGGAGATGCATGCAGGGGCGGTAGGCAGGACTGGGGGATGCACGGGTGGGGGTGCATGCAGGGGCGGTAGGCTGGGTGCACGGGTGGGGGTGCATGCAGGGGCTCAGGTGGGCTGGGGAATGCAGCTGGGGGGGCACATGGGGGCAGCAGGCAGGGTCGGGGAGAGACACAGTCTCAAACTTTGGCAGAGCCTGGCCCCAGACCAGGAATATTCCTGGTGCTGGGACACCCGTCCATGGCCCGTACCATTCATGCCTATGCTAGGCCGAGCAGGGCAGGATTGTTTCCTGTGCCCAGCCTGGCTCTAGGGGAAGGACTGTCCCCCTCCATCTACACACAGGGCAGCTCCCAGGGAGGCTGGGTAGCTGCGGCCTTTGCCCAGCCAGCCCTTGGCTGCAGCTTGGAGTGCAGCCGCTGGCTCTGCATGAGTGAGCGGCTCCGGGAACTGCTATATTGTCGCTCCCCTTCTGGGGGTCTCCAGCAGCCCCTCACCCTTTCATTTCCATGACAAATCCCATCAGCCAAGCGACCCCCCAGTGGAGCCCAGACGGGGCCGCTCAGCAGAAACCCTGCAGCGGGCAGCCCCACACAAGGCAGCTCTCAAAGGCATTTTTGTTTGGTGAGGCAATGGCACCTGCGGGGTCCTTCGGGGGGGGGGACAATGGGAGCAAGGAGACCCCTCCCTGCATCTCCAGAGTAACCCCCCACCCTCCCCATCTCCCGGCCCTGCTCCTGGGATAGAGCTGTACATTCCCCAGCCTCCGAGAGACAGGGATTGGGGCTGCTCCCAGCAGCGCTCCATGGTGCTCTGGGATTCCCCGGCCACACAGAGCCTGGGGGATGTGTCCCCTCCACGGGTTTGCCAGCAATGGGGGAGGGGTCTTTCCAACCCCTTCTCTGCTGCCAGGCCGACTTGGATCCACCGAGCCTCGGGGACAGCAGGGGTGCTGGGAGGCACGGGAAGGGGATTTGAACCAGCAGGGCTCAGCTCTCAGATGGGGTCTGCTAGGAACCACAGTGGCTAGTGGGGGGGGGGGAGGATATAAAGCAGCTGACTCCCTGCTCCACCTGGGCTCAGCTTGCTCCCCAGGGCAAGCTCAGCACCCATGGGAGTGGCCAGGAGAGCTGGCATCTCTCTGTGCTGCCCACACCCCCTTTGCCACCCTGGGCCCTAAGGACAGGCTCACCTGCCGCGCTATTGCTGACCCAAGGCCTTTCTCTTCCACAGCCTCCTCCTGCGCCTCTCGGAATTCACCCCCCCTTTCCTTCGCACCCCCATGCTGCACCACCCTCCTTCCCTGTGCCATGGGACAAGGCGTCTGGGCTACGGGGAGCAGGCTACGGCAAGGGCACAGGGATGCTTCCCTGTCATGGCCCCCGCGGAGCCCCTCGCCTGCCTGCTAGGAGAAGAGCCAGAGTCTGGATCCTGAGGGTATGTCTACTCTACCCCCCTAGTTCGAACTAGGGGGGGTAATGTAGTCATACGGAGTTGCAAATGAAGCCCGGGATTTGAATTTCACGGGCTTCATTTGCATAAAGCCAGCCGGCGCCATTTTTAAAAGCCGGCTAGTTCGGACCCCGTGCCGCACGGCTACACGCGGCACGGACTAGCTAGTTCGGATTAGGCTTCCTAATCCGAACTAGCTGTACTCCTCATTCCACGAGGCTTCCTAATCCGAACTAGCTAGTCCGTGCCGCGTGTAGCCGCGCGGCACGGGGTCCGAACTAGCCGGCTTTTAAAAATGGCGCCGGCTGGCTTTATGCAAATGAAGACCGGGAAATTCAAATCCCGGGCTTCATTTGCAACTCCGTATGACTACATTACCCCCCCCCTAGTTCAAACTAGGGGGGTAGCGTAGACATACCCTGAGTGTTTTAAGCCTCTGAATGGAGCCCAGGCACGGTTCCTACATTAGAACCTCCTCCGGGCACACTCCTGGTGGGAGAGCTATCCAGCACCCTCTCCTGAGAACTGCGCCAGCCCCCGGAGCCAGGACTGGCCCCTCAGAATCCACCCAGAGCCCCACCTGGGCGCCTGCTGCATTGCCTCTCCGGCTGGGCATGCGGGCAGTGTCAATGACTCTCACCCATTGCACCAGACCCTGACCCACGGCTGCTCTTTGCTTAGTAGCACACCAAATATAGAGCTGCGCACACATAACCCTACCCCCCTCACCCTGCCTCAGTTTCCTCCCCGCTCCAGAGCTGAGGCCAGGCTCCTCTGGCTTCATTTTTTTAGGGATAAGGGTTCTTGCGCAAAAGGGTTTTGGTTTTTTTGCACAAAACGGCCCTGTCTATACGGCGTTTTCCCCGGCAAAAACTTCTTCCGCAAAAAGAATCGGAAGGGAATATGCAAATAAGAGTGCAAGAAATGCTAATGAGCGCTTCATTTGCATTTCCTCTTCCGCAAAAAAACAACCATGTAGCGGGTCCTCCTGCTGCAGTGTGTGAACCACGGAGCTGTCTCTCCCCAGCTCACCTCCTCTGTCCTTGGGCAGCGAGGCCCCTCCCCCGCTCTTGCCCCACGCTTGCTGGGGGGCTCTCAGGCTGCCCCTCACTCCCTACGTCTCTTGTGAGGCAGCACACTCGCCTGTGGAGCGCCTCTCAATGGCAGCGCCTCCTGCAGGCCGCCTGCCTCTTGCCGCATCTCCCCTGGCTCCGCCCTCTGGCCAAGGCACATCCCGTCGACCAAACAACCGTCCAAACAGGACTGGATCATTCCTCTTTCCCCTCAGGCTACTGCAGCCTTCGCTTCTGCTGCCACTTCCAACCCCTGCCTCAGGGCTTCCCCGGTTCCCCCAGAAGCTCCTGGTCCCACCAGAGTCCTGCCTTCTGTCACCTCCTTTCAGGGCCCACCGCCGGGATCAGTTGTGAGCCAGCCTCCGCCTGCCCACCCCAACCTTCCCAGAGCGCTCCCTTCCTCCCAGGGCTGCTCCTCAGCTGAGCCCCCTGCTCTTGATCTGCCTCCTCTCGCTCAGCCGGCAAGGAGGGTTCAGCCCCAGCACATCCTCTTATGACCTGTCAGTCCCTCGGTCCGGTGACCGCTGGATCCGGGTCGACAGGTGCCCGCTAGCTTCCTTTCCAGGTGCCGTGCCCCCGGCAGAGCAGGTCTCCGGAGGGGCGTGTCCGTTGCCTGCTGTGTTTGTATCAGAATGGAGGAGCATCCCGAGTGAACGCCCCGCTGTTGGTTAGCAGGCGCCCCCCGTCCCTTCCATTGGCGTTTCAATCCAACAGGGATGGGGGGGGGAGAGGCAACAAGAAAGGCAGCTAGTTCCCTCCCTTTTCCCAGGGGAGTTTGCCGCATGGAGGGTTGAGTCCCACAAGCAGCTCCCCCAAATCATCACCTCTCCCTCCCCCGCCCCCCCGACCACGTGAGGTGAGCCGGGTGCCCTTCCCTGTGCATGAAGCAGTCTGGGGCCCTCAGCCTCAGCAGGCCACGTGTGATCTGCCACCGAACCCGCCCTGCCTTCCTCTCCAGCCGGTACGTTGGGACCCGCTCAGTCCTCCCCACAACGGGGCTGGCCCTGTTCTCTCCGAACCTGTCCGTGCCCCTGACTGGACGGCGCGTTCCCCAAGCTGCCCCTCTCCTGTGGGTCTCGGGAGCCTCACACCCCAGAGAAGTGGGATTCTGGTCGCTCTGGGAACCGTCACGCTGAGAAGGCCCATGTGGAAAACGACCATGTAGACGGAGCGGAGCCCGGCATGGCCCCAGGCCAGTCAATACAGTAACCTCAGCACGTATCGACCGCTCCTCTGCGAGCCGAGCCCCTGCTGCGTCGCTTGCTTTTGGCTGGTTCCTCTTGGTCCTGGGAGCCACCAGCCTCCCGATCCTTATGGAAAAATCGATGAGTTAATTATGATTGTGGCGGCACTTGCTCAGCTGGCCTGAGAGCCCCTCGTCCTCAAGGCAGAGGCCGCGTGTTCCTCCGCCCGGAGCCCAATCACAAGGCCCGCTTGACCTTGAGACCTGGGAGGCAGCTGTGCCTAAGGAGGTCAGGGGTGTCTTTCCCAGTAGGCCTGGACTGGGACGATGGGGATACGATCCCAGAGGCAGCTTTGGGCCTAAATGGCTGCTCCCACCCCAGGCTCCTGGCAGGCTGCACTTGGCTGGTGCTGTGGTTTGCACGGGCGCGCCGCACCCAGTTCATGGGGGGTTGCAGGGTGCCCAGAGCCAGCGTGTGCGGATGGGGTGACCCAGGGGTCTCTGCTGTGAGCTGGCCCAGTGCCCCCCCAAGAGCGCTGAGTAGGCAGAGCTCTGCCCTGGGACGGGCACCCCACCGGCATGGATTCAGGGTGCAGCTCAGGCACCAGGGGGCTCCAGCAGCTGCCCCAGGCGGTGCCTGCTCTTGGTGCTAAATTGTGGCTTTGGGCCAAGCCCAGCGGTCCTTGCTCACTCAGTCTGTGCGGTGCCCGCGGGAGCAGGGACATGCTCAGAGGAGGCCTCTGCCTCTGGTGCTTTGTTCATCTCCGGCGTTACTCTTCCCCGGCCAGGCAGTCCTGAGCCCCCCGAGCTGGGCAGGCTAGAGCCTGGGACACCAGCACAGGCTCCTGAAGGGGAGCTGGAGGGAGCCTGGGGGCAAAGGGCCTGTCCCCCCATCCCTAGCCCTCAGCAATCAGGGCCAGTGGCTCATGGCCTCACCACAGCCGCTGCGGAACGGCTCCGCTGCCCACACACGCAGGAGTCTGCCTCTGTGGTGGTGCTGCATCCTCAGCAGTGTCGGAGCAAAGTCTCGAGCTGGCTGGGCTGATGAGCTGGGCCCATGCGCTGTCTGGCCAGAGCCCTGGCCTTGCGCTCTGAGCCAAAGACAAACAGGGAGGAGCCGAGGGCAAACATCAGGCGGTGCTGAGATCACGGAGCAAAGTACTCGCGGGGGCTCATTCCCCACAGTCTGTCAGAGCCCAGGGGGCGACTGGCCACTCTCCTCTTGCAGCTAGTGCCCAGCTGAGCCACTGACACGCAAACTGCTCCATCTCAGAGCCATCCGGAGCCACTGACATGCAAACTGCTCCATCCTGGAGCCATCCGGAGCCGCTGACATGCAAACAGCCCCATCCCGGAGCCATCCGGAGCCGCTGACATGCAAACAGCCCCATCCCGGAGCCATCTGGAGCCGCTGACATGCAAACAGCCCCATCCCGGAGCCGCTGACATGCAAACAACCCCATCCCGGAGCCATCCGGAGCCGCTGACATGCAAACAGCTCCATCCCGGAGCCATCCGGAGCCGCTGACATGCAAACAGCCCCATCCCGGAGCCATCCGGAGCTGCTGACATGCAAACAGCTCCATCCGGGAGCTACCCGAAGCTGCTGACACACACACATCCACCCTGGAGACACCCGGAGTTGCTGCAACAAATACAGCTCCATCCCAGAGCCACTGACATGCAAACTGCTCTATCCCAGAACCATCTGGAGATGCTGACTCCCACACACAGCTCCACCCCAGAGACACCTGGAGTCACTGCTGCACATACAGCTCCATCCCAGAGCCACTGACATGCAGACTGCTCCATCCCAGAGATGCTGACACACATACAGCTCCATTGGCTTTATGGCACAGCAAAGCCATCTCTGATTGAACCTGGGACTCTTTGCTCACAGCTCCAGGCTTGCCGCCCAGTTACCCAGGGCACCATACCTCTCCCCCATACACCGGGCTCTGTCCTCTTAGGGCATGTGTACACAGCAGTGTTATTTGGAATAACTGATGTTACTCTGAAATCGTTCACGTTTACACAAGAAGCAGCATGTCGAGCTGGAGGACTTCTTACTCTGACTCCTGTAACCCTCATTTTACAAGGAGTAAGGGAAACCAGAGGAAGAGTGTCTAACTCGGCCTTCCTGCCGTGTAGGCAGCGCCAAAGGCCGAAATAAGCTATTTCAACTTCAGCCACACAATTTCAGCTTTAGCCTTGCTGTGTAGACGTGCCCTTAGACTCCAATTCCCCCACAGCTCAGGGTTCCCTCCCTCTCGTTCACACTCACTGTCACTGGAGGCTGTGATTTCAGATGAATATTAGCCAGCTAGCTAGAAGGGGTGTGTGGGAAAGAAAGAAAGAAAGAAAGAAAGAAAGAAAGAAAGAAAGAAAGAAAGAAAGAAAGAAAGAAAGAAATACTTACGGTATGTCTACACTACCACCCTAATTCGAACTAGGGTGGTTAATGTAGACAAGCAAAGTTGCAAATGAAGCCCGGGATTTGAATTTCCCAGGCTTCATTTGCATCTTGCCGGGCGCCGCCATTTTTAAAGCCCCGCTAGTTCGGACTCTGTGCCCGCGGCTACACGTGGCATGGAGTAGGTAGTTCGGATTAGGCTTCCTATTCTGAACTACTGTTACTCCCTAGCGGGGCTTTAAAAATGGCGGCGCCCGGCAAGATGCAAATGAAGCCCAGGAAATTCAAATCCCGGGCTTCATTTGCAACTTCGCTTCCCTACATTAACCACTCTAGTTCGAACTAGGGTGGTAGTGTAGACATACTCTTAGATAGAGGGAGTGTATGGGGATGGATGGACAGATAGAGGGGGTGTATGAAGATAGATCGATAGATAGATAGGGTGGATGGGGATAGCTAGCTAGAGGGGTGGATGGGGACAGACAGATAGAGGGGTGGATGGGGACAGACAGACAGAGGGTGTGGATGTAGACAGATAGATGGATGGATGGGTATAGACAGACAGATAGATAGAGGGTGTATATGGAGATAGATAGATAGATAGATAGATAGATAGATAGGGGTGGATGGGGATAGATAGATAGGAGTATGGGAATAAATAGATAGGAGTATGGGAATAAATAGATGGATAGGCAGGTGTCAGATGTGACTGGACAGATGCTCCGGTGAGGGATCTGCTGAAGCTTAGTGCCGGATGTACCTGAGCACCAGGTGCGGGTGTGGCTGGCTGGGAGGCTGAGCCACCCTGGCCCATGAGTTTCACTGAAGGTGGGGGACAGAGGGACCAGTGAAGGGCTGGCTGCTCCTACCCCATCCGGCCTGGCCACATCCCCAGCTCTGTGATGATGCTGGGAGTAAGCAGCGTCTGGGTGTGAGCTCAGCGTGCCGGGCTTCTAGCAATGGCACTAGCTCCGCCAGGTTCTCCCCACACTGGACAGGTTCTCACCTTCCTTCCCTCTGGGCTATGGCAGCCATGTGCTCTCCAGGGCTGGGGGAAGGGATCCTGCCTGTCAGGGCCTGGAGGGATCCCAGTGCAGGTCCTGGCGATTCCTGGGTCTTGCTCCAGCCTGGTGCACTCCCTACTCCCAGACCCCACAATCCCTGCAGCCTCCTGCCCAACACCCCGTGTCCACCCCCCGGGGGAGCAGCTCCCTGCACAATGGGACAGTGAGTCCTTTGGAACCTGCAGCAGGGCTGGTGCCCTGGCTCAGAGACTCACCCGCTTGGGGTCCACGGCTCAGCATCTCTGCCCAGCGTGAATTGCCAGCACACTCAGCTCAGGCTGGACTGTTCTGCCACCAGCATCAGGGCAGCCAGGGCCGGTGTTACTGGCAAGAGCTGGGTGTGGGCGTGGGAGGTGGTACCCTGCAGCTGGCATGGCAGGAGCCTGCCTCTGAACTCTGCTTTGCCCTCTGGCTCTACCTGCTTCTCGGGCTGTGGTGCCCGTCAGGCTCCCAGGGCCTGGGTACCAGACTCCTTAGTCCTGGGAAGGGCCCATGGCAGGCAGGCAGCTTGTACGGCTCCCCAGAGCCAACGGCAGCAAAGGCCGGGTCTCATTTTCAGTTTGCTGGCAGAACAGGCGCTGGGTCGGGGGGCGCAGATGCACAAACCTTCCTATAGTAAGATGAAGGCCTAAAACATAAGCCCGTGCAGCACAGGCCTGGTCTGAGGTCTAGCTAGCTATGGACAAAACATGGCTAACAAAGCAAAGTTGAGTTGTGAGCAAGAGGTAGGGCCCCATTCACAGAACTTGGCACCAACAGGGCTGAGTGTGCAAAACACTAATTGGTAACAGGCCCAGGTTTAGACCAATAATTGGTGCTAGGTACCAACTGCAGAACAATAACTGGTACCAGTCATAAGCAGAAAGCAGATGGTACCACTAGCTCATTAAAAAAGACCTCAGATACCGACCCAGGAACAGGAAAGGGTCTAAAATGACAGCATGATGGCTAGAGATGATCTAATCAACCCATGAGATACAGGGTGATGGGCGGTAATTAAGAAGCATCAGAGGGTGGCATCCTGATACGTCAGCAATGACGTGTAAGTTGTTTGTACCTGTATATAAAGTGGTGTCTTGGGAGGATAGTCTTTTGATAACTTAGGCAGCAGTAGAAATTTCCCACTGTTTGAGCCATTCCATTGTTACGGGGTACATATGCGTAGTGGTTCAGTAAAGTCTACTGACAGCTATGATTGTACTTCGCTTAACAATAAACCTGGCCTGGCACCTTCGATCCTTATCTGGT
Organism: Pelodiscus sinensis; assembly: GCF_049634645.1. Lineage (NCBI taxonomy): Eukaryota > Metazoa > Chordata > Testudines > Trionychidae > Pelodiscus > Pelodiscus sinensis. The sequence goes on along the minus strand of NC_134735.1, from coordinate 8,116,853 downwards.
TTGTGGTCTTTGTGGGCTCTCTTGGGGTCTGCTGTGCACAAGTCAACACGGAACACATCACTGAGCGCACAACCAAGCAGCCTTCCGGTTATCATCAACGGAGCCAGAGACCTGTGATAACACCTCGGCAGTAAATCCTGACCCCTCCTGAGTAACTGCACCATGTAGAGACAGACCTTCTGGCAGACTTGCGGAGCCACTTGCATGCGCTCACCAATGTGGGTGCATGCCTCCCCCTTGGGGGGTCGCGAGCAATTTAGAGGGGGGGTCGCAGTATCACAAAGTTTGAGAACCCCAGCATACTGGGTCGGACCAAAGGTCCATCTAGTTCAGTAACTTGTCATCCCTGGCCAGCCTGGCTAACAGCCATTGATGGTCCTATCATCTAGTCCTTTTTTAAATCTTGTTCAAGTCCTCATCTTCACAGCATCCTCTAGCAAGGAGTTCCACAAGTTGACTGCTTTGTGTCAAGAAATACTTCCTTTTTGTTTGTTTTAAACCTGCTGCCTATTAATTTCATTTGGTGACCCTTAGTTCTTGTGTTACGGAAACAAGTAAATAACTTTTCCTTATTCACTTTCTCCACACCTGTCAGGATTGTACAGACCTCTATCATATACCCCCTTAGTCTCCTCTTTCTAAGATGAAAAGTCCCAGTCTTTTTAATTTCTCTTCATATGGCACCCGTTCCAAAATCCTCATCATTTTTGTTACTTTTCTGAACTTTTTCCAATGCCAAAATATCACCTCATCTCAAAAAGATTCCAGCCCGGACACGCACAAAGAGCTGTTCACACCCCGTTTCCCAGCAGTCTGCAGGAGGGGCAGCTCTCTGACCGGCTGTGCCGTCACAGGGATCCTCCGCTCAGATGCCCCGGCAGCATGGGGCCGAACCCCGCTAGGCAGACTGGTTTCTCTGGCGCGAAGGCAGGTTTGGGCGGCAGGACAGGCCTGGGATGCACCTCAGGCCTTGCATGGCAGACACACACCCAGAGCTGCCCCAGCCCTCCCGCACCTCCCTTGGGAGCCAGCTCTTCTGCCTTTCAATAGGATTCTGGTTGCCCTTCCGGTGTCCCTCCCATTCCAGCTCTGCTCTGCCAGCCCAGTTCCCAAGAGCGCACCCACAGGATCCGGCCCCAAGCGTCAATCCCTCTCCCAGCCAGCTGGGTGGCATTTGCTGGGTGCCGGTAAGCAACTTCCACGACACACCCCAGAGGCAGCTGCACGTCCATGGGGGAGATGAAGGATCCCTCGGCAGCACCCGGAGAGGGCTGGGGAGCACCCCACACTGCTCTGATGGAAAGTGCCATAGAAGGGCTGGCTCCATCGCAGGTAGTGAACCCCGTTTGGCTCTGTACGCAGGGAGCTGGGCTCTGGGAGGCCGGGCAGAGCTGGGCAAGGAGCCGTTCTCCCCCTCCTCTGCCCAACAGCCCCAGCCCTGAGCCACTGGGCGTATGTGGCCGCTGCAGGGGGCTCAGAGAGCAGCCGCATGCCCGTACCCACTGGAAGTCCCTTTGGGAGGGGGGCAGGGCTGATGTACTGTGAGATGGGGCCAGGAAGGGAGAGGTCAGGGCCAAACTGCCCCTACTCTGCCATACCACAAATGCCCCCTTCCCCTGCCACCAGGGCCCCACCCCGGCTACCAGAGAGGACTCAAAGGCAGGTGGAGCTGGGGAGGGCCGGGTGTCTGTGCCCACGTCTGTATTGCCGGGACGGGTGGGGCAGTCTAGGTCAGCCCCTGCCCTGCCCTGAGCCCCGGGGCAGGCCTATGCTGGTGTGGCAACTCTCCTCCCCCGTTCCTTGGCGCTGGACTGGGCCTGGCCACTCACTTCTCGCAGGGCGCTGCTGCCAGCTCTTGGTTCCCCAGCCCCAGCTGGCCTACGGGCAACCAGAATGGCTCTTTGCCCCATCCCTGAGCCAGCCAGCCCCTGGGCCGGAGGGGCCAGTGAGCCACGGCAGCCTCCTAGTGCCAGGGCCCTCCCCCCTCTATCCAGCCAGACGGGTCAGTCCCACCCCCTCGCACAGCATGGCGCAGCCGGCCCTGCTGAAGCCCGGCAGGCCAGGCCAGAGCTGTCCGGAGCCCAGGCTGCCCCTGGCAGAGGTTGACTCTGCAGGCCCCGGAGTGGGACTGGGCAGAGCAGGGAAAGTCCCGTCTGCTGGGAGGGCCCGAGGGAGGCAGCTTGACCCCTGCAACCGGCCGGCAGGGAGGCTTATCCCCATGGTGCCGGGCTGGAGGGAGCTGGGCTCCAGGCCTGCCCCCGGCTGTGGGGCCGGGAGGTAGCAGGGCCGCCTGGTCGGCCAAGCTCCTGCCCCATGGCAGTGCCCACAGCAGAGTCGCTCTTGGGCCCAGCCGGGTGGCCACCAGGCGGAGTCTGAGGGTCTCTCGTGCGGCGAGGGATCCAGGCAGAGCCCACGGGACTGGGCGCTGGGCACGGACCGGCTCACACGCAGCAATCCCCTGGCAGGGGCTCTCCCCGCTCTGCCCCAGCGCTGGAGGGGCCCACGGCCAGGGGCTGGTCCCTCCCGCCAAAGCTTGCAGGCAGCTGGGCCCAGGGCAGGGAGTGGCTGGGACAGCACCTGGCAAAGCCCCCCCGCTCCCCAAGTTCTCAGCCCCTCCCTGCACTTGGCCACAGCCCGCGGGGCTGTAAGGAAGGAGGGGGGCTCCACCTAGTGGAGAAAGGGCCGCACCACAGCTGGGAGGGAGGTGCCAGGGCAGGTTGGCGTGCCGGACCCTGGTGCCACGCCTGCTGCCCGGGCACACTGGGGGGAGACACAGCCCCCTGAGGGGTGATGCTGCTGGGGGGGGTCAGGTCTGGAAGAGGGGGCCTGTCGCAGAAGCCAGCGGGGAGGCGCCTGCCATGCCTCGGTGGGCAGAGTGTGCCCGGCCCCAAGCCCATACAGTCCTACCAGGACCACAACCCCCACCCCCTGCCTGTAGCACATGGGCGGCACATCCAGGCCCTGGCAGGGGCAGGCAGAGAGACGGGGGAGCCCAGTCCCCCAGCACCCCCATTCCCAGCTGCCACTTGCACAGGGGTCAGCGCTGGGCAACGTTTATTGTGCATCCCATGACTGAGCGCCCACGGTCCCCAGCACAGCCCGCCACCTGCTCGGGCAGCCCCCCAGCGCCGCCAGTCCGGTGCCAGGCCTGGGGGAGGCAGCCCTGTGCCCCGCTTTGTGGTACAGCCAGCCAGGGGCCAGGCCACACCCCAGTCCCATTCCCGCCACACGTCAGCCTCCTGCAGACCCGGAACGGGACCGTCGGGCGCGGCCGCTCCCGTGCCAGCGCCCCAGGGACCGCGCCGGCTCCGACCCCCGGGAGCGCTGCCTGCTCCCTGGACCCTCCCTGTCCCTAGCAACGGCTGAGGGGGCGGGTGGCGCCGGTCACGGTGAACTCCGCCTGCAGGACCTCGGAGCTGGCCCGCGTCTCCTGGCCCGGCTGCTGCCCTCCGACGAAGAGCGTGAAGGCGCCTGGCTCCAGCACCCACTGCTCGGCCCAGACGGCGCGGCGCGCGGGGGGCACCTGGAACAGCAGCTTGGCGGCCCGGCCTGCGGCCACGGGCACCCGGCGGAAGCCCACCAGCTGCCAGCGGGGCACGGGCACGGAGGACTGTGCCCAGCGCAGGTACAGCTGCACCACCTGCGGGGAGGGGAGAGGTGGGCGAGGAACAGCCACGGGGAGCCAAGCACCCGGGCCAGGCCAGCGGGGGTAGGGGGTGCTCTGCATGGGCAGTGCCACGACGCTGAGGCAGCCCAAGCCACCAGCTGGGGCAGAACCGTGGCACAGCCCCCCCCCCCCCACTGCCACAGGAGTCAGCAGGACGCCATCTCTCCTGCCCCTCAGCCCAAGACAGGAGCCCTCAGCGCAAAGGGCTGGCACAGGGCCCGTATGACAGTCCCACCCCCCCCCCAAGCCCTGCCCTGCCTCACAGGACACCCCCAGGCCTCTTCCCCCCCACACCCGCCGATCTGGGGCAGGGAGAGCTCTCACCTCCTCACCGTCCCTCTGCCCAGTGTTCTCCACCACCACGGAGACGCTGAGGTTGGCACAGAGGGGCAGCGCCGTGGGGCTCAGGGCCAGGTCCCGGTAGTGGAACGTGGTGTAGGACAGTCCGTAGCCAAAGGGGTAGAGCGGGGCCTCTGGCCCATAGTACCGGTACGTGCGCCCCTCCATGGTGTAATTCTCCATGGCTGGCACCTGCAGCCACAAGGGATGGAAGACGACAGCCACGGGCCACGGCGCCGTGCCAGCCTCAGGGGGGCGGGCTGGGGCCACGGCGCCATGCCAGCCTCAGGGGGAGGGATGGGGCCACGATGCCGTGCCAGCCTCAGGGGAGCGGGATGGGGCCACGGTGCCGTGCCAGCCTCAGGGGGGCGGGCTGGGGCCACGGCGCCGTGCCAGCCTCAGGGGGGCGGGATGGGGCCACGGCGCCGTGCCAGCCTCAGGGGGGAGGGATGGGGCCACGGTGCCGTGCCAGCCTCAGGGGGAGGGATGGGGCCACGGTGCCGTGCCAGCCTCAGGGGGCGGGATGGGGCCACGGTGCCGTGCCAGGCCCGGGAGGGCAGGCTGGGGATATGGTGCCATGCTGGTCTCAGGACTAGGTGGGGGAACTGGGCCTCCCCGGGCTATGGGCCCATGGAGGGATGGGCACAGGCTGCAGGGCCACCAGCCCTGGGGATGGGGGGCGGGAGGCAGGCTCACCGCCCTGCTCTCTGGGGCTGGAGCTGTGCAGACAGCTGGGCTCTGTGCTCAGAGCTGCTGGTCCCAGGGCAGGCGCTGTGGGGCTGGGGGGGTCACTGTCATTGTGCCAGGGCCGCAGGCATCTCCCGCCGGGCCCGCAACCGATTTCTGCCCCCCCCCCAGCAGAGGGTGACCCTGGGCCTTACCTGGTGCATGCCAGCTGGCCATGTGGCTGGGAGCCTGCCTGCTGGATTCGCCCCCTCCTGCCCTAGCAACACCTGGGCGATGGCCAGGCCGGTGGCCTGCGCTGGGAAGAAGCACTCCAGGATGGCGCCCACCCCGGGGTGGGCCTGGGCCCAGCTCACGTCCAGCGGCCCCGCGTTGAACAGCAGCAGGATGACGGGGCGCCCCCCGGCTGGAAGGGACAGGCCATGTCAGTTCAGAGCCTGTCCCGTTGGCAGGGCAGCAAGACACCGGGGCCTGCCACCTGCTCAGGGAGGCCCGGAGCAGAGGGGGGCCTGCAGGGTCGGGGATGCTGGGCAGGCCGGCTGACGCCCAATTGTCTGTTCCTCTGGGCTCTTCCATGGAAGCCCATCACCGCAGTCTCTGGGCGGGCACAATCCCAGTGGCACTGGGCTCAGGGTGACCCACGGGCAGGGGCAATGGGCCCCACATGAGGGTGGGCTGAGCCTTAGGGGGTGCCCCCTGGCAGCTCCCCACGCCGCCTCACCCCAGGTCACAGCGTCCTGCAGCAGCTCCTGCTGGTGCCCGGGTAGGGACAGGTCCCGTCGGTCGTTCGACTCCATCTCCAGGTCGATCCCTGAGCAGGAAGAGCCAGCGCCAGTCAGTGCGATACTCCGGCCTGCCAGGGGCCAGGCTGGGCTGCGTCCTCCATGCAGCGCCCAGGCCTCCTCTCCGCCCCCTGCACGGCGGGGGCATGAGGCAGGAGGAGCATCCTGGCCCCCCAGCCAAGGACAGGGCACCACGAGACTGGCGGGGCTCCCGGCTGAGCCGGGAATTGTGGGAGGAGGCGCCATGCTGAGGTGTAGCCCACACCGCACCCTTTGGGCAACAGGCAGCCTGGCTAGAACCTGGGTCCTGCACGTCCTGGCCACTCGCGGACTGACATGGTGGGAGGCCAGTAACACAACAGGCAGGCCTGACTCCTGAGGCAGCGGGCTCCGCCACGTCCCCGCCGCCCTGGGCTCCGCCACAGCCCCCCCCGCCCTGGGCTCCGCCACGGCCCCAGTGCCCGACTCCATCGCGCCCCCCCCCCCCCGGGCTCCGCCATGGCTCCCCCGCCCCAGGCTCCGCCACGGCCTCCTCCCCTGCCTCAGACTGCCCTACGGCCTCAGCAGATTTGGAGCAGTAGGAAGCAAGTGCCAGGGCACCAGACTGGCTTTGAGCAGCACTGGGAAGGGCCCAGCTCCACCCCCTGCCGCCTGGTGACCCTGCTCCCCCGCCCGCCTCTCGCCCCTCGTACCTGTGCCCAGGCACACCACCACGATGTCGGCCGCCCGGACCGCAGCCTCCACCTCGCCCGGCGAGTAGGGCTGGCACGTGGGTTCGCGGCAGCCCGCGGCGAAGCTGATATTGGCTGGCAGGGTCTCCAGGCCCCTCCTGCACCGGGACAGGAGCCGCGTCACTGAACTGGGGTTTGTGCCACAGTGCCCGGGTGCCCCCTCTGAATGGAGATCCCTCCCCCAGCAGAACCCAGTGGGGCCACGGGGCAATACTGCACCGTGCCAGGCAGGGGAGGGTGCCACCAACGCCTCTTTGCCCAGGGAGCTACCCAGCTCAGACACGGGTGCCATGCGCCCAGCCTGTGGGGCAGGGACATTCCCCAGCACCCTCCCTGCCTGGCTGCTGATGGAACAAGGCAGCAGACCGAGCTCAGAGCGGGGGGAGCCCCGTAACCAATGGGGGGGGCTGCTCTTGCCTTACCTGGGGGTGTAGATGTATTGGGGGTCCGGGATGGGCGCGTAGTCCCCAAACAGCACCCTGGGGTTGTCAGCAAAGGGGCCGACCACCTGCAGAGGGGAAACAGCTGAGGGGGAGGCAGGAGCCGCCCACTTCACCCTGCCAGCCCCAGAGCCCAAGAGGTGCACAGGAGTCCGGGGGAGTAGGGCCAGGGGCGCTATGGGGAGGGGGCGCTATGGGGAGGGGGCGCTATGGGGGCAATGGAATAAGCTGGGTGGGCCAAGCATTGGCCTGAAGCAGCCCCTGGCAGCCTTGAACCCCAATATGGGGCAAGGCTTCCTGTGCTGCATCCCCCGAGACGCACTGTGCAGCGCCCGCCGCCCCGGGGCCCCTCCCCCAAGCAGCCCCCGCCGCCCCGGGGCCCAGCTGTGCCGCACCTGTCCTGGGCCCCTCCCAATCAGGGCCCACCACCCCCGGCACTTCCCGCCACACTGTGCACCACCTTCTGCCCCGGGGCTCCCTGCTAGCCCCAGGCACCCTGAAAACCACCTGCTGCTCTGGGCTCTCTGCGCAGCGCCTGCCACCCCCAATCAGCACCTGCTGCCCCGGGTTCCCCCTCCCTCGGGCCCCACCAGGCAGTACCTGCCCCAAGCCCCCCTGGGCAGCACCCGCTCAGGCCCCCAGCTCCCACCCAGCCTCGCTCTCTCTGGCTCTCATCCGCCAGGCCCCCGTGCCCGCTGGGACCTCCCGCCTGAGGGGTGGGGGCTGCAGCGTGCTCCCGTGGGGAGGCGTCCGTCATGGGGCAGGGGCAGGGCACCCAGTGGCTGAGGTCAGGAGGATCCCAGCCTGGCTTTCCCGCCCAGTGGGACACTGACCGCGATGCGCTTGCCAGCCAGGGCCTGGGCGCTGAGGGGCAGCGCCCCCTGCTGGTTCTTCAGCAGCACGAAGCTCTGGACGGCAGCCTGCAGGGCCAGGGTCCGGTGGGCGCGGCTCTGCACGGCGCTGAGGTCCAGGGCGCTGTAGGGGTTCATGGCAGGGGGGTCGAACTCCCCCAGTCGCAGGCGCGTGTAGAAGAGAGGTCGGACCCGGGCTCTCACCGTCTGCAGAGAGCAGCCAGGGCCTGTTACACCGGGGGTGGGGGTGGGAGAGGCAGCCAGCGCCTGTTGCACCGGGGTGGGGTGGGGGGAGAGGCAGCCAGAGCCGGTTACACCAGCGGGGGGTGGGGGGGGGAGAGGGGGAGAGGAGAGGCAGCCAGGGCCTGTTACACTGGGGGGAGGGGTGGGGAAGGAGAGGCAGCCAGCGCCTGTTGCACCGGGGTGGGGTGGGGAGTGTGTGGGGGGAGGCAGCCAGGGCCTGTTACACCGAGGGGAAGGGGGGGTTGAGAGGCAGCCAGAGCCTGTTGCACCGGCGGCGGCAGCCAGAGCTCAGATCTGGGGGGGCTTCTGCTGCCCCGCTAATCCCAGGGACACCCGGCGCCCTCGCCAGCCCCAAGCAGGGGGAGCCACCAAGTCCAGGCCCTGCTGCAGTAGAGTCACCCCACCAGGGCAAGGGTGGCCCCTCCCCCACAGGCTGCCCCCAGGGGTTCTCACCTCCAGCGTGATGTTGCCCTGGGCCACAGCCTTGCTGATGCTCATGAAGACGTTGTCCCTCAGGCTGCTGGAGAGCTCCAGATTGCAGCCCGCATTCACGGAGGCTGCAGCGTGGCAGAGAGACAGGGACCAGCACGTCACCAGGGCTCAGGCTCTGCCCCCCCGCCCCAAGAGCTCCCAACCCAGCTGAGTAGCCCCTGCCGCCTGCCAGTCTGGGGGCAACCAGCTCAGCTCTCCAACTGAGGCACCAGCACCCTTGTTAACTAGGCCTCACGGGGCTTGGGAAGGGGAACAGCAGGGTGTGTACGGGGGGGGGGGGGGAGAACCGAGGCACACGCATGACTTGCCCAGGGTCACACAGCAAGTCAGTGGCAGAGCTGAGGAGAGAACCCAGGGGTCCTGACCCTCAAAGCAGAGCCCAGCCTTTTCTCCTTCCCTCAGGCCGCCACGGGCTGTGCGTATCCATAGAGGCCAGTGCCCTCAGAGGCCCGTTCTGCTCTAGAACCAGCAGCAAGAGGGCCATGCCCTGCGCCCAGGCTCACCGATGGCCGTCTCCAGGAAGCTGTGTGTGTAGCGATGGGCCAGCATGATCAGCTCCACGGCCCCCTCGTCGCTCACCACGTAGCCCTGGAAGCCCCACTCGGCCCGCAGGATGTCGGTCAGCAGCTTCTTGTTGGCGCAGGCGGGCACGCCGTTGATCCTGCCGGGTTGGGTCTAGCGCTTAGTGCAGTGCCCAAGGCAGCCACCTCTGGGGTGGGGCATGGCAGCTGGTTAACAGCGCCGGGCAGTTTGGCCCACTACACTGGATTGTGGTTGCTGGGGGATGGATGTCAGCAGAAAGTAACTGCCCCGTAGCAACCTCAGGCCACGGGGCTCCTGCCCTAACTCCCGCCGGAAGGGCCAGGAGACCACCAACAATGAGAGATGGAGAGAACCGAGGTCTGGCTTCGCTTTCCCCAGAGCAGGGTGCAGGGGATGGGCTCAGCCGAGACCAAGTGGAATAAGTCTCCCCCTTGAGCCACCTGGGGACTCCTCCTGCATCCCAAAAAGAGCCACCCTGCACCGCTCCAACGCTGGACAGCTGCTGTGGGGCTTGGAATGCTCACCTGCAGTGGGGTGGGTGGGAAAGAACAGCCCTCCTCTCCCCCAGGCTGAGCTAATGCTTAGCTTGGGCAGGGAGCAGTCTGCAGAGACCCCCTGCCCCATGCTCAGCCCCCCACCACATGTCCCGTCTCAGTGAACATAAGAACAACTATACTGGGTCAGACCAAAGGTCCATCTAGCCCAGGATCCTGTCTTCTGATAGTGGCCAATGCCAGGGGCCCCAGAGGGAGGGATCACAACAGCTAATCATCACGTGATCCCTCTCCTGTCACCCATTTCCAGACGAACAGAGACTAGGGACACCATTCCTACCCATCCTGGCTAATAAGTATCGATGGACTTAATCTTCATGAATGTGTCTAGTTCTTTATTGAACCCTATTTAAGTCCTGGTCTTCACAACATCCTCTGGCAAGGAGTTCCACAGGTTGACTGTGCGCTACGTGAAGAAAAACTTCCTTTTATTTTAAACCTGCTACCTATTAATTTCATTTGGTGACCCCTAGTTCTTACATTATGGGAACAAGTAAATAACTTTTCCTTATTCACTTTCTCCACACCTGTCATAACTCTATAGCCCTCTATCGTATCCCCTCTTAGCCAACTCTTTTCTTAGCTGAAAAATCCCAGTTTTTTTAATCTCTTTTCATGAGACCCGTTCCAAACCTCTAATCCTTTTTGTTGCTCTTTTCTGAACTTTTTCCAATGCCAAGATAGCTTTTTTGCAATGAGGCCACCACACCCGTACACAGTATTGGAGATGTGGGCGTATCATGGATCTAGACAGAGGCAATCAAATATGCTCTGTCTTAGTCTCTATCCCTTTTTAAATGATTCCTAACATTGTTTGCTTTTCCGACAGCCGCGGCCCATTGAGTGGATGGCTTCAGAGAACTGTCCACACTGACTCCAAGAGCTCTCTCGAGCGGTAACTGCTAAGTTAGTTCCCATCTGTCCAGCCAGGGGCCCGCCTTGGCCCGTACCTGTTGTAGCTGCACATGACGCTGTAGGAGCCGGCATCCACACAGGCCTGGAACTGGGGCAGGAAGGTCATTCTCCAGTCCCGCTCTAGCACCTGCCAGACGCAGAGCGCTTGGTCAGTGCCAGGAGCCTGGTGCGACACCCCCGGGGGGTTCCCAACATCAGCCCTGGTGGAGCTCACTCACACCCAGGAATCTCTCGGTGTCACCTGGCAGAGAGCCTGCAGGGGCCACAGACTCATACAGGGACACCCTAGGCCCAGGGTAGCATGTGAGGTGTCTCCTGCTGGTCGTAAACGAGTGCATGGATCATATTTCCAGCATTATATGTCCACACTGAAAACCACTTTCCGAAGGCAGCACAGTGACATCTCGCCTGGTTCTTTGCAGGCAGGGGGTGACAGAGTCTCATTTCTCTCTCTGGTCACATGCTTACTGTGCACCCTAGGTCTCCCAAGGGGTGCCTATTTGCAAACCACGCCTAAGTTCAGTACACCAGGCCTTGGATTGGGAAATCGCCACGAGGGAAAAGCTACAGGAAAAACCATCAGCTGAGTGTGGGGGAGGCTGCTTATGACTGAGATCAAAGGTTGAGTCTGGTGTTTCAGGTATGGCAAAGCAACACGGTAACTTTCCCCTAGCAGGCAAGCTGACAGCGTGCCTTGGCTCCCGAATGGAGACCACAGCCAAGCCTGGAAGAGCAACGCTCACAAGCCATCTATCAGGCAGAAAAGCAGCTCCAGAAACAAACTTAGGATCCGCCCAGGGTCAGAGACTCCGAGGTTAGAAAGGAGCTTTGCAAGCCAGTCTGACCTCCGCTCACGCGCAGGCCAGAGAACCGCGCCACAATTCCTGCGCAGATCTTTAGGAAAACCTCATATGTGGCTGTTGTGAAAGGAAGGTATTGAGGCCTACCCAGAATATGTCAAATGAGCACCAGTTTAATTGTAAGTGGAAAGGAAAGGCAGCATTGTGAGATACAGGAGATAAAAATAAAAACCAAATTTGATTGGATGACCAACAATAACCCCGCTTTTAGGGAAGTAAGTAAATCAGACAGCAGTATGCAACAAAGTGCTGATTACCCCAAATGGAGCAGACGAAAGTTTTTGTAAGGGCAGAATGAGACAACAAAAATCTAACGTCAGCAATTGTCAGGCGAGTGGAAGAGTAACAAAATACCGAAACAGGGTATATAAGGTTAGCTGAAACAGACCAAGAACAGACAGGCTGCGAATCCAAAAAGCTAGGTCTGATCAACCAAGGCTCCCTCCCCGGCGCTGAATCTCGCTGCCGCACATAAGCTCCGAAAAGGGAATGAACACCGGTCGTAAGTTGCAACGAAAAATCCAAAGAAAGGAAAAACATAAAGAAAAGAATATCTCCTGAATCTAAGCAATGCTTCTGTCTTTCTTAACGTGAGTATTATATATTTGTTAACTCCATAAATTGTTTAAAGGTAACTCAGGAGGGTCTATCTGTAGGAGAAGTTATTATTTCTTGTTTTTGTTTTTAACTGTACTGTTTTTCTACTTTTTCTTTGTATATTATATTGTTTTAAAAGAATCAAAAATAGTGAATTGATTTAAATGGAAAATTAATTATAAAGTAAATAGAAAAAATAAAAAATCTTTCTTTGACCCTAAAAAGAAGTATTCCTCTGTCTGTGGTTTCAAATCCTTTAAAGAACCAAACCCGGTTACCGAAAGCTGTGAAACTGCCCAGTGATGGAGACCGGTCCCCCTCCCCACGCGTGCTCCGGCATCAGGGACGAGTTTATTTGACACAGAGTCATTCCCATCACTCGACTCACGCGATTTCACTGCCAAGTGGGGCAGTGAGCGGAGGTGGAACTGGCCTGCTCCTTTGGAGCATCCTGCATGTCTGGAGTGCGGCTATTGCACGCCTGTAGATGAGACAGCAGGACGGTGCTCGTGGCCAGTGGAGCTGATCCCTGGCAGGCACAGACCAGCCTCTTGTGCGAGGGGCAGATGGGAGCGAGGTCCCTCAGGGCCCTGGGTTTCTCCAGGCAGCGTCACACTCACCTTGGCATCAAAAGTGAACCTGGAGACAGGCACGTTCTCGGGCCCCCCGTGCACACTGAAGTGCTTACAGCCGGCACTGGCCTTGACATACCGAGGGTGGTCGCCCTGCAGCCCCTGCACGAAGGCCACGGCCAGCTCTGCGCTCAGGAATGGGTCTTCGCCGTATGTCTCCTGGGGACAGACGGACAGGCGTGATGCTGCTACTGCCTCTGGCCTTCCTGTGGGGGCCAGGGGTCACATCCCACCACCAATGTTCCCTCTAATCTTTTCCATCCATGATGGATGTTTTCCACCCATGTGCAGAATACATTTTGTAATGTGCACTGAAGAACGTGTGGATGTGCACCACATGGAGAAACACGAATCTAGCTGTGAGCGCTCTGGAACAGGGAACACTGCTCATCGCTCAGCAACAGCTGCCAATTCCCCACCTCCCTTCCAAACAGCCCTGCCACCGCCTGAGGACTTGTGGGGGCTCAGTCCAGTCCCCCATGGGCAGGTACATAGTGGACACACTTGAGCAAGGGGTGTTAAGCACAGCCTCAGCACAGAGGGCAATGGGCCATTAGGGGAGAGAAGGATTTTGCCAGTCCCCCTGCAATCCCAGCCCTGGGCTCCCCACACACCCTCGTCTGTCTGTGTTACCTGGTTCCTGCCCCACAGCGGGTGTCTCATGATGTTCAGCACGGGGCTAAAGCAGCTGAGGCCTGTGTGGTCGCCATAGTTGCCGGTGGACACGAAGTAGTTGTGCTTGGCCCTCACTTCCGTGGCGGTGGCATTGGCCACGCGGTAGATGAGCTCGGGACTGTGGGGACGGGAGGGGGCAGCTGAAGCATGGGGGGAAGGGCGAATGAGCCAGGGCTGTGCCCCGAAAGGGGACATGGCCACAGCAGCTGCACTGGCCCTGGACACAGCTAGGGCTGGCCTGGCACAGGCCCAGGCAAAGAGCCTGTGTGGACCAGGCCCCAACACGGCCGCTCCACCTCCCTCCCCGGCCAGTACCTGAAGGAGGCGGCCAAGCCCAGTGCTTGGGGGAAGGCCGTGGCCCAGCCCGGGGCTTCCGCGTCGCCCCTTAGGCACTCGGTGTTCCAGTTGTAGGGCTTGATCCCCAGCCGCTCAATGGGGGGCGCTGGCCCGTTGTGCTGGGCGCCACCTCTCGCCATCTGTGGGGGCACACTGCAGTGAGGAAGGGGGCACTCAGGGACCTCCGGGGCTGGACGCTCTGCCCAGGGGCTGGTTCCTGGCCCTGCAGAGGCAGCCGGCTTGCTCTGCTCGTCCATGCCAGATCCTAAAAACCCCTCCCCATTGGTCTCATTCCCAGCTTCCTCCCCTTCGACTGAGGGTCTTTATAGGGTGCCCCCGCCAGGCCCAGCCTCCTGCAGGGGGACATCAGTGCCCTGAGGATGCTGCCTCCCCCCCGGGGAGGGCCAAGGCCAGCGCTGCCCCGCAGAGGGGACGCAGCCCGTGGGGCGGACGCTGTGCTGGCAGCAGAGACCCCCAGCCGCGCCCTGCTCCATACCTGCAGCACCAGCTCCCCCAGGGTGAGTCGCCCCATGAGGTCGTCCAGCCGCTGCTCCCAGGGCAGGCTGGGGTCCTGGAAGGGGTAGTCCTGGGCCAGGCCCAGTCCTGCCGAAAGCAGCAGGGCCGCTGCGCCGAGCCAGCACATGGCGTCGAGGTTCCCACGCAGCAGGGCACCGGCTGAGGAGAGAACACGCCCATCGACACAGCACAGGGCACCTGCCGGCCCACACCAACCCCGCGGCCCTGGCACAGCGAGGCCGAGCGCCCCCAGACCGAGTGCCCTCCTCGGGCGGATCCCCATAAACCCCGCAGCCACAGGCCACCCTCTGGCACCCTGCAGGCCAGAGCTCCCCGGGCTCCAAACAGCCCCAGCCCTGCTGTGGCAACAAAGCCAGTGACTCGCCACAAGCCGGCTGGCACGTGCCACGCTGGGGAGCTGCGAGAGCCGCCCCGGATCCAGGGCACCGGGCCCCACAAATCCACAACCGCGGGCACCAACAGGGGCCCCCAGCCGGGAGCCCCGGCTACAAGCAGCCCCCGAGACCCGAAAGGAGGCGCTTGGGGGAGCCTGGCAGCCCCCTCTGTACCCGGCCCCCGGCAGCGGAGCAGAGCGCGTCCCTGCCAGGGGGTCCGGCGAACCATCCCTCGCCTCCGGCTCCCCGCGGGCTCAGTCACCGGCCGAGCGGGGCTTGCTGCGCTGCGGGGCTGGCTCACGAGGCTGCGGGCTGCGCTCCGAGGGCGCAGGACGGGTTGGCGAGGACGGGGCCCCGCGCTGCGCTCCCGAGCGGCCGCCCCACGCCTCTCCGGCCGGGCCAGCCCCTTTCCCGGAAGCCTGGAGGAGGGAGGCGGCGCCGGGGAAGCCAAGCGCTTTCCCCGCCTCGCCCGCCGGCTTGGCAGGGGCTGGCCAGGCGCGGCGCGCCCGGCATGGGCCGCTGCGCCCCCGGGCCGGACCCAGGCTGGGTGGAGAGTGCGCAGGGAGGCGCATGAGCCCTGAGCGAGTCCCAGGGCTGCCACGGGCACCGGCGCCCTGCCCTGGTCTGTCTGCTGCCTGGCACCGAGAGAAAGGGGAACCCCCCCCCGGATCGGGGCGAGGCTGGCGGGCGGGGAAAGGGCCCGAGCGCTGGGCCTGGCAGCGTCCTCGCCACGGTGGTGCCTTGCCTGAGCCGCCGGGGCCGGGTCCCTGGGGAGAGGAGCCCTTCAGCCCCCGGCAAAGGGCTAGTGGAGCAGGCCGAGTGGTCACCGAGACGCAGCCCTGCGGGCCCCAGCCCCACCCTTCCCAGCTCCCCACAGGCCTGCTGCTCTGGAGCCAAGGGCCTCTGGGACCAGTGGCCCCCGGTCTCGTTGGGCTCAGACCCCAGCCCTGTGCTCTTGCGGGTTGTGGGAGCAGCACTGGCTGCAGGCAGGGCGGAGAGGACCCTGCTTTTGGGGTCTGTGCTGAGCCAGGCTGGGTCCCTCTGCTGCTGCAGGTGCCCTGTGGCACGGCCCAGCCGAGCCTGCCTGCTTCTGGTCCCTTTACAAGCGGGCTGGGCCGTAGGGGGCTGGGCCTGCGATCTGTGCTGCAGGCCAGGGCTGGCAAATCCTGTTTAATTCCTTAACAAATGATTAAAGGGTGTGTGGGGGAGGGGGGGGGCTGCGGGGGGGCTGCCCCAGCTCAGCAGGGCTGGAGCGGGCCCCCCACCGCAAGCAAGTTCTGCTCCAACCTGGCTGGAGCGGCCCCTGCTTTTGCTTCCCCCCCCAGGGAGCAGCTGCTCGTCCAAAGCAGCCCCTGCCTGCAGGGTGCCCAGGCCACCGCGGACAGGGGTTGCTCTGGACAAGGGAGCAGCCCTTGTCTGCAGCAGGTCCTCTGCGGGGCTGGAGCAGCTCTCAGCCTGTGGCAGGTGGAGAGCTGCTCCAGCCCCCACCCGTAAGCCTCCCTAGGCCAGGCCAGCTGCTTCCCTCAGGTCCCAGCCACGCTGGCCCCTGCTCTCGGGACAGGCAGACGAGGGCAGGACACGCGCCAATGGCAGGCGGCAGAGGGGGAGAGTGCTGAGGAATCCTGGCACTTCCCCCACCCCGCTGGATGGGGAGCCCGGCCTGGCTCTGCTCGGTTTGAGGCTGGAGTGAGTGCACGTTGTCCCTGCCTGGCACCGTGGAGACGAGAACGAGGCCTTGCGCCTTGAGCATCCGGATAGCAGGGACCTGGCCCAGCCGGCATGGCTTCCATGTGGCCAGCAGAGGGCAGGGCTCTCACGCATCGGCTCCAGCAGCTCTTGTGACAGGGCCACATCTGGGCACCGAGCCTCCAGGTAGCACCATGGGGAAGGGGGTTCCCTGGATCACGTCCATGCTGGACACGGGGGCTATTTGTATTAGTGCCACAGAGCGAACGCCCCAGCACCCGGTGGTCCTTATCCTACAATCTGCCCTCCCTCCCTTCCCACCCAGCATCAGCTGGTTGTGGGGCCCTTGTGCCGACGTGACACGGACGTGCTTGCAGCTGGTGGGGTGCTGGGCTGGGGAGGGGCTGAGTCGCCCAGTGAACTGTCGGACTCTCGCCAGGGCGGTAACGGCACATGCTGCCTCTGGAGCAGCGTCCCCCTGGGCTCAGGCTGTGCCCTGGGAATCCTCTGCTGTCCCTCGGGGAAGTGCTGGTATCCAGGAGGCCCTGGGCTGACTCCCGAAAGCAGAGGGCTGCAGGGGGGCTGGCCCGGAGGAGACACCAGGACAGGGCTGTGTCTGGGCGATGAAGAGCAGCTGCGTGGGCCGGCGTGGTTGCCCCGTGGCATGGCCCACGAGATGCCAGCTGGCCAGCTTCCAGCTGCACCCACCTTTCCGGTTTCACAGCCCTGTGCAGATCCCCCGAGGGGCGCGCTGTGGGGCCCCCGCCCCCTCGGAGTTCCCAGCACAACCTGTTTTCAAGCAGATGCTTCAATGTGACTCCTCCTTGAAACCTGCCTCCAACAAGGCCCCGGCCGGCGCTAGCGGCAGAGCCGCCAAACAGCCACGTGATACCGCTGGGCCTGCCGACAGCCCGACAAGAATAAACCAGCCCGACAAGAATAAACCAGCGTGCCAGCCAAGAGCCCGGGGGCAGCCACCTCTCGCCACATCCACCCGTAGCCCTCCCCTCGCACAGCTGTGCTCACGGGCAGCCCCGCCTGACAAAGCGGTTAGGGGGAGGGGATCCTGTCAGTGGCCCAGGAACCATTTTTGGAGGGGGGGGCTGCGCTGCTCCCTCCCCTTACCTCGGTCTGTGCCCCTCAGCGCTGGGACCCTGCCGGTGGGGCTGGTGGCCAGGTGCCTGGCCCCAGCATCTGGGCAGGGTCCTGCATGCAGGGCATGGGGGCGAAGCCAGCAGCTGAAGTGGGATCCGGCACTGGTTCAGGGACAACAGCTGAGCCCCTGTACGTGGGGATGGCAGCTGAATGGAAGCGGAGACCCCAGATGGGGAACAGTGGGGCTGGGGGCAGAGCACGTGGGCAGCCAAGGCATGTGGTCAGGATTCCCCAAACCTTGGGGTGCTGCTGCACCCCCTCCCCCGCCCTCTCCTTTTTGCACCTGTGGATCCTGGGAGCGAAGACTCCAGCTGGCGGGTGCAAGCTGCTGCTAACCCCCGGACAGGAGATCAGAGGAGTGGCCAGAGCACAGGGGTGGTGCTCTCCAAGCTGCCTTCGTGCAGGCTGCTGCCCGCTCTGTGTGGCTGCACGGCTCTGCATGTGCGCGCTCGCACGGCCGCCAGGGGAACGCGCCCCAGAGGCAGCTGCCGGGCAGCGAGGCCTGGGGCTTCCTGCACGGCCCCTCTGCCCCGCAGAAGTGACACAGAGGTGCCCGTGGACAGGCTGGTTGTGGGGACACGGGTGTCAACCCACAGTGACTCCCGAGAGGCGGCTTCAGAGCCACGTGGGTGGAACCAGCCCATGGTCTGCACCAGCTCGCCCTGTTGGCCCGGAGCAGCTGCCCTGCCGGAGAGCAGGAGCGTGCACCGTGTGGAGCCCCAGGAGCTGGGGGGCAGGTGCGTGGGGTAGCTACTTGGGCAGGGCCTGGCCTGGGATGGCTCAGTTCCTGTTCCCAGACCCTGCCCCTTTGTGCCTTGCCCCCAGCAAAGACCCCGACTCGTCAGCTACTGCCCTGGGCACACGGCCTGACTCCTTCCCAGGCACCGAGCTGAGGCCTTGCTCCAGCCATTGTCGGCCTCAGTGCCTGCCCTAGCCCAGCGCTTGCCTCTCCCTGCGGAATAGGCGCAAGGCACATGCAGGTCCCAGTGCAGCCCGACTCCTGTGCCAGCCTGGGATTCCCTCTGTGTGCGTGCGTCTGGGAGGTGGGCCCGTGTGCCGGGCAGGGGTGGGCGTGCCGGGGGGGAGGGGGAGCATGTCTCCTGGCATCTCCTCTCTAGCACGGCTTTGGAGAGGAAGGAGGGAAGTGGGAATCATGAACATACCACAGTGCCAGGACCCAAACCACCTGCCTTCCAGAGACGCCTGGCTCGGCCCCTCGGCCCGCCGCTCCCTGGGCTTTAACCCCCTGGGCGCCGCGTGGGAGGTGTCTGCCCTCCCCGCCCTGCACCCATTTTGTAACAACCCCAGGGCTCCTTCGCTGAGGTGCAGAGGCCTCAAGGCGAGCCAGCCCTTTGCCTGAGCTGGGCCCAGGGTCCGGTGCCTGCCTTCGGGGAGGGGCCCAGGGCCAGATGAGGGAACCTGCCAGCTTTGCCTTCTTCATGCCGAAGCGCCTCGTGGCTCTGAGACGTCTCCATGGGGCTGTGACTGCCCCAGGAGCTGCTCCCTGTTGGCAGAGCCTGGCCATGTAACAGAGGGGTCGAAAGGACGGGACACAGGGTCAGGACTCCTGGGTTCTCTTCCCACTCCTCTGCTGACGCCCTGGGTGACCTCGGCACAGCCGGGGCCTGCTGGGTGCCTGCCTTTCCCTGGCCGTGAGGTGGGGACACCAGTGCTCACGTGGGGCTGGGCATCTCCGTCCCCTCCCGGCTGTTGGGCTCCCCAGTGCCGCCTCACCTGGAGAGGGGCACAGAGCCCCTGGGCCAAGCCACGCCAGCCCACGTCTCCTGTCCCAGGCCCAGAGCGCACAGCAGGCCCCTTCTGAGGTTTCTGAGCCCAGGGGCCGTTGGGTTCAGGGGTGGCACGTTCTCAGAGCAAACCTGCCCCGGGCCGCCCCTCCCGCAGCAGTGGGGGCTCGGCCTTCCCCATCCTCCCGGCCTGTTTTGTCTGCATGCCAAGCCAGCCTGACCAGCTGGGAGCGGCCCGGCCACGACGGCCCAGGCTGGGGGAGCAGGTGCCAAAGGGGGGAGTGAGGAATGTCCACAGGGCACAGCCAGCTTTGGTCTCCACAGCGTGTTCCCAGTGAGAGCCGATGGGCCTGCAGCCAGACCCAGGGCGCAGGGGCTCCGGGGACAAGCCTCCTAACCGGCCTCCGCAGGGCTTGCCCGAAGCCCGGCCTCGGCACCTCCCCGCCGCGGGTCAGAGGCTGCCGCAGAGTTACGCTGCACGGGGGTACGCGAGAGAGCCCATCAGTGCGCCCCGCCAGGGAGCAGCCCCCCAGCTCCTGCCCAGCGACTCATTCCAGCCCAGCTGTGCTCTCCACTGCCGCTTTATCTGAACAACCTGACACAGTTGGGCCAGCCCCCGGGGAGCC
This sequence comes from Pelodiscus sinensis, assembly GCF_049634645.1. Taxonomy (NCBI): domain Eukaryota; kingdom Metazoa; phylum Chordata; order Testudines; family Trionychidae; genus Pelodiscus; species Pelodiscus sinensis. Next base: position 8,097,389 of record NC_134735.1, on the reverse strand, counting down.
CCCGGCCAGCTCCTGGGGAGCCAGCTGCTGAACTGGGAGGAGAGTCAGACCTGGACGCAGGCTGCGGGAGGGAGCCTGTCCTCTGTGCCTGGCGTCTGGGAAGAGCTCTGGGAGGAGGCGCCGCCCCCGGGCAGGGCTAAGCAGGTGTCCGCAGCGCTGTGCAAACTCGCCCTTCGGGCCCGGACCCACGTGCGGGAGCCTTCGCGGCCCATCTCCCCAGCAGAGACGGCCCAGCCCCTGCGAGCCGCCCCGTCTCGGGCCTTTCAGAAGTCCGCCGGCCGGATCATCATGGTGGTGGCCTTGAGCCTGTGGCTGGGTCCCTTCCAGTAGTGCCACTTCAGGCCGTTGTAGCGGGCCGTCGCGGAGCTGGCGGGGTAGTAAATCCCATTCAGGTTGGAGGGGCCGCAGGCATCGAACCACCAGCCTAGGGCATAGAGGGGAGGGTGGGGGAGGTCAGAGGGGCAGTGCCCAGACAGCGGCTGTTCTGGGAAGGAGGAAGCCGGGGCACAGACTGGTGCTCGGTGGAGGTGTCACTTTCCCAGTGCGGCCCAGAGAAACCCAGCTGTGAGCTCATGTCCCCTTGCCGGGGCATCCTGTGCCCCTACTCCCCCTGTGCCCCATGTCACCCTGTGCTCCTCGTCCCCTGTGCTCCTAGCCACCCTGTGCCCTGCATCACCCTGTGCCCCAAGCCATCCCGGGCCCCCTAACCATCCTGTGCCCCTAGCCATGATATTGCCCAGAGAGCTGCTGGGGGTGCTGTCTGCCTCAGCAGATGGCCTGGCCCATGGCCCAGTGTCTTGGTACCATGGGTATGTCTACACTACCACCCTAGTTCGAACTAGCGGGGTAATGTAGGCATACCGCACTTGCAAATGAAGCCCGGGATTTGAATTTCCCGGGCTTCATTTGCATAAGCCGGCTGGCGCCATTTTTAAATGCCGGCTTGTTCGAACCCCGTGCCGCACGGCTACACGCGGCACGGGCTAGATAGTTCGGACTAGCAAGCCATTCCGCACTATCTGTACCCCATTATATTGGCGAGGGAGCTGCCGGCACATTGCCAGAGCTGGACTCACTGCGTGGGGGAGTGTGTGGGGGGGAGGAGGCAGGGAAGGGCTTTCGTTATCTCATTGCCAAGCTAGGGAGAGCCACAAAGCACAATTCACATGTGCCCAGAGCTAGGCAGCATGTTGCCAGGGGCCGACCGGGGTCAGCTTCCCACAGGGAGAGCTCGATGGACCCTGCCAGCTGGCACATGATGGAAGAGGCCCAGTGACACGCCTCCCAGCCTCAGTGCAGTCTCTTGGGGCTGAGTCCGCTATGAAGCCCGGCCAGCCCAGCCCCAGCCTGCATGGCTGAGGCCCGGAGTCGGCCCAAGCCCCGCAGCGCCCCCGGGGGCTGTTACCTCCGGTCGCCATCTGAGCACACTTGCAGCCGCATCGGTCGTTGTCGGCATCCTTGGTGCTGAAGGCCGTCCCCGGCGGGCTGAGGCTGCTCGTCCTGCCGGCCGTCCCGCTGTAGTTCCGCACGTAGAGCCTGGGGAGACACAGACACGGGGCTGCCCAGGGTCCTGCCGCAGCTGCCCTGGCAGGGCTGGGCTCCTGGGATCAGAGAGGCAGGGGACCAGGTGGGCACAGTACGAGGCAGGCCTGGGTGCTGACAGCACGAAGGGAGTAGACCCACAAGCGCCTGCCAATCAGCGTCTCTGGCATGGACCAGGCTGTCTTCCACCAGGCCTCACCGCTTCCCTCCTTCCGGCTGGAGTTTCCCACAGCTCTGCTCCCTGGGGCTGGTCTGGCCAGCATCTCCTCAAGCCACCCCTTCCCTGCCGCTGTCTTCTCCCTGCTAACTCAGGGTATGTCTACACTACAGCGCTAATTTGAACTAACGGATACAGACTAAAAAACTAGGGCGAATTAGCGTTTTGCTAATTCGAACTAGCATGTCCACATTAAGTGGACCCTGAACCGGGCTTAAGGATGGCAGGAAGCAGTGCCAGCAGGGCATCAGATGAGGACTTAGAGCGTGGAGGTGCTGCCTCAGGCTAGCCGAGGGCTGTGCTTAAAGGGACCCGACCCCCACCCCGGACATACAGTTCTCAGGGGTGCCCCGCTTGCAAAGCAGTCCTGGCTTGGAGTGCCCTGAGTGCCCACACTGGGCACAGCACAGCACTCGGCCATCAGCCCGGCTGCACTTGCCGCAGGCTGCCATCTAGGGAGAGGGGGCAATTGTGGGGCTGCAGGAGAGCTTCCATCCCCAGAAGCCCGCAGAGCCAGCCCAGTCCTCCCCATCGGGGGCTCGTACCCCATTCCTCCCTCACCTCCTTCCACTTACCCTTCCCTAGCCCCTCTTCCTGATGTACAAAATAAAGAAAACGTGTGGTCAAAAATAGAATCTCTCTTTATTGAACAAAACTCGGGGAGACTGGGAAAAGGAGGTGGGAGAGGGGAAGAGAGAGGGTGGGAGAGGGGAGGGCAACTAAAATGATCAGAGGTTTGGAACAGGTCCCATATGAAGAGAGGCTAAAGAGACTGGGACTTTTCAGTTTAGAAAAGAGGAGACTGAGCGGGGATAGGATAGAGGTCTATAAAAGCATGAGTGGGGTGGAGAGGGTGCATCAAGAAAAGTTCTTCATTAGTTCCCATAAAGAAGGACTAGAGGACACCAAAGGAAAGGAATGGGTAGCAGGCTTCAAACTAGTAACAGAAAGTTGTTCTTCACAAAGCAAAGAGTCAACCTGTGGAACTCCTTGCTGCAGGAGGCTGTGAAGGCTAGAACTAGAACAGAGTTTAAAGAGAAGTGAGATAAAGTGATGGAGGTTGGGTCCATGGAGTGGTATTAGCCAGGGGGTAGGAGTGGTGTCCCTGCCCAAAGTTTGTGGAAGGCTGGAGAGGGATGGCACGAGACAAATGGCTTGGTCACTGTCTTTGGTCCATCCCCTCCAGGGTCCCTAGGATTGGCCGCTGTCAGTGGACCACCTTGATTTTCATGCACACCTGCTCCTGGGTGGCCAGGCTGGCAGCTCTCCTGCCCTAGACGGCCACTTTCCTGTGCCTAGTGCGGAGGTCGTGGGCGAGGTCCACGATGTCCGCACTAGCCCAGGAAGGTGCCCGCCTCTTGCGGTCCCGGGCAAGCTCCCGGGAGACGCCAGCCTGGTCCCGGGAAGAGGGGGTGGGCTGGGGGGCATCGGGTGGCTGGCTTGAGCCGTGCCAGGTGTAGGATCTGCTGGCTGGGTGCTGGCAGGCTTGCACCTGGCACGGGCACCGTAGCCAGCCCGTGCCCCTTTAAGGGGCCCGGGGCCGGGAGGGGGGCAATAGAGTTTCCCTGGTGTTGGCCAGAGTGGCCACCAGGGAAAGCTGGGGAGGGCTAGCCTCCCACTAGTTTGAATTAAGGGGCTACACACCCCGTAATTCAAACTAGTAAGTTCGAACTAGGCTTAGTCCTCGTAGAATGAGGTTTACCTAGTTCGAACTAAGCGCTCCGCTAATTTGAATTAAGTTCGAATTAGCGGAGCGCTAGTTTAGCGCCTATCAAAGTTAATTCGAACTAACGTCTGTTAGTTCAAATTAACTTTGTAGTGTAGACATACCCCCAGGGCCCTGCAGAAGACTTCTTGCTGTCCAGGGCCTGCAGATGCCTGCCCTGTGCCAGGAGGAGGCAGCAGTTACACTCATCCCTTGTTGGCTGGGTGAGAAGGGAGCCCTGTCCTGCCCCCGCAAGGCTCCAAGTCCCTGGCCCTTAAAGATTCAGTAGCAGGATCTGTCTTAGCTGCTATGACTCATCTGGGCCCTTTCTCTCTTTCACTGTATCTCCCTGGATTTTGTGTCAGGCCACCTGAAATCTTAGAGGCCACGTCACTGGATGAGAGGGACTTATTTACTTATTCCCACGATATAAGAACTAGGGGTCACCAAATGAAGTTAATAGGCAGCAGGTTTAAAACAAACCAAAGGAAGTTTTTCTTCACTCAGCACACAGTCAACCTGTGGAACTCCTTGCCAGAGGATATGGTGAAGGCTAGAACTTTAAGAGGGTTCAAAAAGAGCTATACAGATTCATGACGGTTAGGTCCACCAATAGCTATTAGCCAGGACAGGTAAGAATGGTGTCCCTAGCCTCTGTTTCTCTGGAGGTGGGTGACAGGGGAGGGATCACGTGAGGATTACCTATTGTGATCCCTCCCTCTGGGGCATTTGGTATTGGCCACTGTCGGCAGGCCGGATACTGGGCTAGATGGACCTTTGGTCTATCCCAGTCTGGCCGTTCTTATGTTCTTATGACCAGTGGAGCTCCGTGCCCACCCACAGTGTGGTGTGGTGTGGTGCGGCGTGGTGTGGTGTGGCGTGGTGTGGTGCGACAGGCCTGACATGGCCAGAGCAGCCCCTGCCCATGGTGAACTCAGCCTGGCTGAAGGAGCTCCAGTCTGCTGTGGGCCCGGAGCAGTACCTCCACCCGCCCTATGTACCGTATTTTCTGGCGTATAAGGCGACTGGGCGTATAAGACGACCCCCTAATTTTCTAGTTAAAACATAGGTTTTCGTCTTATACTCGCCGTATAAGACTACCCCCCCTTAAGAGGCCAACCGGTAGCGCCCCAGCGCCCCTCCGCCTCCCCGGCTTTGCTCCCGGTGTCCCTGGTCTGCTGGAGACGGTCCCCAGCAGACCAGAGGCACCGGGAGCAAAGCCGCAGCCGTGGCGGGGTCCCGCGCCTCTGCGGCTTTGCCAGAGCAAAGCCTCAGAAGCACAGCACCCCGCCGCTGCTCTGGCTTTGCTCCCAGTGCCCCTGGTCTGCTGGGGACCGTCTCCAGCAGACCAGGGACACCGGGAGCAAAGCCTCGGGGGAAGCCGGCAATGGGGCAGCCCAGGAGCACCTGGGCTGCCCCGCTGCCGGAGCCCCTCCGCGGCTTTGCTCCGCGTCTTCCTGGTCTGCAGACCAGGGAGACGCGGAGCAGCTTTTCTCGCCCCAGAGTACACGGGCGTCGGGACCACGAGGTCCCGCAGTCCGTGTCCTCCGGGGCGAGAAAAGCCCCGTTTGTACCTGCAAGTCGGGGACTGCCTGTATACCCGGCGTATAAGACGACCCCCGATTTTTGGGGGATGTTTTTTAGCATAAAAAGTCGTCTTATACGCCGGAAAATACGGTAAGCGCTTAACTGGTCCAACGTAATGTTTACCAATCGAACCGATCCAATGGGATTTTGCGCCCCTAGCGGCTATGCCCACGCTGCCTCTGCATGTGCCAAGTTGTGTGGGTGGGAACGGCCCCTCTGGAGCACTGGCCTTGGCAAGGGCGCCGCTTTGCATGCTGTCACTGCCCAGCCTGTCTGGAGCTGGGTGGAATGCGAGGAATGGCGGGAAGGACCTGCCACGGAGCCCTGCCAGCTGCTGGATGCGGGTTGTGTTTTGCTGGGGCCGTGGCCTCGTGTTTTGCTGGGGCCGATTGCCAAGAAGGACTCGGCCCCAACTCCCAGGATAAAAATGCCTCCACCGGTCCTGGAAAAGCTGCCTCTGTGTCTCACCAGAAAAAGCGTCTCACCAGTTCTGAACAACCAGGAGTCTTGGGGCACCCTAAAGATTAACAAAAAATGTGTCTGACGGAGTGGGATCCAGCCCACGAAAACTTAGGCCCAAATAAACGTGCAGGGCTTTCAGGCGGCAGGGGACTCCTCATCGTTTTTGCTGAGACAGACTAACTCAGTGTTTCTCTACCAGTGGTACGAGAACCCTTAGGGGTACTCGTGAGAAGTCTGGGGGGGGAGGTACGTGAACACCACTGAAATGTGGAGAAAACTGAATTTTTCTTTTAAGTTTTACAGCGCTTTATTATTTTTGTACTTTTTACACCCAAAAATTGCATCGCCCGCCCGGCTACGATTAAGTTGTTTAAACAAATGTGTTGCAATAGTAGAACATTGTTTTGTGTGTCTGAAAACTGTAGGTACGAGGGGTACTTATAATTTTTTTTGAAAAAGGGGTACTTTATAAAAAAAAGTTGAGAAACACTGGACTAACACAGCTGCCTCTCTGACACTGGTCACCAGGCTGGGCCTCTCGGAGCCGAATTCTCAGCACTCGGGGAAAAGCTGTGAGATTGGATAAGTGGAGAAATAGCATCTTTTCCCGCTGGGGCTGCCGATCCCCGTTTATCAACAGGGTGGGGTGCTGCGGTGGCCAGGCCAGAAACCCTGACTGGATCATTCAGAACCCAGTCCAAAGCCCAGTGCAGTCACTAGAGAGATTTCCACTGATTTCCGTTGGCTGTAGATCGGGCACAGAGTGAAATTTCTGCCTGGCGTTGGAGATTTCTGCCCTGCCTCGTTCGGGAAAGCAGGGTTAGCCTTGCCTTGCCTTGCCGGAGCCAGGGCTCCCGGACTGAAAACGACATTCAAAGTTCTGAGGCTGAGGTTCCATCAGGTTTTAGCCAAGCTCGGCTTCTATAAAAGCTGTTTGATTCCCTTGGCCAACATGGAACCAGCAGGACACTAACATGGGCATTAACATGACTGCAGGAACCGGCAGGCAAAGGCTGCTGGGTGGGAGTAGGTTCCAGCAGGGAATGCTGGGTCTAAGGCCTGGGAGGCCCCAGCAGGAAAGCCTACAAGTCTGGATCTGCATCCAGAGTTTAATTGACAGCATCCTGAGAAGTGGGGAAACTGAGGCAGGGCACTTGCAGCACAGCCTCAGGCCACAAGGGGGCGTGAAGGTGGCTGCTGGCCCATGCCCAGTGCATGAGGAGCTTCTGCACTCATGTCCAGGACCAGGCAGGGCGGGATCCCCCTCAGTGCACCAACGGCGGGACTCACCGATAGAGCTGCTCCTCGCTGCCCAGGTGGAAATGCTCGTACAGGGAGTAGGCCTCGTTGCTGTCCCAGTCCCGGAGCTGGACTCGGAGGGAATAGGAGCCCTGAGTGGAGAGCCGGTGGATGAAGTCATTTCCCAGCCAGTGTTCTCCAGAGGGGGACCCAAAACCCTGTGTGGAAAGACCAAAAACCCCGTGAAGCCAAGGCCCAGCTGGTGAGAATGGGGCTCGCACGGCGGCTGCCACCAGCCTAGAGAAAAGAGTTCCCAGCAATATTCCCTTTGATTTTTTCACCAATGTGCAGAATAAATTTTGTTGCGTGCACCGATTCATCGGTGGATGTGCACCACCCAGGGAAAGACGCTGCCGGCTGTGGGTGCTCTGCTAATCATTTGGGTGGCACCTGACTCTCCTGGGTGGCCGCCCAAGTGCTCAGCCAGGTTCTTGTGCTGTGAGTCTGTGCTGGAGGGGACTGGCTCTGCTCTGCTCTGAGGGAACTGTCCATACGTGCAATGGTCATTCTGTAACTAGAGTGTCGCTGATCCCACTTCTAGGCTGCTGGGAGGCCTCAGGCTCCGGCACCTGGTTGGCTTTCCAAAACCAAAGCCGGCAGCACAGCGGTGTTCAGTGCAGCCGGACAAAGGGCAGGTGGCAGTGCAGCTGTTCCCAGCCCCTCCCTGCTTCCTGCTGCTGCCAGGGGTGGAACCAGGCCCTGGTTTGGAGGAGACACAGAATCTCCCCTATACCCAGATCCACCCCCACGACCCCCTCCCAGCGCCGTGGCTACAAAAGCACTTTCCAGGGCCAGCCCCATGACTAGTGGGCCGAGATCTTTTCCAGCCTCTTCACCAAAAGCTGTTCCCAGGGACGGGGCTGCCGTGGCGGAGCGCGGGCGTGTGTTTGCAGCAGATGCTGCGCCACGTGGCCGCTTGCCCACGGGGGCTCACCGAGCCCAAGCCACGCGTGGCACATCTCTGCAGACAGCAGTGGGCAGGCCACGCGTGGTCAATGTGGGAGAAGCCCCGGGCACCATGGATACTGATCCCGATTTTCCACGCGACACGTGCAAAGGGGGGAGTCCAGGAAGAACCCTCCTTGCTTGGACTAGTTAGCCATTTGGGCAACTGCATTGAACATCCCCTTGAGCCCTGGGCCGTCCATGGTCAGCAGGGCCGGGCTGCTTTGGTTCCATAAAGCGGGGGGTGCAGAATCGCCTGCTCACGCTCCCTCTGTGGTACTTCTGTGCCGTCACCGCAGTGTCTGTACTGCACCACACCCCGGTGAGGCCGGCCCCGGCTCTTATCCCGGCGCTGGTCTGGAAGGAGGTGAAGGGACGTGGGGGAAGGGTCTGGTTTGGAGCCCTACAGTGGCTCTGACAGGTTCAGTTCTTCCACCCCATCCCCTGTGGAAAATTGCCCCAACCCTGCAGCTGGGGCTGCCTCTGCTCCCTGCTTGCAGCGCAGGGGTGGCTCCGCTCTGTCCCTTCCCCCATCGCGCGGTTCCTGTTTGTACCCTCCTGGGTACCCGTGACCGAGGCCTTCGCCGCACGCCCTGAACAATGAGGCAGGAACCTCTGCTCCTCGCCTTCCTCCCCGTGCGCTCCGGGCGTGGAAGTGAGGGCCCTTCGCCCCTGGGAGCGGCAGGCTATTCCTAGCCCGCACAGGAAGCTCTTCCTGCCCCGCAGGGCGGAAGCGCCGGTGGTCCCACACCACGGCCTGGCCGGGGGAGCCTTACGTCTTTGTACTCCTTCCAGGTGCGGTGGAAGTCCACGGAGCCGTCCTTCCGATGCTGCAGGACGGTCCAGCCTCCCCCGCTGGTCTCCATGTCGCAAAAGGCCTGTGAGAGGGACGGCATGGCTGTGGCTACAGCAGCCCCATGAACCGGCCCGGCACCCGAAACAGGCCGGGAGCGTGAGGGCCCTGTGTCCAGAGCAGGAGCTAGGCTGGGATCCCCAGGCCTGGCCGGGGCCTTGAGACAGAGCCCACGGTAACCGTCCCCGCTGGGAAGGGGCTGTGCCATCCCCGAGAGGCACAACGGAGCTGTGGGATGGTTGGGTTGGTTTGCAGGTGCTGGTTTTTAGGGCCGTGGCTACTCATCTGCATCCCAGCCCCCTCTCGCTTGGGACCCCTGGATCCTCTCCAGCCCTGTCCCTTATGGGGAGGGAGGGGGACTTGGGCCCACCACCCTGCCCTCCCCGCCCCAGGCAAGTGCCCTATCCCCTATGCGATCCCAGAACCCACCCCACCTCCTGGGTGTTCCTCGTCCCGCCTTCCAGCTGGGCAGCCTGGGTGCTGGCTGTCCCATCCCATCCCATCCCCTCCCGTCCTGTCCTTACTGGAATGGGACTTGAACCCACCATCCTGCCCACCCCAGGCAAACACCCTCTCTGCTGGGCCCACCCCACCACCTTAACTTTAGGGCGTCCCTTATCCCGCATGCTTGCAAAGCCTGGGGCACGGTGGTGATTAGGCTACATCCAGGGTCCCTCCAATCTGAGAGCAGCCCCTAGGCTGCTCCAATGACAGCGGGGTGGGGCAGCGCGAGACGTGGGGAGCAGCGCCCCTGCCAGCCGGCTAGCAGACCCCGTTGGGCAGACGGATGTGCAGAGGTGGGGAGCTGCCCAAGGCCAGGCAGCGAGGGGGTGGCGGAGCTGAGCAAAGGACCAGAATCCCGCTGCTGTGCTCTAGACACTAGGCTCCCCCCACCCCCAGAAGTGGGCCCAGAACCCAGGAGTCCAGACTACCAGGCCCCTCTCTGCTTTCGCCCTCTGCCCACCCTCTGCGCTGGCCCCTTGACTGGGTGTAGAGAAGCTGGCGGGGCCTCGGCCTGCAGCCACGTGCTCACATCTCCCTGACCACGTGTGCCAGGACTGGGCGGGGGCGGGCAGGCTGCCACGCGCGGAGACGTACCCTGGCGGTGGCTGTGGAGTTGGGGAAGCGCAGCGTGTAGACGCCGCTGGCGGTGACGCCCGACTTGTAGGCGGCCCCGCAGTCCTGGAACACCTGCTCCTCCTTGGGGGCCGGGGAGATTTCTGGGTGGGGCAGACACAGGGACACTCAGCTCTTCCCCCGGCTGCCCCCCCTAGCCCTGCACCACCCGCATCTCGGCTGCCAGGCAGCAGGCTCCTCGTGCAGCGCAGCCAAGGCTGCATTGTCCCAACCACACTGACGCCAGCGGGGCGCCAACGGCCCAGGGGCTGCCTGCAGCTGCTGGGAACCTCCCGGAGGAGGGACTTCTCAACAGGCGTGAACCCAGCCCCGCTGGCTCCTAGGCCAGCCCTCCAACCCCAGCACAGGGGCATGCTGGGAAAGGATGGGGCACAGTGGTGGTTAGGCTAAGTCCAGGGCCCCTCCAATCTTAGAGCAGCCCCTAGGCTGCTCCAAAGAAAGTGGGGTGGGGCAGTGTGAGAGTTGGGGAGCAGCTCCCCCGACACGCCTCCAGTCTTGCCCCAAGCAGCCTGGGTCCGTGTTTGGGCCAGACCCCCGAGCAGCCCCATCTCCTGCGGTACTCACGGTTGCACTGAGACACCAGGCTCAGCAGCTGGGTCACCGTGTCCAGGAGGGAGGCCTGCTGTCTCTGCAGCGCCGTGTTGTTGGCCGAGGCCGTGGCGAGGTGCTGCTCCAGTTCCCGGATGAGCTGGGTTTGCTTGGACAGCAGGCCCTGCATCTCCAGCTTCTCGGCTTTGATCCCTTGCAGCTCCTCCTCGTGTTTGCCTTCCACGTCCAAGACTTTCTTCTCCAGAAAGCTGGGGGAGGGAGCCGGGGGTGGGGGGAGAGGAGCCTCACAGACAGGAGCTGAGGAGGGGTGGGCCAGTGCAGGGCTGGGACCGAGGAGCCTTGGCTACCGCTCCTGGCTGTGCCAGACTCCTGGTATCACCCTGGGAGGGGCACTTAGTTTCTCTCCCTCAGTTCTCGTCTACGCAAGGGGATAACGGCCCAGCCTCACCCCAGAGGAGAAACACACGAGAGCCTGGAAGGAGCCCAGATACCGGGGTGAAGGGCAGATGCACTGCTGCAGGCTCTGGTCCCCAGAGGGGCACGGTTCTGCAGCTCTGGCAGCCCCCTCCAGCACAGCGCTGCCAGCCCCACGCTTTGCAAACCCGGGGGGGAGGGGACGTTTTCAGACTCCACGCCCCGGCTTTTCTTCCTCCTGGGTGTGGAGCTCTCTGGGGATGCGTTTTCAAGCTGTGGGAAACGGTTGGCCCCGGCCCAGCGCTCAGCAGCACCGGCACCGCTTGGTTTTCAACTTGCAAAACCCATTAGTGACAAGTCCCTGCGGTAGCAGAAGCTCCTCTGGCAGGCAGGGTGGGTGGGCTGGCTCCCAGGGTGGGGGTGGAGGGACGAGGGCTTCACTGCAGGGAGGATTTACAAGGGAGAATGTTCCCAGAAGCATAAAAACCCTTCACCTTAGTCAGCGGGCATCTAACTAGAGCCCTGTCCCATTTGTGTCACCTACAGCGGGCCCTTGACGCAAGCCCTTAGCAGATCCGGGATGTGCAGCACAGAGCTGTCTGCAAGCAGGAGCTGTAAGCCGGCCGGTCCCCTCTGCATGTAACATCACCCGAACTGAGGGGACAACCACTGAGGTATTTACCAGACAAGGTGGGGGAGGGAAATATGCTTTACTGGACCAGCTCCTATTGGCGAGAGAGCCAAGCTTTTGAGCCACACAGAGCTAGCTCTTGCACAGGTCTGGGACCGATTCTCCAAACCCTCAGCTAAATGCCAGCGGGAATAGCGCAAGGCCCCTCTCTGGGTACCTTGGACAAACCAGACTGTCTCTATGCAAAAGAAGAAATGGACGCAAATCAGACACCAAGAACCGTACGGGCACGTCGACACAGCAGCGTTATTTCGGAATAACTGATGTTATTCCGAAATAACACAGTCCGCGTCTACACTTCAAGCAGTTATTTTGACATGTCGAAATACTATCGAGCAGGAGGGCTGCTTACTTGGATTCCGGTAACCCTCGTTTTACGAGGAGTAAGGGAAGTCGGAGGACGAGTGCTCTACCTCGGACTTCCTGCTGCGCAGACAGCGCCCAAAGCTGAAAGAAGCGGTTTCAATTTAAGCTACGCAACTGACGTAGCTGGAGTTGAGTAGCATATTTCAGCTTTAGCTGTGCTGTGTAGATGTGCCCTAACGTACCAAAAAACAGTAGGGGAGCACTTTAGCCTTCCTGGTCACACAGGCTAAGTCTGTGCTGGCAAATGACTGCACGGAAAATCAGCTTCCAGTCCTATAATTCCCGAGGTGTCCACACTGGCAAGGCACTGAGCACCCACTCACTCTGCAGTTGCTGCCCTCTAAGAAACAACCTCGACGAGAAGTGGAGAGCTCACTGTGCTCGGGATACATTTGATTTGTTGCATTGAAACTGGCCTCTGGAAATGGCCCATAATCCCTCAAGTCTCCTCTGCTCTTTGTTTGGAACTTGTCCGTGTGCCCTGCAGGCTTGTGCATCTCCCCTTTCAGAGCTGCGATTCGGGCAGCCTGCATGCTGGGCTGATGTGCTTTGGGACACAGAGCAAACCATTCAGAGGCAGAGGGGTGTGTGTGTGCGTGTCTCTGTCTGGCTACATCTACACTACGAGTGGCAATAATATGCTAATGAGGGGCTCATCTGCATGAGTTGCGATCTCATTTGCATATTTTCTGCCGATCCGTTTTTGTGCTAGGGGTTTTTGCACAAAAAGAAGCAGTGTGGATGTTTTCTTTTTGCACAAAAACCCCTTGCCCCACGAGATTGGTACACCTCCTAGGCATAAGGAACTTTGCACAAAAAGAAAACACCCACACGGCTTGTTTTTGCGCAAAAACCCCTAGCGTGAAAATGGATCAGCAGAAAATATGCAAATGAAATCACAACTCATGCAAATGAGTCCCTCATTAGCATATTTTTTGCCGAGAAAACTCATCGTGTAAATGTAGCCTCAGTGTGTGAGAGTGAGATTGACATGCAAAAAACTGGGGAGGAGGGCTGAGAAGTCTGAGTTTCCCTCTCCCTGCCTCAGGAGGGCTTGTTTCCTGCCGCTGTCTTTACTTACAAGACAGCATGCTGACTTCCCCCAAAACACACTGTCTCCTCTCCTCGCCCTGCATCCACACACACTCTGTCACATTCTCTCCCTTCCCCCAATCTCTGCTGAAAAGCAGCTGTCAGTGTAACAGGATGACCATGCAATCGGGAAACCTGCATCATGTGACGCTGCCTGCCCCTTGCAGCATTGCAAACCCTTCCCAAAGCATCCCGCGGCCAGTTGCACCGCAGGATAACTCCCACAATGTACTGCTCTCTGGGGCATCGCAAGAGCTGCTCATGCGGATCTGCTCCATGATCCCAAGGAGCACAGTGTAGCCCCATAACGGCGGGTTTCTTGCAGCGCAGGAATGGCCGGCGTGGACATCGCCGCGGGTACAGGCTTGAAAGATGCCATTCTCCAGCCAAAACACTTCAAAACCAGACTGCAGAGCTGGAATTCATATGCAAATCTGACACCTGCAGAATGGGTCTTAATAGGGACTGGGGGTATGTCTACACTACCCCGCTAGTTCGAACTAGGAGGGTAATGTATGCATACCGCACTTGCTAATGAAGCCCGGGATTTGAATTTCCCGGGCTTCATTAGCATAAGCGGGGAGCCGCCATTTTTAAATCCCTGCTGCTTCGAACCCCGTGCAGCGCGGCTACACAGGGCTCGAACTAGGTAGTTCGGACTAGGGTGCCTATTCCGAACTACCGGTACACCTCGTTTCACGAGGAGTAACGGTAGTTCGGAGTAGGAACCTAGTCCGAACTACCTAGTTCGAGCCCCGTGTAGCCGCGCTGCACGGGGTTCGAAGCAGCAGGGATTTAAAAATGGCGGCTCCCCGCTTATGCTAATGAAGCCCGGGAAATTCAAATCCCGGGCTTCATTAGCAAGTGCGGTATGCATACATTACCCTCCTAGTTCGAACTAGCGGGGTAGTGTAGACATACCCTGGGAGTGGTTCTCTCATGTCCATGAGCCATTTCCCCCTTTAGCTATTCTCCCCTTCTTATCACTGTTGGAAGTGGGTGACACCCACCCTGGTCGCATTAGCCTCATTAGCAGGGATGTCGCGATCCCATCCCGGCACCTATGTATGAATCCCTGCCGACTGAAGCAGCAGCCCCCGAAAGCTTACGCCCTAATAAACGTGTTAGTCTTTGAGGTGTCGCAGGACTCCTGGCTGGTTGTGTTGACACAGACTAACATGGCTGCTTCTCTGAAACTTCTTACATTCTAGTACAGCAAATCTAGGTGGAGTGACTCATTTATAAGCCAAAACGGGGGAAGAGGGGAGTTTGCAGGTTCTAGGGATGTAATAGTGTAGTCGATTAACCGTAAGCACAAGCTTATAGGTTAATGCTATAGACTACATGCATTCCTCCCCACCAGTAAATTTTTTAGCAGGCTGGCCAGCAGCCTGGCTCAGTCCCGGCTTGCACTGGGTCCAGGATCTACCCCCTTTGCAACTCTGCATTTAAAGTGTATTAGGAGCCAGGCAGGTTTGTGCCGGGTCCAGAAGCACAGACATCTCCCACCCCGGACAGAGGCTGCTTCCACCTCATGCTGCTGCCTCTGTATCAGAGGCAGCAGCACAAAATGACAAGCAGCCGGTCCACAAGGAGAGCTGGTTTTTAAACTGGATCCCCTCACAGACCAGCTCCCGTCTGGCACCCCGCGCTGTTGCCGCTGATAGAGACACAGCAGCGTGAGGTGGCAGGGGACTCCTCGGAAGTGGGGCCAGATTGCACTGGCTGCCGGCCCCACCCCCAGGGACTACAGAATAGTTGACTAACCGATAAGAATTCATGAGGTTACTCAACTATTCAATGAACCAATATTTAACATCCCTAGTAGGTTCCAGATTATTGTAAAAAGCTCGTCTCCTGGTCTGACAAAAGACATTCCCTCACCCACCTCGTCTCTCCAATGTCCCGGGACTGACACGGCTACAACTACCCTGCGGGTTCATTTACTTCCAGTGAAGGCAGCAGCTGTCTGAGTTGCGGACACACAGCTGCCTGCCTTCCTACGCCGCCAAAAAAAGGAGCAGGGAATTTGCCCAGAGATGCTTAGAACCACTTCTGGAAGTGTAGGTTCTGGGCAACAGGAGAACTCCAAAGCTCCGGAGTTTGGCATCCATATTGCAAAACCGAAGCTCCTTTGAGCTGTGCTAGTTTGGACATTTTGTATTTTATTCCCATCCTCTGGTTGTTCTGCAAGCCAGAGCAAGAATTACAACCAACCAGGGGTCTTTTTCATGATCATAGCACAGGCTGCCAGGTAACTAGTGAGACAGGGGCTGAAAATGAGCTTTTACTGAGTTTGCCATGAACAGCATTTGAAGTCAAAGGGGAGAAAATGTTCCTTGGAACGTCAAAGCGTTCCCTGGAACCCAACACTTTCATCAAGTTCTATGAGCCAGATCCGCACCTGGAAGGTGAAGTCGTTGGAGCAACGTGGCTTTGTACCAGATGCAGAGCTGGCCCTAGAAACTCTGCGAAGTCCCAGGCCTTGCTGGGTTCTCCTGGGCCTACGTTGTGTGGTGGAGACAGCCAGGTCCCAGCCAGGTTACAGCTCTACCCAGAGAGGCTTTTTATTACCTGTTCTTCTCCTGGAGCTTGTGTATTTCCTGGGTCTGCAGCAGCAGCTCTTTCTCCAGCTTGTTAGTAGACAGAGAGTTCTCCAGCATCTGGATCTCCAGCCTTGAGGTCTGATTGAGAACCTAGTGGGGGGAAAAAACCACCTGGGATGGTCAGGAAGGGATGGGAGCAGTGGGGATGCGCATTTGGGACACACTTTCCAAAGCCCAGTAGCGGGAGGAGCAGCCGAGATGGGGACATGGATTTGGGCCCAAGGAGGAAGACTGGGGATTAGGTTTCCTGTCCCAGTACTGTCCTCAGTGCCGTAGGGGTCAGATTTTCAAGGTTTCACCACCCACAGTGGGGCTGGATTTCTAAAGCACCAGGCGGATTGTGGATCTGCATCCGAGGTCCGTGGATTCCGCACGCGGCTCTCCATGGATATTAAGCAGACAGATGCAGAGTTGGATTTCCCAGAGCACTCTGCTCCCACGGAGGAACCAACACAGCAGGCCAGATTTTCACAAGAACCCAGGACAAAGGTCCGAGCAGTGCTCAAGTGGGCAGCCGCAGCCCTTGGAAAGCTGGGCTGGGCCGTTTACACTTTCCTCGAGTGACAAGGGAGAAGCTGTTTGATGCGGTCCCTCGGGTGTCTTCGCTGGAAGCGGCATCACATTCCCCCTGCCCCTCCCCCCTGCTTCTTATAAAGACACCGGCAAAAGATGGAAATCACCATGCACCACATGCAGCAGAACCTCCTCTGCCGAGAGCGGGGAACCAAACCCAGCGCAGGGCTACGCAAATTCAATTCCAGTCTAGGGACTTATATGTGACGACTCCAGAGCTCCTCAGAGCCTGGCCAACAGCTTGGGGGAGGCAGCCCCCCACAGGCGGCGAGTTATATGGACCCCTGGTGACTGATCACAAGGAATATTCCTGACCCTGGGTCTGAATCCACCGGCGTTTGGGGCCGAGTCCCCTGGCCCTGCCTGCTGCTCCCATGCGCTCCCCCTCCCGTGCATTGCCCAGTCCGTCGGGGGCACCCCCCTTTCACCGGCAGCGCGGCAGGAGTAGACCCCCTTCTTGCCCACTCACTCTGGGTGGCGGCCAGCACATGTGGCCCTGCGGCCCCTGAAGGGGGGTGCTGCCGAGTGCTCCCCCTTCAGAGTCCTGGGAGGGAGTTCGATTGGGGGAGGGGGCCGGCTCTGGGCATTCAGGGCACCTGCAACGTTTCCGCCCGCCCGCCGCCCCCACCCCCGCTTACCTGCGTCTCCACCTTGGTGAGCTGGCGGGTCTGCTCAGCCGTCTGGCTCAGGAGGCTGCTGCCCATCTCCAGAATGGCTGCGGTGTGGTTCTGCACCGCATGCAGCTGGATCTCGGCCAGCTCCAGCCGCACGTTCTCCTGGATGTAGCTCTCCAGCTGGAGAACAAAACACCAGGCCAGGGAGGGGTTGTGTGGGGAACAGCCACGGCCCCCCGCCCTGCCACTGGAGCTGGGGCGGTGACACAGTCACCGACAATAGGTGCATGTGCCAGGGGCGTGTTGCCTGCCTCCGTCATTCCCACTGGGGCTGATGCCCAAATAAATCTGGTGCCACAGGGCTCCTCACAGCTGGGGCGCGGGTGGAGGAAAGCCACGCCGGGGCTGTAAGAGGCTTAGCTTCACGGGCTGACTTGCCTGCATGTCTCCTGCCTACCCACCCATCTACCGTATGCCCCGCTCGCTCCGGGGCAGGGAACCGGTTTTGGGTCGGGGGCTGCTGACCCACAGAAAAACCAGTCCGGAGCCATGACCAAGTGAGAAGCCAAAGAACAACCAACCAGCCAACCACACCTCAATGACGTGGCCCCCGACTGTGGAGCAGAAAGACCCTCCCTCACTTTCCCCTCACACACCAGAGCCCAGGGGGGCCAGGGCTGATAGATTTTGTGGGGGAAGGGGGAGAGGCTCTTCCTCCCCCACCAGGCAGTCTGTGGATTGGATCCGGCTTTAGCTTCCCTGACTCAGGTTTGCGAGGCTCCTCACCCCACAGCAGGGAGCTGGTGCTGGTGCTCCAGCCCTGGGGGGGGGGGGGGGGGGGTTGGAATAGCTGGCACAGTCTCCCCAATGCTGGGGGCGGGGTTTAGCCTCCGGGGCTGGATCTAGGCAAGCTGGGGGCCAGATCCCCACCTCTGCTCTAGTCAGCCACGCAGCCCACCCCTGCACACCCTCCACCTAGCCCCACTCACAGTTCTGTGTCCATCTGTCCATCCATCCCACCCCAAACACACACACCCAGCCCTCCCACCCTCCCTCCGCACCAGGATATTTAGGAGCCTGCTTTCTGGGAAACATGCAACATGGATTCTAGGGAACATGCCTCATATTCAGGGTCTCGGGTCGTTAATATGACCCAGCCACACATGCATTAGCCACCCAGGCCTGAGCAGCTCCGCGCGGTTTGGTTCAAGCTCACCCCCCAGGCTGGCCAGGCAATGCTACCGATCCCCGCCCCCTCCCTTCTCCAGCTGAGACAGGCACAGGGACATGCAGGGGGGTCGCCTGGAGTCTGGCTCCTCCAGGGCATGGCAGAGCTGGGAACGGGTTTCAGAGGTTGGCTTGTGCTCTAACCCTTAGACAACTCTCCCTCCCTGCACTCCCTGGGCTGGAGGGGACGAGAGGCGGCAAAGGAAGGAGAGTGAGAACCAAGCCCCGCTGGTTTCCTTCTGCCTCTTGTTTTGTAACCGGCTCCCCGCCCCCAAAGGCAGGTGTTTGGCTTTCGGGGCGGCTGGCCTGCATCAATATTTCTCTCTCCACAATGTTTGTGCAGATGATGTCCCCTGCCCGTGTCCAAACACGACAGTCCCTGTGGGCGTTCGCCAAACTTCCTCCTATTGTAATGGGGGGACAAGTAAGGCATCCTGCTCTGCACCCCCGGCCGCCAGCCCGTGGTGTCTCTTCGCAGGCCCGAGCTGGGGCTCTGGTTCCCAGCCTGCGTTGCACTGCAGTTTGCAGCCTACCTGGCTCGATGGGGAGCTCCCCCGGCCAGGGACCCTCTGTCTGGATGTGTCTGCATGCTCCTTTCACTGCCTCGCTTGGCTGTCTGCTGCACAGCTGCCAACGGGGACACCGCCCACCCTGAATCTGTGCCTGCAAGGGGGCAGCTTTGCAGCGACTTGTTCAGCTTGGAGACAGATTTTCAAAAAGAAAAGAAAACGCTTGGTGGGAAGGGGGGAATTAATAAAGGCCGATGGAGTCCAGGTGACTCGCAAAACCTTCAACGCTCTCAGATCTGGGACAACCGGAATTCCCTCCCTCGCACCTTCATAAAGCAGGGTGGGAGCAGACTTGCAAGGCACCTTTCCTCCCCTGGAAAGAGCCCGATCCTGGGTATACAGCGGCTATGACAGGCATCCACATGGCACCAGCCTCCCGACATCTCCCGCATGGGCTCAGTGATTTGACCTCATGTTCCTGAGAGGCTACTGGCCCAGGCCAGTGTTTCTTATGAGCTGCACACTTGGACAGCCACCCAGGCATGATTCAAATCCCCCCAGCTGATTAGCAGAGCGCCCCCAGCCGGCAGCATGTATTTCTATGGGTGGTGCACATCCGCACATGCTGCAGTGCACAGAACAAAATGTATTCCGCACGTAGCTGGGAAAAAAATAGAGGGCACATTGCTGACCTCCTGCCACGGCAGGTATCAGAGAGAAGCAGATGAGCTTGAGGACATCGCTGAGGTGAACAGCAACGTCTCTTTAGCTACAGCCCAGGCTCCGAGGCTCATGCTAACAAGGTACCGCTTCCCAGCAGGGCCCGGCTGCCCCTTGCTGCTGGTTAGAGCAGCTGCTGGTATTTCGTGTCTTGTTCTCTTTTATGAGGGAACTAGAAGTCCTTGAGAGGGGACTAGGAACCAGGCCAGAAACACCCATTGGAAACCTGGACGATACCAACTGTGGAAGTTTGGAGTCAGTGGAATCTCCAGGGGCATGAAAGAGCGGGGCACAATTAAACCGCGCCAGGGGCAGGCAGTACACTGGGGCTGACTGCAGGGCCTGCTTGGCTTTTCACTGAATCTTCACTAGCTCCGCACTCCTACTGGCTGGGAACCTGGTGCCGGCTGCCTCTGGGGGCAGCATGGTCTGCGGTGCCAGGGGAGGCAGGAAGCTGCCTTAGCTTGCCCCCGCCGCACTGCTGACCGGGAGCAGCTCGAGGGCAGCCCCTCCTGCCCCAGCTTTGACCTCCCCCAAAGTCGGAGCCCCCTCCTACACCCCAAAGCTCCCCTCCTCAGCCCGACCTCAGGGCCCACACTCCAGTCAAATTCTGTTGGGTCGTGGGCATCTCAATTTTCTTCAACGGGGGCCTGAGGGGGAAAAAGTTCGAAGCCGCTGGCCTGGAGAGATCCAGCAATCGGCCTGAGGCAGAGCCAGCCACACAGCGTCCCACTCTGCCACCATAACCGCAAGTCCACTTGCCACCGCGCTCTGGAGGCAGGCAGCCCCCCCAGGCCTACAAGTGGGGTTTGGAGGGAGGCGTCTAGCTTGGTAAACTCCTAAGGCTGCTACTGGGAGGTTTGGGGCTGGGGGGGTCGGGGGGGGGGGAAATGTGGGCAAGGAGGAGCCGACAGCTTTGTGTCTGAGCTTCTTGCGCGAGCGTCAGGCAGCTGTCCCGGGGAAACATCCGTGCCAAGTGGTTTGAGCGGTGGAGCGACGTTTGCCCCCTTCTGGCGCCGCTGAGATCCTGCCCGGCAGCGTCGCCCCCACACGCCTGGCCAGACTGAGGATGCGCTTTCAGCACTGGCCCGTCCTGTTTTGCATACAGTGGGGTGTCCACTGGCTGCTGCCCCTCGCCCAGCATGGCATCCACCTTCATAAGCACGGAGGCAGGGTCTGACATGAGGAGGCTGGCACCAGGCCCGCACACACTGGATCAGCTGCACCCCCGCCCCAGCAGCCATCCTGGGCTGTGAAACGAAGCAGGTTCTCCCCGGGTGGCTTGGACAGGCGACTCCCACGGCGCTGAGGGCAGCCACACCACACACCCCGGGGCTGCTGCTTCCCCTCTGGCTGGATCCAGCTCAGCGCCCGGAGCAAGCGACAGGCGCTAACATCAGCCCCTGCATTCCCAAGGAAAGGCGCCGGGAAGGGGGGCAGGGAAGAGAGGGAGGTGTCGTTAGGGGAGGGAAGCCGGCCCAGGGCATCTTGCTCCACATAAGCCCCACGGCTATCGGCTCGGAGTCCACGCAACGGGCCTGACCCAGAGCAGCCAGACAGCCCCTTGCATTCCTCTGCTCTTCCCTCCCATCACCCCTTGCTGAGCCCCCAGTGTTAAGCTCCACACCCGGGGGGGGGGGGGGAGATCCACCCAGTTCTGAAGCAGTAGCCACTAAAATGGCTATCGCCAACTAGCCAAACCGCCACATGTGGCTAGCGTGTTGGACACCACAGCTCTACAATGAACTAGTCCAGGCCTCCTTTCCCAGCAACCTCTGTGCAGGGTGGCAAAGCACCATTGTGGCTCCCCCCCCACCCCGCTCCCAGCAGGCCCCGGAGGAATCCTGCCTCCTTGACCAGTTTGCTCGAGGGACTCCGGCTGGTTCCCAGCAGTGCTGAAAACAAGGGAGCCATGTCAGCAGGAAGCCATGTCCGCACTGTTTACCTTTCGAGCCAGACAATGTGATTCATGGCTTCTGGGGCCATAAACACGTGTCTGGGTGCCCAGGGGAAGGGAACGGCGGAGGAGAATGTTTTCCACCCCACTTCCTCACGGGCGGCCCAGCTCCGGGTAACCCCTGCAGGGCTGCAGGGCCAGGGGAGCGCCCTCCCACACCCAGACCGGTCTCCGTCCATCCTGCCCACCCCATGCACTCATCAAAGCAGCAGCTGCCATCAAGACCTGACCCCTCAGGAGGGCAGCAGCCTCGGGAACGCGGCACGTGCTGGCAGACAGGAGGCGTTTCCACGCATAGCAGGTTCAGCGGTACCAGCCACTCAATACCCCCAGTTCCGAGAGACA
This sequence comes from Pelodiscus sinensis, assembly GCF_049634645.1. Classification (NCBI taxonomy): domain Eukaryota; kingdom Metazoa; phylum Chordata; order Testudines; family Trionychidae; genus Pelodiscus; species Pelodiscus sinensis. The sequence continues at coordinate 8,075,979 of NC_134735.1, read as the reverse complement.
AAACCCTGCTGTCTCATCTCAGGGCACAACCCCAGCAAGCCCACAGGTCACATCGCAGCAGCCTCACGTCTTTCCAAGGTACGTTCTGCGCCTCACGCCCCTCAAACTCAGCCGCTCCCGGAGGAAGCCACCATGGATAGGACAGAAGTGACCCAGCTAAGGATTCTGGGGCAACCCCCCAGCCGTGGCCTGCAGACTCTTTAGTGCTCTCCTCCAGAGACCCCGACACAGCAAACAGCACGGCGCTCAGTGCGGCACCACACGCAGCCCCAGGGAGCGGACGGGGATCTGCATGAACCAGTCGGGGCACCGTGCTGCTCAGTATTCATCACTTTCAGACACTTTCCCCTGCACTGTTCTCGTGCCCTCAGCCTGTGATCTGATGGGGTTTTTATTGGGGGGGGGGGGATTTATTTTTAATTAAATTCCCCCCTTGTGCAAATATTTTCTTTGGTAGAGTGTAAAGAAGTTTGTTCTGCCCTGTCTTTGGAAAGAGATGTCATGTCGTCTGAATTAGACACGCATCCCTCGCAGCAGCCTGGGAACAAAGATGAAGGAAGCAATCCCTTTTCTGCCTGCCTGGTATGTGCATCGTAAGCCATTGGTATTTATGCTTAAGGAAGGAGCCTGATAGATCCTGCAGGCACAGGGAGAAATCCTGGCAGCCGGAAAATAAGCGGCACAACTCCTAAATTAACCACAAGGGGATCAGGGTTTCCTCCAGGATGCTCGATTCTGAAACAGCTTCTAAACTGGACTGACTTCAGTGTAAACTCACTGGTGTAAATGGTATCAGAGGGGTAGCCGTGTTAGTCTGAATCTGCATAAACAATGAGAAATCCTGTAGCACCTTATAGACTAACAGATGTATTGGAGCATAAGCTTTGGTGGGCAAAGATCCACTTCGTCGGATGCATGTAAATGGAGTTATTCCCGACGTACAGCAGTGTAACTGGTCTCACGGTCACCCTCTAACTCTGGGCTCACCAAGGAGAGACCCATGAACCCAAGTGAGTTTTGATTTCCTGGGTTCGAAAATAACTGGAAAGAAAACAGGAAAAGAAGGTTTCTGCTGCAGCCCGCCGGCAAAGACAGTCAGGCACAGCCAAGCAGCAGAACATGCGTCTGATAACAGAGACCGAAAGCACGTCACACTCAGGATGGGGCTAGGAGAAATCTAACAGTTTTACAGGGGCGCTGAATAATAGGCGGGAGGTGGCTTTCCAGGATCAATACCTAATTTGCCTATTTAAATGAGCCAAGCCCTGGTACCTACTGCAGAAGTGACTTACCCGCAATAATGCTGAGACTAGATCAAGGCTAGAAGCCTGTTTGGTCCCTTTAGCCACGTAATTATACAGCAGTTCCCATGCACAGACTGGCCGGACTGTCTCGAGGCAGCCAGTGCCACATGGGTAGGGTCAGAGTCCCAGCCCCTCCCAGGAGACAGCACAGCTAGGAACAAGCGGGTTCCTTGTGCCGCAGCAGCAGAAAGGGAGCCAGTTGCCAGAGGCCGCCCTGAGATGCAAGAGGCAGAGGGATCCCCGTTGACACTCGCGTCCCAGAGAGGCTTCCCTCACTGTGTCAGGGAAGGGGCCGGCAGCTGCCATCTGTACAAGAACCATTGCAATCCCCCTGGGCCCTGGATTGGATCCTACCTTCTGTAGCCACTGGGTGTTGTTTTCCATGGTGGTCTCCAGCTGCTGGAGCCGCTTGGCTGGCCACTTGGGGTCGGGCCCGGAAGGAGCGTCCCTCTGCAGCGAGTTGGAGACCTGGTATTCGGCGGCCGAGGGGTAACAGCCCCCGAGCTCAGGGAGCAGGAAGGTGTAGCTGCACGGCCCATGCTGCACCTGGTGCTGAGGTCTGTCCTTCCCTTTCAGGTGGGACCCAAGTCCCAGAGCCGTCACGGCCCAGGCAGCCACCACGAACCACAGCAGGGCTCCCCTGGTTCCCATCCTCACCTTGCAGGGAGGGGAGGGGAGGAGGCTTATTCCTACGCAGCCGAAAGAGCCGGAATGTCACACGCGGGTTTCCCTGCTTCTGGGCTCCCTGACGCAGGACACTCAGTCCTCCCACTGCCTGGCTGCTGCTGCTGACATGTGGCGTCTGACAGCTCCTCGGCGGGGAACGCAGCCGGCCAGGAATCCTGCCCCCTGAGCCTGCGTTTCCTCGATAAAGGCCTTCAATTGCTTCCTATATCTCTGGCCCATGTTCTCCCGACATCTGCAGGAAGTTTTATTATTATTATTATTTTAAACCCTCCCCTTTCCCCTCCCTTGCCCCCCCAAGCGCCTCTCCCGCCCCCTGCGGGCTTTGGAAGCCGGCCCAGCCCTCTTCGGAGATGCTTTGTCCTCTGGAATCCAGCTGCCTCTGAGGAGATAATTAGGCCGCAAGAATGTGTCAGCCCCCAGCCCAGGTCAGGGGCGCTAGGGGTTTCCGTTTATCTTCGGCGGCTGCTTGGCCTCGCCTCCTTCCTGCCGTTCCCTGAAGACTGGGTTGCCTGGCAGGGCTTGGAGAACAGTCGGTCTCTCGCCCACAGAGGGAGCAGGGCCCAAGGATGCTTGCCAGCACCCTGCTTTCTAGTCCTAGCTGGTCAGTGGCCCCTCTGTCGCAGGGGGTGCACCGGCAGGGAGAATGTGGCTGCAGCATCTTTGGCTGGTTTAGCACCCGGCAGCTCTCCTCCCCTCCCCCAGTTCCTCCCACCCCGCTGAGGTCTGGAAAACCTGCCCCACTGAGAGAGACTGCAATGCTTCCAGTCTTTTGCCTGCTGGGTCCGGAAGGGACTTGCTGACAGTCTGCATGCAGCTCTCTTGGCTAGGAGCTGAGCTGGCTGCAGGCCGATGTCATGTCTCCCTCTCGCAGGAGGTCAAGGGGCCGCATCTCTCCCCCTGCTGCTCCACACGGTGGGGAGGGGGGGGGCGCGGAGAGAATGGGACATCCAGGACAGCCACAGCGTCACAGCCACCGACTGGGAGAGCCCTGGGGTTCCGTCGGTGTAGCTAAAACAGAGGTGAATGTTCCATGTCCTGCGTAAACTAGGGTCTGCAAGATTAAGGTTTAAAGTGGTCGCACCTTTTGGGGGACCAGCCGCACTTGAGAAATGCTGATTTCCCCTGTGAAATCACCACCGGACTAGGTAAAAGCACACAAAAGGCCTCACCAGACTCGATGCATTTTTCACTGCCATGAATTTGGGAGGGCCCTAGCTAGGAGGTTAAGGGGAGCTGAGAACTGACTTCATTACGGCCTGTTTCCTTCCCCTGCTCACCTGTAAGAGGCTGTGTGTGGTGCACAGAGCCCCGCGTACCGGTTGAGCCTTGCACAGAGGGCCGGCTAATCCTGTAGAGCAGAGTGAGACTGTTTACTGCCAGGCTGAAGCATGCTCAGTGCAGAGAGGGCAGAGGAGATGGGTGTATCGCCTGCCTCTTTGGGGAAGGCGGCTCTCCAGGGATTACAGACATACCCCTGTCACTTGAGAAGGTCCCATAGGTTCAAAGGCCGGGTGTGGTCCAGATGAGCTTCTAAATGGGGCCGGGGGGGGGGGTTCAATCCGCCGAGCTGGGCTCAGGGATCTCCCAAGAAGGGGCTCTCAAGAGAGACGCTGGTACAGCCAGTTGCTGGCCAGACGCTTTCCCATCACGCCAGCACTGGCTTCGCTTCAGGTCAGCTCTAGAAACGCGGAAGGGTTCGCAGAGCTGCCAAACAGGCTCATTCCTTCTTGCGCATGACCAAAGTCACACGTGAACCCACGACCCCAGCCAACCCGCCCTCGGCAGCATTTCTAAAGAAGCGCCCCCCCCCCCCCCCCCCCCGCCTGCATCGCGCCAGCAGCTCAGCTGGGCTTGTCCCGTCTCAGAAGGGGCACTTGGAGCATACTTGTTCCTGTAAATATTTACTCCAATTCCCCCGAACTCCTGGCTAAGCTGCTTTCTGCAGCACCCTTGCCCTCAGCCGCATCTCCCCACAGCCCTGGTTTGCTTCTTATGCGTCTCCACTGAGGAAAGCCCAAAGGGAATGGCTCCCCTTCCAACGGCTATACCTCTTGCCCTCTCCTGTGGCTGTAGCTACAGCAACATCCCTAATGTCAGCTGGAGAGTACCCTACAGGATTGTCTCCTGCATCCAGGTTGCAGAGGATGCTCACAGCTGCCCGTCCTGGGACCCCTTGTCGCGCCTTGTGCCCACCGCCAAAAGGCAAGTTTGTTTCTTCAGAGGAAACCCAAGCCACTAATTTTTCTCACCCATGTACAGAATAAATTTTGTTATGTGCACCAGAATGTGTGGATGTGCACCACCAGTAGACACACCAGCTGCGGGCACTCTGCAAATCAGCTGGTCAGCACTGGAATCTCTCCTGGGTGTCCACCCAAGCACCCAGCTTACAAGGAACGCTGGCCCGAGGGACTGCCCCACACAGCTAGCACTAGGAGACGGTAGCACACTCAGTGGCACAGTGCGAAGGTGAATGAACACCTGGACAAAGGCTTCCCTCATATGAATTCAGGGCTCACAGAAATGGGGGCACAGGTCTCCCTGAAGATTCACACAGGGGGGCCCTGCCTTACTGCTTCACGCCCAGCAAACAGGTCGTAGGAGTCTCAGGCCGATGATGAAGCTGGAAGCTTGAACCTTGGGCCTGTCCACAGTCTGGGAGGGCTCAGGATGGCAGCGCTCCCGGTGTGCGCAGCGGAGAAAGTGCAGCCGATGCATTTCAGTATCTGACCCGTTTTCCTATTCTTGTGGCCTTCCTAGCAGAGCAAGCCCAGGGGGCCCAGCTGGCTGGAAAAGGTGCTGTTAGAGCGGGCCCTGTGAACCAAAAATCACTCGCCTCACGTGGAAAGTTACTCGGGCGAGAGACCCGCTCGTGTACATTTGCTGGCGAGATGGGCCCAACAGCGAAATAACATACAACAGCCATAGTGAGTCAGACAAAAGGTCTATCTATCCCAGTATCCTGTCCTCCAGCAGGGGCCGATGCCAGACGCACTAGAGGGAATGAACAGAACAGGTAGTGATGGATGGCAGAACGCGGGGGAATAGAAATTTTCTAATTCCCGCCTGCTCGCTCACGGCGCCCTCTCCTCGCTCACGGCAACCGCAGCGAGACCGACCAACTCACCCACCCCGCGCGCCTCCTCCGGCCTCCCCTCCCTTGCAGCAGGGAGTCCCGGGTGGTGGTGGGGCGCCGGGGGTCCTCTGGGCGGCGCCCCGCTCGACTCACTCCCTCCCTCCCTCCTTCCTCCCTTCCCGGCAGCCTCCGCCAGCCCCTGGGCTCATCTGCATGCGGGCTCTGCCCCCTCTCACCCTCGCTTACCCGGCCTGCTGGCTGGCTGGCTGGCTGGCCTGCCCGCCCGCTCACTTGCTCCAACCAGCCTCGCCTCTCCTCGCCTGCAGAAGCGGCTAGTCTAGTGTTCAACGGGGCTCGTCAACTGCTCCCTGACAGCCCCGCTCGCAGGTCCGACACCCCGCCCCGCCCCGCAGGCAGGAGAGGCAGGTGTGAATGGGGCTTGTCAACAGCTCACTGGCAAGGCCGACGCCCCACAGACTGCTTACCAGCAGTCTTTCTGCCTCTGCCTCTGCTCTTCCGAGCACTCACTCCCTTTCTCGATTTAAAAAAAAAAAAAAAAATTAAAATGAAAAAAAGCTGCGGCTTGCCAACGCTGCCTTTGAAAAAACCTCCCCCAGGAGACAAGGGAGACGCGGAGCAAAGCCGCGGTGAGAAAAGCCGCTCTGCGTCTCCCTAGTCTGCTGGGGGGCACCCCCCTGGGAGGCCCTCCCCTGGTCTGCTGCGGGGCGGGCCAGCAGACCAGGGAGATGTGGAGCAATGCCGTGGCGACGGCGATGGTAAAGGAGAAGGAAAGAAGCCTACCCTGAAGCCGGGAGAGACAGACCTACTATATACTACCCTCCATCCCAGCCAAAAGGCCGGGCCCAGGGCCTCCCTCCCCTCCCCTGGAAAAAGGCCTACCTTGCCTCACCTCATGGCGCACACAGACGTACTCTCCCCCTCCCAAGACGTCCCCCAGCACGGGGGAATAGAAATTTTCTAAGTCCCGCCCGCTCGCTCACCGCCCGCCGCCCTCTCCTCGCTCACGGCGACCGCAGCGAGACCGACTGACTCACCCACCCCATGCGCCTCCTCTGGCCTCCCCTCCCTCGCAGCAGGGAGGCCCGGGTGGTGGTGGGACGCCGGGGGCCCTCAGGGCAGCGCCCTGCTCACCTCCCTCTCTCCTTCCTTCCTCCCTTCCCGGCAGCCTCGGCCAGCCCTCGGGCTCATCTGCAGGCGGACTCCGCCCCCTCTCCCCGCAGTCTTTCTGCCTCTGCCTCTGCTCTTCCGAGCCCTCGGTCCCTTTCTTGATTTAAAAAAAAACCATAAAATTAAAATGTAAAAAAGCGGCGGCTTGCCAACGCTGCCTTTGAAAAAACCTTCCCCAGGAGACCAGGGAGAGGCGGAGCAAAGCTTCGAGGAGAAAAGGCGCTCCGCGTCTCCCTGGTCCACTGGGGGTTCCTCCCAGCGGACCAGGGAGACGCGGAGCGGCTTTTGTCCCCGCAGCTTTGCTCCCTGTCTCCCTGGTCTGCTGGGGTGGCAGCAGACGGGGGGGGGGGGGGGGGGGGGGCAGCAGACCAGGCAGACGTGGTCTAAGGTAGGAGGTAGGAGCAGGTCCCAGGAGGCAGGAGCAGGTCTGGAGCAGGTTGCAGGAGCAGGTCCAGAGCTGGTCTCAGGAGGTAGGATTCGATCCCACAGCGGTTGCTTAATCAGGCGATCTTCAAACAGGAACCCGGGTTGGATACTACACTCGAGGAAAGCCGGGAGGAGAAAAGCCGCTCCGCATCCCCCTGGTCCGCTGGGGGTTCTCTCTGGACCTGTTCCTGCAACCTGCTCCGGACCTGCTCCGCCCCCTCTCCCCGCAGTCTTTCTGCCTCTGCCTCTGCTCTTCCGAGCCCTCGGTCCCTTTCTTGATTAAAAAAACCCCATAAAATTAAAATGAAAAAAAAGCGGCGGCTTGCCAACGCTGCCTTTGAAAAAACCTCCCCCAGGAGACCAGGGAGACGCGGAGCAAAGCCGCGAGGAGAAAAGCCGCTCCGCCCGCCGCTCTATTCCCCTGCGCTGGGGGACATCTTGGGAGGGCGAGAGTACGCCTGTGTGCGCCGTGAGGTGAGGCAAGGTAGGCCTTTTTCTAGGGGAGGGGAGGGGAGGGGAGGGAGGCCCAGTCCACGGCCTTTTGGCTGGGATGGAGTGTAGTATATGGTAGGTCTGTCTCTCCCGGCTTTAGGGTAGGCTTCTTTCCTTCTCCTTTACCGTCGCTGCTGTGGCATTGCTCCGCGTCTCCCTGATCTGCTGGACCCCCCCACCCCCTCCCCAGCAGACCACAGAGATGCGGAGCGGCTTTTCTCACCGTGGCTTTGCTCCGTGTCTCCCTGGTCTGCTGCCCCCCCCCCCAGCTGACCTGGGGCCCCCCAGCAGACCATGCAGACTCGGAGCAAAGCCGTGGCGGGAAAAGCCGCTCCGTGTCTCCCTGGACATTCGATGCAGGAAGCATGCTAAGAAACCTGTGGGTCCCCTAGATGATCGAGCTATAAAAGGAGCAATCAAGGATGATAAAGCCATTGCGGAGAAACTAAATGATTTCTTTGCTTCTTTGCTGAAGACATTGGGGAGACTCCCAAATCTGCTCTGTCCTTTGTGGGTGATGAATCTGAGGAACTGTCCCGGATTAAAGTGTCATTAGAGGAGGTTTTGGAACAAATAGAAAAACTTAATGTTAACAAATCTCCGGGACCGGATGGCATTCATCCAAGGGTTCTAAAAGAACTCAAATGGGAAATTGCTGAGCTATTATCTGTGGTTTGTAACCTATCCTTTAAATTGGCTTCCGTACCTAATGACTAGAAAGTAGCTAACGTGACACCAATATTTAAAAAGGGCTCTAGAGGCGATCCTGGCAATTACAGACCGGTAAATCTAACTTCAGTACCGGGCAAATTAGTCGAAACAATAGTAAAGAATAAAATTGTGAAGCATGTAGAAGAACATAATTTGTTGGACAAAAGTCAACATGGTTTCTGTAAAGGGAAATCCTGTTTTACTAATCTGTTAGGGTATGTCTACACTACAACGTTAATTCGAACTAACTTAGTTCAAATTAGTTAATTCAAACTAAGCTAATTCGAACTAACGGATCCAGACTAAAAAACTAGTTCAAATTAGCGTTTTGCTAATTCGAACTTGCATGTCCACATTAAGTGGACCCTGAACCGGGCTTAAGGATGGCCGGAAGCAGTTAGAGCGTGGAGATGCTGCTTCAGGCTAGCCGAGGGCTGTGCTTAAAGGGTCCCAACCCCCACCCCGGACAGACAGTTTTCAGGGGTGCCCCGCTTGCAAAGCAGTCCTGGCTTGGATTGCCCGGACTACCCACACTGGGCACATCACAGCACTCGGCCATCAGACCGGCTGCACTTGCCGCAGGCTGCCATCTGCGGAGGAGGGGCAATTGGGGGGCTGCAGGAGAGCTTCCACACCCAGAAGCCCGCAGAGCCAACCCAGTCCTCCCCATCGGGGGCTCGTGCCCCATTCCTCCCTCACCTCCTTCCACTTACCCTTCCCTAGCCCCTCTTCTTGATGTACAAAATAAAGATAACGTGTCTTCCAAAATGGAATCTGTCTTTATTGAACAAAACTGGGGGAGACTGGGAAAAGGAGGTGGGAAAGGGGAGGGCAACTAAAATGATCAGGGGTTAGGAACAGGTCTCATATGAAGAGAGGCTAAAGAGACTGGGACTTTTCAGCTTAGAAAAGAGGAGACGGAGGGGGGATAGGATAGAGGTCTCTAAAAGCAGGAGTTGGGTGGAGAGGGTGCATACAGAAAAGTTCTTCATTAGTTCCCATAAAGAAGGACTAGAGGACACCAAAGGAAAGGAATGGGTAGCGGGCTTCAAATTAGTAACAGAAAGTTGTTCTTCACAAAGCAAAGAGACAACCTGTGGAACTTCTTGCTGCAGGAGGCTATGAAGGCTAGAACTAGAACAGAGTTTAAAGGGAAGTGAGATAAAGTGATGGAGGTTGGGTCCATGGAGTGCTAATAGCCAGGGGGTAGGAGTGGTGTCCCTGGCAAGGTTTGTGGAAGGCTGGAGAGGGATGGCACGAGACAAATGGCTTGGTCACTGTCTTCGGTCCATCCCCTCCAGGGTCCCTAGGGTTGGCCGCTGTCGGCAGACAGGCTACTGGGCTAGATGGACCTTTGGTCTGACCCTGGATGGCCATTGTAAGCTCAGGGCTCAGGGTCGGGGGTCTCAGTGGACCACCTTGATTCTCTTGCACACCTGCTCCTGGGTGGCCAGGCTGGCAGCTCCCTTGCCCTAGCCGGCCACTTTCCTGTGCCTAGTGTGGAGGTCGTGGACGAGGTCCACGATGTCTGCACTAGCCCAGGCGGGTGCCTGCCTCTTGCGGTCCCGGGCAAGCTCCCGGGAGCCGCCAGCCTGGTCCCGGGAAGAGGGGGAGGGCTGGGGGGCATCGGGTGGGTGGCTCGATCCGTGCCATGTGCAGGGTCTGCTGGCTGGGTGCTGGCAGGCTTGCACCTGGCACAGGCACCGTAGCCAGCCCGTGCCCCTTTAAGGGGTTTGGGGCCGGGAGGGGGGCAGACAAGTTTCCCTGGTGTTGGCCAGAGTGGCCACCAGGGAAACCTGGGAAGCCTTAGCCTCCCACTAGTTCGAATTAAGGGGCTACACACCCCTTAATTCGAACTAGCTAGTTCGAACTAGGCTTAGTCCTCGTAGAATGAGGTTTTCCTAGTTCCAACTAAGTGCTCCGCTAGTGTAGCGCCTATGAAAGTTAGTTCGAACTAACCTTGTAGTGTAGACATACCCTAATAGAGTTTAAAGAGAAGCTAGATCAGTGGTCCCCAACGCGGTGCCCGTGGGCGCCATGGCGCCCGCCGGGGGATTTCTGGGCACTCGCTGAAACATCTGGGCTGGCCCCAGCCCCAGCGCGCAGCACATGCATGGTGCCGGCTCCAGGCGCGGGACGCATTGGCAGCCTCTCCTCTGGGCGCACGGCACATGCGCAGCGCCGGCCCGGGGCGCGTGGGCGGCCCTAGCCCCGGCCCCAGGGCACATGTGCGGTGCCGGCCTGGGGCGCGTGGCTCGTGGGCGGCCCCGGGCTCGCGGCCCATGCGCGGTGCCAGCCTGGGGTGCGTTGCCAGCCCCTGCCCCGGGCGCGCGGCACATGCACAGTGCCGCCCCCGGGCGCATGGCTCGTGGGTGGCCCTGCCCCCAGGTGCCCGGCACATGTGTGGCCCCGCCCCCGGGCGCCCGGCACATGCGTGGCCCCACCCCCGGGCGCCCGGCAGCCACGCAATGTTGGGGACCACTGAGCTAGATAATTTCATGGAGGTTAGGTCCATAAAAGGTTATTAGCCAGGGGATAAAATGGTGTCCTTGGCCTCTGTTTGTCAGAGGCTGGAGAGGGATGGCAGGAGACAAATTGCTTGATCATTGTCTTCAGTCCACCCTCTCTGGGGCACCTGGTGCTGGCCACTGTCGGCAGACAAGATACTGGGCTAGATGGACCTTTGGTCTGACCCAGTACGGCCGCTCTTATGTTCTTATGACAGCTAGCAAGTTTTTCCGCAAAAGCAGATGATTTGCGGAAAAACTTGCCAGTCTAGACACAGCCACTTGTGTGTAACTGACTTGTCTGTGGGTTTGTGGCCCTCAACCCCAAAAAAGATTCCCCACTCCTGGCCTCTAGCCTGGCAGGAAACAGGTTGGAGCCTCTCTCTCTAGCCCACCGAGCACTGCTCTAGCAAAGATGCTTCTCTAGGACCTAGCTCTCACACCTTCCCTAGTCAGGGTCTAACTGCCAACTTACTCCTGGGCAGCTCCTTATATACTGGACTGCTCCAGCAAGCTACCCTCTGGTTGGCTTCTTAAAAGCCTCTCCCTGATTGGCCAGGGTTTTCTGCACAGGCTCCTGCCTGCTTTGACCCCTTCCAACCAGCAGGGGGCAGTCACCCCACTCCACTTCTCCTGTCTCTCATACCTGTTCATGTCTCACTTTAGCCAGGGGCAACGTAGTCCCCTAAGACTGTTCTCTAATGAGGTGTCTCGAACTGACTCACCCATCGCTCCAGTCAGCCAACGTGAGCCGCAGGTGACCCAGGGAGGAAGCCAACTATTGGGCAAGGAGGAAACTTGGATGTGCTGTGAAGAAACTCCGGGTTTCCCTCCCCATTCTCCCGGCCACGAGTGACATCCCCAAACACACAAGCCCGCGACTCGGAAGCCAGCACTTCCCGTTAACCACGGACATTTCTTAATGAGCCCCGCACCAAAGCGAGATAGGAACCACGTAGCACCGCCACGGCTCAGCTCAGCGCCCAGGAAGGGACAGCCAGCCAGGGTCAGGATGAGCCCCTCGCAAGCCCTCAAACTCCTCTCACCCCTGCACTTGCTCACCAGGCTTCTTTACCCCCCCCCCCCCCCGCAGCAGCCAGGACCCTGGGAACCCCCCACGTCCCAGTGTTTTAGTCTGCAAGAGCCTGACCCAAACACAAGGCAGCAGGAGACTTTCCCCAGCGAGTGCTTTGTGGCCGTGTGTCGGGTAGAGGGGCTTTGTGGCGTCATTCGGCTGCTGGGGGAGACTCAGAGCAGTGGCTGCATAATGGGGTGGGAGCAGCAGTACTGCCGAGCTCTTATTCCGCACTGGGCAAGGCTCTCAAAGCGCGTCACCCACAGGACAGGCAGGCTCACGATCCCCATGTTACAGAGAGAGAAACTGAGGCACAAGGCGGGGAAGTGACTTACCCAAAGCTCGGCCAGTATACAAAGGTATAACACCTGGGTGGCCCAAGTCCCCGTGCAGTGTTCTACCCACTAGGCAACATAACTGGTACATAGGGAGAGGGAGACTAGACTCCCGGGCTCCATTCCCAGGGCTGCTGTGGGATCCTGCTGTCTCTCTGCAGCACACTCGACCCCTGGTAAAATGCTCCGCTCATAGGGCAGTCTGGAGGCACCAAGGTGAGTGCCTGGAAATCGCTGGCTGAAGGAGGGCTAGAGACGGGCCAGGGCAGTGGCCAGGTAACCCCTGCTGAGCGTGAGGAAGCCTGCTCAGCCTTGGTTTCTTTGCTGGGCTTGTGTTTTGGGGCTGCGGATGCTAAGCTGAGAGGCATCCCCAGGCTGGCTCTAAGGCCTAGCAGCTGCACTACGCCAGTGGCCGCTTAATGCTGACACTCACTCCTGCATCTGCCTTCCTGCCCCGCAGCCCCAGTCGGCTCTAGCCCTGTTCATCCGCTCGGCTCCTGACTCCAGCTCTGACCCTTGGCTCTGGCTCCTGGTCCCCAACTAGTCTCCTGGCCTCTGACCACTAGGCGAGACTGCCCACGCCCATGACATGTGTGAATTTCCTGGTGTACAGTTCCGTAGCATTCATTCATTCATTCACAGAGCTCTTCTGCCTCGGGCTGGCCAATCATCGAACTTTCTCCGGTCCGACTCCTGGAGCTTCCTCCCCCCCCGGGAGGCCCAGACGGCCCCAGCCAGCCAGCGAACAAGTGATGAGTAGCCTGAACATGCCAAACATGCTTGCCGTGAGCCAACACAAACCACTGGTGATGTGCAAACGGTGGTCAGCCAGCAGCCCCTGTTCCACGCTTCCCGCCACCAGCAATGCAGCTCCTTCCGGGGCCTCGCTGCCGAGAACAGATTCTGTGCTGGAAAGTCCCAGCTGCTGCCGAGAAAGCCCAGGAGAAGGCGAGGGAGGTCACGTCCGACAGCCTAGAGCCAGTGTGCGAAAGAGCGCGGGAGAGACAGAAGTCAAGCAGGGGCCTCCTCTGTGTGTCAGTGTAGCCCCATTGCAGCCCTCCCAAGCACTTGTCAGGCACACGCTAACCCTCCGCACAACACAGGTGTGATGTGTGCACACGCATTCCATCGGCCACCTGCAATGCAGCTTGCTTACGCCACACTCTCATTCCAGTGCCCCCACCCCGATCTCTCACACACACAAAATCAGCTGCTTTTCCGGAAAAACTTGCCAGCTGTCTACACGGGCTGCTTGAATTTCTGCAAAATCACTGACTTCTTACTGTAAGAAATCAGTGCTTCTAGCGGAAATACAATTCTGCTCCCGTTCAGGCAAAAGTCCCTTTTGCGCAAAGCTTTTGCGCAAAAGGGCCAGTGTAGACAGCTCAGATTTGTTTTCCGCAAAAAAGCTCCGATCGCGAAAATGGCAATCGGGGCTTTTTTGCGGAAAAGCGTCCGTGCCAATCTAGACGCTCTGTTCTGAAAACGTTTTTAATGGAAAAATTTTCCGTTAAAAGCATTTCCGGAAAATCATGCCAATCTAGACGCAGCCACAAGGCTTGCAGCCTCCACCCCGGGCCATCCCCACACAAGTAGAGCCCTGTGCAAATACACAATTGGCACCTACCCCCTGCATCTGCAAAAATGAGCTGCAGATACCTGCACCCATATCTGTGGCTGCAGCTACCCACTGATGTAAAGAGGGTATGTGTGGATTTGTAGGGCTTTATGCACAAGACTCCCCCACCCCCTGCTGGATGTTTCAAGGCACGCCTCCCCGTGCCTTACCGAGCATGCAGGGGAGAAACAAGCTGGAGAGTCTATTGCATGCGAACGAGAATCCACCCCAGAGCGCCGTGCTTCATACCAGCTGAAGCACAATAAGGGTTTGATTGCACCAAGGTGTTGCCTTGTCACGGGGGAGTTCCTTGGCGGGGTGTCAGTGGGGTTTGGAGAAACAATGTGCAATTTCCAAAGAAAGAGCCCAGAGCAGCTGCTGGCCTGGATTCCCCTGCTCCCTAGGCGCAGGCAGACAAGAACTCAAGAATTCTCCCCATTTCCAAGCCAAACCAGCCACATGTGTAAGACCCCCACCTCAGCGGTGCATCCAGTCTGGCCTGCCGGCAGATGCCCCATGAGCAATCCTCCACAGCAAAATAAGAGCCCTGACCAAGCACCAGCATCGCTACATGGGCAGGAGCAGGCAGACGTGGAGGAGGGAGTTTGGGACTGGGAGTTTGCCTGGCTGATTCTAGACGGGCTACTGGTGCCAGTCACGGGTCAGAACTGCCGCAGGGTTTAAGGGCCTTCACATCAGACTATACCAAAAATGAGAGATTTTAGGGGCCGGAAGCCTATTTTCCTGATTTAGGATGTGGGCAACTCCCTGCATCCCCCGGGAAAGCAGCATTTAGTATGAAATGGACAGAGCAGCCCAGCTACTCTGTGCTGCTGGGGTCTTGCCTAGGCACCTTAGGCTACGTTTACACTGCGGCAGTTTTTCAGAAGAGGAAATGAAAATGGAGCGCTCATTTGCAAATCTTACGCTCTCATTTGCATATTCGCTTCCTTTTTGCAGAAGAGGTTTTTTGCGCTAAAAAGCCCAGTGTAGACGGGGCCATTGGTTGGAAAAACCCCGTTTTGTGCAAGAACCCTTATTGCTCAAAAAATGAGGTTTACAGGCTCTTTCGCAAAACGGGGTTTTTCTAACCAATGGCCCCGTCTACACTGGGCTTTTTAGCGCAAAAAGGATCGGAAGCGAATATGCAAATGGGAGCACGAGATTTGCAAATGAGCGCTCCATTTGCATTTCCTCTTCCGAAAAACTGCCGCAGCGTAGACGGAGCCTTAGTGCGCTCCAGCAGCCCTGCTCATGAGGAGGCCCCCAGATTGTGCTGGGCGGCTGTTTGCTTGCAAACTCTGCGTGCATGCGGCTGAGTTATGGGCCCCCAGGCTCCCCACAAAAGCCTTCCACAAACACATGTTCACGACCACACGGGAGCAGACAGGCCTTCAAAGCCAGCTGCTTTCAGAGGATAAACACTCGGTTCTCTCTGCATTTCATCACGTGTCGTGCTGCGCTTAGAAGGGCTCAGACACATGTGCCTAAGGATGAGCCCTGAATGGCCAGCCAGGTCGCCCGGAGACGAGGTTCCAGTCTGAATGCAACAGACCCCTTTGAAGGCACGGCTGCTAGAGAACCAAAATGTCCCCAGGGCGTGGGGTACTCAGCTCTGGGTCAAACCCCGACTGAAGGGTTCACAACACCCATACCACTTTACCCTGAGCGAGTTCGCTGCTTCCGAATCACCAGCATCACGTGACAATGCCAGAGAGATGGGAGCACTTGTAATCCCGGGGCCTGCACCCCATGGGTGATGGTGCACACAAACTCCTCGTCTGCATGTCTGTTGCGAGTGTGCAAACGCTGTGCCCGTGGAACAGCTGCATGGGCTGCTCCTGCCTTCTTTGAAAGCATCTTCCTTGGTCTAATGCCTCCCTGCATTTCCTGAGAGGCCCTGGCTGGGACGAGGCCCCTTGCGATCCCCACCCGCTGCTGGTACCTGGCAACAGCTTGTTGCAAATTGCTGCTAAATCCTTGTTTACACCACGTGGCAGCGTTTTCGATCGCAACAGCTCAGCCCCACAACGCCGGCCAGTGGAAGCAGTGAGTCCGTCTGGAAACTGGACTCGGCTGCAGCTTTCAGCTCCAGCCCGCGGCCCCTGCTCAGCATCAGCGTGGCTCCACCGGGGAAAGACAGAAGGATCTGATGAAAGGGCCATCTCACACTCACACCTTTCTGAGGACCTCCAAGCCATGCATGAGCATTTCCTTTCCCAGCTGGGAGGCTCTGCTCTTGGGTCCGTTTCAAGGGTCACAGACCCAGCTGGCTGGGATTACCGCTTGGTTCTGGCAGCAGGGAGCTGCAGGATGAAGTTGTTGGAAGCTGCTGGAGCAGGCTCCATATTTGCATCTCCCTGACCAGGGCCATTCTTAAAATGCATGGGGCCGTACGCAGTCCTATGAAACTGGTGCCCCTATGGCAACCAGGGGGAGAGGGGCAACAGCTTTTTTAAAGATGCGATTTTATCATCTTCAGCAGCACACCAATTACATATTTTTAAAGCACATTTTAAACTCAGGCCTAAGGTTGCCAGGTGTCCAGTACTGAACCGGACTGTTCGGTATTTTTGCCTCCTGTCTGATAAAAAAAAATTCAGAAAATACCAGACACCTAAAATACCAGACACCACATGGTTTTTAAAGGGGACACAGTGGGGTTTTCTGTTGTTTTTTTTTTTTTCCCTAACAACTCTCAGGCTGTGTCTAGACTGGCAAGTTTTTCCGCAAAAGCAAGTGCTTTTGCGGAAAAACTTGCCAGCTGTTTACACTGGCCACTTGAATTTCTGCAAGAACACTGATGATCTGGTATAAGAAATCAGTGCTTCTTGCGGAAATATTATGCTGCTCCCGTTTGGGCAAAAGTCCAGTGTAGACGGCTCAGATTTGTTTTGCGCAAAAAAGCCCCAATCACGAAAATGGCGTTTGGGGCTTTCTTGCGCAAAACCGCATCTAGATTGGCACGGATGCTTTTCCGCAAAAAGTGCTTTTGCAGAAAAGCGTCTGTGCCAATCTAGACGCTCTTTTCCGCAAATGCTTTTAACGGAAAACTTTTCCGTTAAAAGCATTTGTGGAAAATCATGCCAGTCTAGATATAGCCTCAGTGTTTTGTTTTGTTTTTTCTGCTCAACAAACTTTTCCCCGCTGTGTTTTTGTTGTTTGGTATTTTTTCTGAAACCATCTGGCAACCCTACTCTGGCCCTGTTGACTAACAATGAATTCAGAAACTGCCAGTATGTACCTGGGGTTGGCAAATGCCTGTTAAATGGCCTCATTACCACCTGAACATCTCTTTCCCAGGTTCTGCTAATTGCTCTGGCAGGCTTTGTCACTGGTAAGTTAACCAGCTCCTCTCCGGAGGAAGCAGAGCCATAGCACAGGAACAGGAAGAGGCAGGTGGGAGGACATTAAGACCCAGGGGGGCCCCAGATTTTCAGGTGTCCCACGCAGCTGCCTGTTGCACATACCAGTAAGCACCACCTTGTCCCTAACAGGGAATCCCAGGACACTCCTCTCCAGGAGAGCTCTGGCAAAGCTAGACGCCCCCGCCCAGCCTAGGCAAAATCACCCAGGGCAGTGGAGGCAGGTTGCTCTGAGGAGTGCTGCTGAGTTTCGGCTGCGATCTCTTGTTGCTCAGCACTGATGCGCAGAGATATCAGCGCACAGAGGGATGCAGGAATTACACATCGCAGGCAGCTACTGGTCTCTTGCAATGGAAGCAACACACTGCGGTTCTGTACGGGATCTTGTACCACTTGTCTCCAGAGCAGCTGAGCACCTTCCAGTTGTGCACTGAACAACAGGTCTCACATCTGCCACCTGTTCCTTTTCTCTTCCTCACCCCAGGGAAGAAGGTGTGCAGGGGAGAGTCTTAGCTAGTGGGGCTTTCAGGCTGGTATTGTGGGAATCAGAGCCAGTCTCTCCCATTGATCTTTGGAAGAATCGGGGATATTCAGGCAGCCTGCAAGTTTGACTATATGGAAATTAAAACTTTTAAAGGTCAAATGAGCAAATCTGGACGCATCACAAGCTGGCCCTTGCACAAACAGAGCAGGTCTTTGCTCAGCAACCTATCCCTTTGCATCTGCCGTGATCCAGTCGTGAGCCACTAGAGCCAAAGGAGAATCTCTACAACTTATTTGCAGTACAGGGCCTATGATACAAACGAACAGGGCTGATTGTGTCCAACAGAAGGCAGGGCCTGTCTACACAAACTCTTTAGCTTGTGGCAAGCTGGGTTGCGACTCTCTCCTCCTCCTCCTCCCATGCATGAGTTGGCCATGCAGACCCTGTCTTCACACACTAGTTCCGTTGAGGGCTTTGCCCTTCAGAAATGGGAACTTGCAGTGAGCAGCAGCAGCTCCGTGGCCAGTTAGGTTTACTGCCACCAGGTAGGTTTACGTGCCAGCTCACTGCGAGCGAAATGTTCGTGGAGACGAGTTCAGACACATGCCGCCAGGTCACCCAGATACCTTGATAATAGGTTGTCCCTGTCCCAAGACAAAACTCCCTACCCCCTAGACTTTAAAATCTGCTTTCTGAAAGGTTGTGGGTATGAAAGGGCGGGGAGCACTCAGAGAGGCGGATGCATGCTGCAAACTTTGACTAAGCCAAAGCCAGAGGTTTCTGCCATCAGGAAAAGTCATAACGAACACCCAGAAAGACAAATTGAGTGATCACATCCCCCAAACACCCCTCCCACGCCAGACTCCTCAGCTGTTTGAAAATGGGATAATAGCGAAAACGAAGTACACACATGGGACTAGAAAAACAAGGGGGAGAAGCCAGCATTAGAGCAGATTAAAGCAATGCCATGGGCTGGTACAAGCTCCTCCACTCACGGGGCACAGCCTGGAAGGAGAATCCCTCCCTTTGCACATCTGTCCAGCCAGATATTCTGGGCTCCAGATTTGAGGTGTCCACCTAAAGCCAGTGGGGCCCCACAAATTGGCAAGCTGTGCCTAACAAACAGATAAGACCTAGAACATTCTCTGTAGATTCTTTATACACCACATGCACTGGAGGTGGCTAAAAATGGTGTGTGGGTGGGTGCGCACACGTGTGTGTGCGCATGTATGTGGGTGTGTGAAACTGTGAATGCAACAGTTCTTGCACACACAAAAAAGTCCCTTTTTATTGGAAATGTTCTGAGAATTTTGTCAACAGCTGTAAGCGTGCAATTAGGGAGAGCGCCGCCCAGACCCCCTGCTTGCTCCAGGTACACAGCCTCCCTGCACCACCGCTCTGGTTTGCTTTTGTGGTGGATGTAAACCCTGTTTGGCTTGCACCTAATTTTCTCATTGTCCTGACATAACTGAATGGAGGGTAGGAAAGTCAGTATCAATAGCCCCATTTCGCAGATGAGAGGAAGTGACTTGCCCATGGTCACAGAGAATCTGTGGCAGAGCTGGGAGTAGAGATCGAGGCTTCTGACTCTCAATACATCAATGGGTTTTTCCCTAAAAGGCTTTGTGAGCATTCTCAGCTTCCAGCAGGGGTTACTGACAGTCCAGGGCAGGAGGGCTAGGCTGGGTAATAGGAGATCTAGAGATATATCCCATTACGGTAGGATAAAATACGAGCCCCAGATCTGGAAAAAGAAACAGGGGACGTCTGTTTGGAGGAATTATGTCATGTGCAGCCAATGTGCATTTTATTCCTTCTGGCTCAGTCAGCCAAACTGAGCCTTTGGAAAGCTACCATAATTATGATGAATTTCATCTTGATTAAAGACATAACCTATGATTTCCTAGAGGGTCCATATATCTTCAGACCCAGTTTCTCAGATTGCACCAGGCATTGGTGAAATAACACCCAAATCACTGTGTTTCTCCACCTCGCTCTGTGCATGTGTGTGTGTGTGTAATGTGTGCGGGTGGGTGTTTTATAGCCAGCAATATGCCGTGAGCCCTCTGGGAAGGAAGTTTAGGTTTCCATTGCAAGAAACCCAGCAGGAAGATACTGCAAACACGAAGCTTGGAGCCTACTGAGGTCTCTTCAGTGCACCCTCCTTCCTAGGTCAAAGCCAACATGTTCCCGTCACCTAGCCCCATGGATCTTCCACAGCTGGAGTGGGACATGGCTGTGCAGCCTGTGGAAGGCAGACTGGGCTTGTCGCTTCGGTGTTCCCCAGCTAACCTAGGAGCACCCTGCTGCAGCAACACCCCTCAGCCTGTCCCAGCTCCCAACAGCTTCAGCCCAGTGCTAAGTGGACAGTTTGTGCATGCAGGCTTAGCTGAACGGGGGTCCACGGCAGGAACGGGCACACTTAGCACCGTGGTTATGGGATCAAGTGGGGTCAATGAATGTGGCTCTCACGCCTCCTGTGGCGTTTTGAAGGCATTAGCCCCTTAGCCCCGAGGGAGATGGAACTGGGTTGGGAAACATTTGTTGTGGTAAAGCCATGCGCTCACGCCCACTGACAGGGGGGAGGGGGCAAAGAAGGCAACTGCCCCTGGGCCTGGCGATTGAAACGGGCCCACGGCTCCTCATTGCCATGACCATTACTGCAGCAGTAGTGCCTGGAGCCCTGGGCCCTTTAAATCGCTGCTGGAGTGCCATGCAGCACATTCCTGGCAGCCCCCAGCTCCGCCTCTTCTACCTGAGGCTCCGCCCCTTCCAGGAGTGTCCCCCTGACCTTGCCCAGGGGGCTGACAAGACTGCCGTCTCCCCTGCGTGCGCTAGGCAGAGCTCACAAGCCACGTGGAGCAGTTCTGCCATGGACTTTGTGTGACTTTGGCCACATCCCTTCCCTCTGAGCCTCTGGTTTTCTTTCCGTGGGACAGGGATGATAACTTAGGCATCTCTTTACGGCTCCTTACTGGAAAGATGCAATGTGAGTATGAAGTATTATTACTGACATTATGGAAGGAAGCTGGTCAGAGGCGCCTCTAATTTTTTTCCATACAAGTGCTGAATAAATTTTGCTACGTGCACCTAGACATGTGCAGATGTGCACCACCAATAGAAATATCTGCTGCCAGCTGTGGGCACTCTGCTGTCAGCTGGGCAACTTGAATCGTTCCAGGGTGGCTGCCCTAGAACTCAGCTGACAGGGAACCCTGAAGCTGGTGTTACGGGGTGTGTGGAACCCCATCGGCAGCCAGACGTGACTCTCAGCCAGCAGGGAAAGCGGAAGGTCTATTGGTTCACAGAGAAGCACAGTCTTGTTGTTAACACAGGAAACAGGAGTAGACAGTGCAATTCATCTTGGAGATAGGGGGGCCCAGCTAGACTCCTTGCATCCTAACCCAATTGATACACACACACACACACACACACACACACACACACACACACGCCTTGCAGACAGCCCTGCCTCCTCCTTCTAGTTTCCCAGGCAAAAAGGTGTCACCTGACAATCTCCCACATAGGCTCAGGTTACAAGAAAAGCCTGAACCATCATGTACATGCTGGGCTGGGCAGCCTTCCCTCCCTCAGCGTCTCACCCAAAACTCCCATCCCCAGCTGGGCACCAGTGCAGTGCCCAGGGAAACTGAGGCACACGCACAGCGTTACTACACAACAGCACAGGACAGTAGGAATCACATACAACATAAAGCGCACAGAGTGAACGCAATCCCCACTCGGCCACAGCTGGTTAACAAATAGCCCTGCTGCTCTGGGTGGAAGCAGACAGAGAGAAGCAGCTCCAAGTCCATCTGCAGAGCTTTTTCAGGAGGGGACATTTACAAGGTGTGAGGAGAGAAGACATCCTCACAGGGCTTTACCCCCAGTTTGCCTTGGATGCCCTCAGACAGCAGAGGGCTGCTGGTTTTGTAATCGACGCCTCCTCTATCATCCTACTTTGGATTTCAAGCCCCTCAGACACACCAGGAGCTACGCTGCCTCCCCGCAATGCGTCCCTTGAAAACTCCCATGATGATGTTTCCTGCCAGAGCCCTGTAAAACTCACATCAATTGCAGAGCAGACCTGCCCTGCCAAGCTCTCTCCGAGGCCTGCTCGACAGAATCCTGGCAGGCCAGCGCTCTTCGTCAGCTCTCGGATCTTCAAAGCGTGGAGAGAAATTCCTGGGCCAAAAAAAGAAAGAGGAATGATTGGTCCCTGGTAAATGTGAAACCTTGGAATGCTCAGGGAAAGTCTGGGGATAAACATGAAGCACCCGAGGGAACATCTGGGAATTCCAGCCCTGCTCCTGCTGCCTGGTCGCCATTCATAGCTGCTAAAATGTAACTGCACGGAAGGGCAGGGAGACAGCGATCTGTCTCGCGCCAGCCAGATGGGCTGTGTGTCTAGCCAGGGGTTACAAGCAGAGGCAAAGTTACTCGCCTCGTTGCTTTGTCACAAACGTAAATGATTCGCCAACAAGTATACCTCCCGGCCACAATGTTTTTAGGGAGGGAGCACTGGTTGGGGGCACCCTGAAGGGGGAGACTTACCTTCAGAAAGCCCCCATCCTTTGAAAATCATGTCTCTTGAGAGCATCTCAGGTGGGCACCCAGACTCACTAGTCCTGGTCCTGGTCTCTACCTGGCACTGAGGGGCATAAGCGAAATGCAGGCGGGGGGCTGAGATAACGCATGCTCTCCAGGGCATCTCCTCTCGGAAATGGCTCTCTCGCACCGAGCTGGGGTGGAATTGGTAGCTTGGAGAAACTTCCTGGATTGTTTGTTCAATGGGATGGATTCCCCGAGAGGCTGGGGCAACGGCTTTCTCCATTACTTGTGTGTTCAGACTGGGGCAGTGGAACGGGCTAGCTCCGCTTGTTCACTGAATCCCAGAGCTGGAAGGGACCGGGAGAGCCCAGCTCCTGTCCGGAGGCAGCACTTCCATCCTGGACCATAATGATTCTTTTCTAATAAAAGAATTCTTTGTCACACAGCGCGTAGTCAACCTGTGGAACTCCTTGCCAGAGGAGGCTGTGAAGGCTAGGACTATAACAGAGTTTAAAGAGAAGTGAGATCAATTCATGGAGGTTAGGTCCATAAAAGGCTATTAGCCAGGGGATAGAAATGGTGTCCCTGGCCTCTGTTTGTGGATGGCTGGAGATGGATGGCACGAGACAAATGGCTGGGTCATTGTCTTTGGTCCATCCCCTCCAGGGTACCTAGTGTTGGCCGCTGTCGGTAGACAGGCTACTGGGCTAGATGGACCTTTGGTCTGCCCCAGTATGGCCATTTTATGTTCTTATGTTAATGTACCATCTAGGCCAAAGCGCCGGGGGTTAGCACTGAGTTCTGGGAACAGCTGAAGGTCCCACCTCCCCGCCCAGTGCTCAAGCACTTCCGAATGAGCAAACTGGGACAGGAGTGAGGGGTTCAAAAATCAGGGATTTGGAAGGGGTGAGACGACAGGGATTCTACAGAGGTGGCATGAGCAGGCTTTCCCCACACAGCTCCCCCGGCCTGGCACACCACCTCTCGTGGGGAAGAGTTTGGTCTTGGTTTCCCAGGTGGTCGTTAGCCTCCCATCAGAGACCATCAGCCAGGATGTGCTTTCTGGTAACAGGACTGAGAAGGCCCGGAAGCCATCTCTCAGCAACCCACAGCTACCTAAGTGGGGCACAGGCAAGCCAGTGGCTAAAGCTGAAAAGCCCCGAGAACCCCGTAGTCCACCTGAGCTGCAAGTCAAAGTCTTGAGGATGGTGAAAGTTCCTGATGTCCCGCAATAGGCCCTCAGCACCTTCTACCTTCAGCCCGGTCAGGGGCTGCTGCCACCCTGCGCTGCTGCCTCTAGATCAGAGGCAGCAGCGTGAGGCAGCCGGTCCGTGAGGGGAGCTGGTTTTTAAACTGGTTCCCTTCACAGACCAGCTCCCGCCTGGCATCCCACACTGCTGCCTGTGATACAGTGGCAGCAGCATGGCATGGCATGGCAGGGGGCTCCTTGGGAGTGGGGCCAGAGCGCACTGGCTGCCGGCCTCACCCCTGGGGACTATAGACTAGTCGAACAACCGATAAGAATTCATGAGGTTAATCGACTATTCAATTAACCGATAGCTAACATCCCTGGTCCCAGATGTGGGGGGCGTGCCCCCAGTCGTCCCTGTCACCTGCTTGGTGATTCTGTCTCTTTTCTGTATGGTTTTCTGAGACACAGTCCCATACCAGGCACATCCCATTGTCCTGGCACAACCAGACCCTGACTTTGCTTTCAGTTAGGAGGGGAGGAAGCCGCCTCCCAGATTGGTGGCCCTTTCATCTAGTTCGGATATGACTGCAGATGGGCCTCTAGTGTGTATGACACTCATTTCCCCTTGAGACACGGAAGCCGTAGTCCTTCCGAAGCAAGCTACACCACAGCCCATGCAAGCTACTCCATGGATTCAAACATCCCCCCCATGGCGAGCTACTGCAGCATCTCCCCAGCTGAATTGATTTCAGAGGGGGCCACTGCACCACGCTGCTCTGGGGCAGAGTGTGAGGGGGTCACTCACCACCGTAGCGGGGGTCCGTCGTCTGTCCCCGGAATCAGGCCTCCGCTCACGTGGCGTTTCCCCTCTGGAACCTTCCGGTCGCGTTGCTCTCTTCGCCACACTGCCCTCCGGCAGTGCCCAAGTCACTCGCTCTGAGCCCCCCTTCCGGGGGTTTGGTGTCTCTCCAGCAGGCCTAGCAGGCTGGCTGTCCAAGCGTCCTGGCCCAGCCTGACTCTCTAGCCCTGCCCTAGCTCCAGAGAGCATCCTGCTCCCTCTGCAGCCAGGCTCACACTGCCTTGGCTGAAGCAGCCCTTCCCTTTTATAGCTCCCAGCTGGGCCTTAATTGGCCAACGCCGCCCAGCTGGGCTGAACTCCCCGGGCCTGCTCCAGGCTGGGGTTTGGCTCTTAAGGGGCCAGTACAGGGCAGCTGCCCTGTTACACAGAGCACAGAAGACATTTCTCCTGCCTTGCTGTCTGAAAAGAGGTATCCGAGCTTCATGCTGATTTCTGGGGAGAACAGGCACGCCCGTCCGGCAAGTCCGACCTATGGCATTACACAGCGGCGAGAGCAGCCAAGGAGTGCATTAATGCTGGAAGGCAGGGCTGCTCAAACAGCGGAGAGTCCCAAAGCTAGCATCTTTCAGACTAATAATAACCAGCTCATTTCTCCCCTGGAGCCTGTTACCACTCGATAGGTACATTAAACATTTCATTTAGCAATCCCACGGGGCACGTTGAGTGCTGTTGCTACAAGGCGGAGTTTACCAGTCTTTCCACCCAGTCATTTAGGGGTCCTGAAAGCAAGTGGCTTTCCCACCCCCATTCTATCCCATCTCATGGATGCACATTGGTGAAGGGCCAAACTGTCCCCCTTGTAGGGTGTTCCTCTGATGTGATCCCAACTTCCTACTAGCCTCCTATGGCTCAGTCCCTCTGCTGTCCAGGGCTTAATCTGGGAATGAAGCTAATAGGACCCACCTGGTCTGATTGCCAGGGTGAGTCAGCAGAACAGCTCTGCACCTTAATGCTAGGTCCTGGGATCCAACCAGAAGAGATTTGATGCCCGATTAAAGGGCAGAACCAGGGATGTAACAAATTCATCTCATGGCTGAAACACCGCAAGGAACACGAGAGCGTCAGTAAGACATATCCATTAGAAAAAACAACCACCTTTCTCTGAGCCCCACCCCCACTGTCCCAGACCAGGCTAACATCCAAACATAAGAGTGGCCATACTGCATCAGACCAAATCCATCTCCGACAGTGGCCAATGCCAGGTGCCCTACATCAGTGGTTCTCAACTCGTTTCAGTCCACGGACCACCAGGCCAATCAAAAAATTTTCGTGGGCCACCTCCTTTTTGAACAGACAACGAACATTTTGGTTGGAAATTTATTTCTTACTAACAGATTTTTGGTGCCTTCCCACGCTGGGTGACTTTGGACAATGTTCCCATGGACCACCAGTTGAGAACCACAGCTCTAGAGTGATTGTACAGAACAGGTAATCATCAACTGATCCCTCCCCTGTCACCCATTCCCAGCCTCTGACAAACAGAGGCTAGGGACACCCTCCTTGTCCATCATGGCTAATAGATTCATGGAGGTTAGATCCATCAATGGCTATCTAGCTCTTTTTTGAACCCTGTTAAAGTCCTGGCCTTCACAGCATCCTCTGGCAAGGAGTTCCACAGGTTGACTGGTTAACAAGACACTGTCACATTGCAAATACGCATCATCCAAAGGTGGTGCAACCCAGTGGCCACAGTCTATAACACAGCCCTAGAATTCAGGGCACCACAGCCTAATGGCTAGAATCAATAAGGATAATCCTCAGTTCAGGGCAGCACAGCCTAATGGCTAGAATCAATAGTTTGAAGCAGCAGCCACAGTAGGGGAGGTCCGGGCCCACCCTACTCCACTGGGCCCTGACCTAGGGCCCTATGAATGGCAGAGTGCTACAACACTCACTCAGCAGGGAATCCAACTGCAACATGCCATGCTCTCTTGGGTGGGAGGTACCACTCCTGCACACTCTTTGGCTCACTTCCTGTCAGTGTCAGCATGGGGACACTCCATGTGG
This sequence comes from Pelodiscus sinensis, assembly GCF_049634645.1. Taxonomy (NCBI): domain Eukaryota; kingdom Metazoa; phylum Chordata; order Testudines; family Trionychidae; genus Pelodiscus; species Pelodiscus sinensis. The sequence goes on along the minus strand of NC_134735.1, from coordinate 8,050,102 downwards.
CCTCCAGGTCCTCCAGTTCTGCAGCACCTGCCTATCCCTGGGGCTCCTCCAGCACTGGCAGTCTCCTAGTCCCATCATCTGGTTCTCTGGCTGGGGTATCTCTGGAGCTCCCACAGGAGGCCCTTCTCCTCCAGTGTTCAGGTCAGACTGAGCTGAGCTGCTCCCTTTTATACTGCCCCAGCCCTTGGAGCATGCCCAGTGAGGCGGGGGGTGGGACTCCCTCTCTTCTGGCCCGGTGTGGTGCCAGGTGTCCGGTTTTCACCCAGACAGTCCAGTATTTGTGGCCCCTGTTAGGTAAAAACAACCCAGAAAATACTGGATGCAGGGACATTCCTCCCCAGCCGTGTTTGGTGTGGGGAGCGGGGAGTGTGTAGATTTAAAGGCGCAGTGACCTTTTTTTGCTCGACCAGTTTGGTCTCCTGTGGGGGTTTTTTTCCCCCATGTTCGGGATTTTTTGTGAAAGTATCTGACAACCCTACTCACAGGCACTAAATGCATAAGCACTGTATTCCTTAAGTTGACCATATCAGCTAAGAATGCCTACTGTAGAATTCCTGGCACAATTTCAACCTTCACTATGAATTTCTTGGTCTCTGTAGGTTGAAACTAGTCGCTGTAGGCTAATGGGTCTTTATAAGGGGATCACATGGACTATTAGCTCCGTGTTTCCCTTGCTAGTTTCATCTGGTGCAGGCTTTGCTTCTCAAGGCTTGGACTGGGAGGGTGACTGCTGAGAAGAATTGCTTGTTTGGCTTTATCTTGTCGGAAAGGCATGTGAGAGCATTTGTGGTTGGGAAGTGTGGGAAATATAGGGCTAGCTTAGGCAACCGTTAACTTTAAGCAAATTTACTGCGAGAAAAACAGTAACCATTTACATGAACAGATGGATTCCAAGGCATTTTATAAACTACTAGAAGATTTACCCAGCGCTGGTCACAGCCTTACCTCAATTCATCTTTGTTTTTCTTCGTTTAAATCATTGCTCTGGGGTGGGGTCGGGGGTGCGGGGTTCAGGATGCAAGATGCCCCGGGAAGAGAGGACTACCACTGAGAACAGCCTCTCTCCATCCTCTTTGGAACCCCCCCTTCAGGAAGTTGAAGGCTGCTCTCAAATCCCCCCTCACTCTTCTCTTCTGCAGACAGTTCCCTTTGTCTCTCCTCATACGTCCTGTGCTCCTGCCCCCAATCATTTTTGTTGCCCTCCATTGGACTTTCTCATCCCCCAGACGGGATGCAAAACTCCAGATGAGACCTCCCCTGTGCAGAATAGAGGAGAATAATCACTCAGTCTTCCCTCAGTCTGCTGGCACTGGTCCTACCAATGCAGCCCAATATGCCATTAACTTTCTTGGCTACGAGGGCCAACTGGTGACTCGTATCCAGCTTCTCATCTACTGTAATTCCCAGGCGCTTTCCTCACAACTGCTACTTAGCCAGTCCGTCCCCAGCCTGTCACAGTACTTGGGATTCTTCCGTCCCAGGTGCAGGACTCTGTACTCGTCCTTGTTGAACTTTATCAGATTTCTTTTGGCCCAGTCCCCCAATTTCTCTAGGTCAGGGGTCTCCAACCTGTTTAACCACAAGGTCACTTTTTCAATTGAAGTGCAATGTAAGATCTACCTCAAACGCAAATACTCTTGCCCCGCCTCCTTCCTGCCCCTTCTCCGAGGTCCTGACCCTGCTCACTCGGTCCTCTTTTTCTCCCTCCCGTATTCTCCCTCCCTTTCACCAGGAAGGGGCAGAGGGTTGGGGCACAGGCTCTGGACTTGGGCTAAGGGATGTGGAACGTGAGGGGGGCTCTGAGCTGAGCCAGGGGCAGGGAATTGGGGTGCAGGAGGGGGGGTGTTCAGGGTACAGGCTCTGTAAGGGAGTTTGGGTCTAGGTGGCTCAGGGCTAGGGCAGGGGCTTGGAGTGCAGGAGGAGGTTCGTGACAGGGGCATGGGTTTGGAGCAGGCTCCAGATGGACACTGCTTACCTCAGGTGGCTCTTGGGTGGGGGTGCAGTGGGGCTAAGGAAGGTTCACCCCTGCCCTGGCCCTGTACCACTCTCAAAAGCAGCCAGGAAATTCCCCCCATTCCAAGCCCTGTTGTGTTCCCTCCTTTTTCTGTGGAGATAGAATACAGGGTGGAAGAATGGGCATCCTGACATCTGCGCCCCCTCCTCTCCCTTCCCTTCCCTGCCCAGCAAGCAGAAGGCTCCCTGGGGGGTGGATGGGGGTGGGCACAATAGCAAAGGGAAGAAGACAAGCAGCAGCGGGAGGAGGAGCAGCTGAAGTGCTGGCACTTGATAGCCTCTTGGCCAAACCAGTCAAGATCACCCGTCAGAGGCGCCAAGATCTACCAGTCGATCCTGATCTATTGGTTGGTGACCACTGGTCTAGGTCATTATAGATCCTACCTCTACCCACCAGCGTATCTACCTCTCCTCCCAGCTTCATGTCATCCGCAAACTTGCCGAGGGGGCAAACCACCCCGTGATCCAGATCATCCACGAGTCTGAAATGTACCCACTTCTGGGGCTCCGGGTGGCAGACATGTGGCTGAATGTCATTGGTCTCTCGGTGTGAGGGCGTCTGTTCAGAAGGGAGCCAACTTGGTGAGATCTAGAGATTTATTCGCCTGGGATCTCTTGGCCTTGAGGGATTTAGTTTGATTTTTTTTAATTATTTTTATCACATCTTTTTAATCATGACATACTTGTTGAAAAACTGAAAATGTGAGAAGACGTTTTACATTTGGAGAATCTTCCTTGGGGACACTGACAGGAAGAACCTACCAGAGAGATTTCTGACAGCAGTGTGCATTGCTCTAGGCGAGTGTTTCTCAACCAGGGGTACGAGTACCCTTGGGGTACTCGAGAGAAGTCGGGGGGGGGGTACGTCAACACCACTGAAATTTGGAGAAAACTGAATTTTTGTTTTAAGTTTTACAGCACTTTATTATTTTTGTACTTTTTACACCCAAAAATTTCATCGCCTGCCCGGCTACGAGTAAGTTGTTTAAAACAATGTGTTGCAATGGTAGAAAATTTTTGTGTGTGTCTGAAAACTGTAGCTACTGGGGGTACTTATATATATATATTTTTAAAGGGGTACTTTATAAAAAAAGGTTGAAAAACACTGCGCTAGGCTCAGGCCCACTTGCCTATAAATTCACTTTTTTGCTCATACATGCTTTATGGATGCACATAAAACCCTTGACATTTTTCAATATTAATCATGCTCTGAATGTGTAACAGGAGACGTAGAAAAAACACTGGAGGACTGAGAACACAACCTGTCTGCACAGGCATCTTTGAGGGAATTTTTCAATGTTTAATGAATAGGGACCTATATTTAGTAATTTCCCTTTCAATACTATTTATCAGGCAAACATGTCATTTAAACTCTGTGGGCACGGAGGAGGGTTTGCAGAGTTGGTTGGGTATGTGCTGGCCGTGTTTGAAATTGGGACTCTGAAGGATTGCCATCTTGACTTAATTTGAAAGAGACGCCTGGAATATATCACAAGGAACATTAGTAATTGCAAGAAAACAGCTCAGCTCTCATGTCTGTAAGTTAAAGGGGTACTATTCTTAGCAGTCACAATCATGTCACAATAGTTAGTTTAACTCCCCTGCAGACTCCAGGAACAAAAAAGCCCAGGGAGAAAAATAGCTACAACTGCTTTGTAATTTGGATGTCAGATGCACAAGCCACTCTGACTGCTGGCATGAAGACAAACTTGTCTGAGGGGTGCCAAACCGACATTGACGGAGCTGCCTTCTAACTGTCCCAACAGCTGTTTGATCCAACACTCTCCAGAACTTGGATGCAGAGTCAATAGCCTTTGTATTTTAGATTCAATCCAGAGCACAGATGCGTTACTGTTCCAGCTCTCTGGGACACCTTGTATGGCACGCCACTTGGTACTCCAGCTGGTCTCCAAGCCCTTTGCAATAGGGATGTGAACAGGTGACTGGGTAAGCATCACCCTTAACCCTAAACGGGTGATGCTTACTGGGTAACGGTTAACCTGCACGGGCTGGGAGTCGGCAGCTTGGCAGGGGGCAGAAATGGCAGCAGGTTGTGGGGGGAGAGAGGGCTCTTGCCTCCCTCAGGCTAGGAGCCGGCAGGCCCCTCCTGCCTGCTGCAGGTTAACTGATTAAATGAGGCCCCCCGCTACTGCTTAAATGATTAAACGGGGGCCGCTCCAGCCTGCCCACCCCTGTTTAATCAGTTAACCAGTTAAACATAACATGGGATTTTGCATCCCTCCTTTGCAGTGATCCCAGCAACTGAAACTTCCCACACCTTTCTGAAGTATCAGTATCCCCCATTTTACAGATGGGAAGACTGAAGCCCAGAGCAAGGCAGTGACTTGCCCAAGGGCACCCAGTAAGTCTGCTGCAGAGTAGCGAACACGTCCCAGGTTGCCCGGCTTTCCATGCAGCAAAAACGTAGCTAGGGTGTCTGAAGCTGGAATTGAAATAAATGTATCTGCCCCTAGCCTTGGCTTCTGGAGCTTCCATCTGCTCTGTGCACCAGGCCGGCGCAGCCGAAGTCTGTGAGGAAAGGAGAACGTGTGTCTCTGCTTTCCAGAACAAAAGGGTTCTGTCTGTCGCTCTGCCTTCTCTTCGGCTGAGCGTCCATCCCCTAGCTATGGCCAGCACCCCAGGTTTGTCCCTGAGAACGCGGCTGCTTCAGCAAGCCTCTCCGACCAGCCTAGAAATGGCCCTTCCACTAGACACTCTGCTGGGGCTTTGAGCTCTGGTGAAATCGCCTAGCGCTACGAAGAAGAGTGACAGCTTCAGGGTCTGAGACCCGCCCTGAGCGGGAGGAGCTGTTGCAGGGAAATTAACGAGCACACCTATCCTCAGCTTGCTTGGGTACCTGACAAGGGCCCCAGAATGCCTTGCGAAATTCATCAGCAACCTCTCTCACAGTGTTCCCTGTAAACGGAGCGCTGGAGGCGGGGTGGGGAGGGCACACAGGAGAGATTCAAATGGCGCCCAGATGATTAGCAGAGTGCCTGCAGACGCCCACAGCCGGCACCGTGTGTTTCTACTGGTGGTGCACATCTGCACCGAATAAAATTTATCCTGCACACAGATGGAAAAAATTAGAGGGAACACTGCTCTCACAGTACCTTTGTGGCAGGCAAGTGTTACTAATCACATTTCAAGGGTCGGGGAGAGGGACTGAGACGTGAAGTGGCTTTCTCAAAGCCACACAGTTGAGTGTGGGACCTAGTGGCCCAGATATCTCTGTACAAAGCAACACAGGAAAACAATTAATAGAGTTCCACCACACACACCTCTCAGGGCCCTCCTGAGAATAGCCACCATGAAAGCTTTGTCTCTGTGGCTATCATGACCTCATGAGAAACCTTTGAGAGGTGTGTGTCTATAGACTATTGTGTGTGTCTGATAGACCATTGTGTTTCTGCTGCAGTCAAGTATCCGTCTCTCTCTCTCTCTGTAGGCATAAAACCAGCTACTGATTTCTCTCAGGACGCCTCTGTGTCTTCCCCAGCTGCCCAGAAAGCATTTTACTCTCCCACGGCCTTAGGTATCATTGTTACAACAGAACTTCCTGTTATTCCACTGGTGTCAGGACAAACAGCTGGGCACCTGTCCCCCCTTTCCTCTGCAGGGCCCCCACAATTGTTTTCCTTTAAGTGTTACAACAGGGCCCATGCCAAGGGCGGTGGGGCAGGAGGTACTTTTGTGGGCGAGGCGCTTTGACAAACAAGAGTCTGAGCGACTGCAAGAATAGGCTTGGCTTGCCACAGTGAGAGGGCCGGATTCGGATCCCTTTATTCTCACTAAATGATCCCTGAGGCCGGTCTGTAATGGAAAGTTAGGTCGATGCAGCCACGTCAACCCCTCCATCCCAGAGCGACACAGAATCATAGAACCATAGAGCTGGAAGAGACCTTAGAAGGCCATCAAGTCCAGCCCCCTGCCCAAGGCAGGACCAATCCCAGCTAAACCAACCCAGCCAGGGCTTTGTCAAGCCGGGACTTACATAGTTAATTCTTCCATCAACCGAGCTGAGTCCCATGGCACATTAAAGCAGGGGTGGGGAACCTAAGGCCTAGGGGCCAGATGTGGTCACTAGCTTGCCTGGATCTGGCCCCCAAGGCTTGGGGCTCCTTCCAGCATTGGGGAGCCCACGCTGGCCCTCCAGCCCCCCTTCCCATCCCACTGTCTCCTTGTAGGTGAAGCAAAATGCAGGACAATGTAGCACTTTAAAGACTAACAAGATGGTTTATTAGATGATGAGCTTTCGTGGGCCAGACCCACTTCTTCAGATCAAATAGTGGAAGAAAATAGTCACAACCATATATACCAAAGGATACAATTAAAAAAAATGAACACATAGGAAAAGGACAAATCACATTTCAGAACAGGAGGGGGATGCGGGGGGGGGGGGGAGGAAGGAAGGTAAGTGTCTGTGAATTGATGATATTAGAGGTGGGGAGAGTGGGATGTTTGTGAGCTAATGGTATTAGAGGTGATAATTGGGGAAGCTATCTTGGTAATGGGTAAGATAGTTTGAGTGTTTGTTCGTTCCTTCTCGGAGAGTGTCGAATTTTAACATGAATGACAGTTCAGAGGATTCCCTTTCAAGTGCAGATGTAAAAGGTCTTTGTAGCAGAATGCAGGTGATTAAGTCATTGAGACAGTGTCCTTTCTGGTTAAAATGGCAAGAAACTGTTTTTTTTTTGTGATCTTGTCTGATATCTGTTTTGTGGGCATTAATCCTTTGGCGAAGTCTCCTCGTAGGGTTAGACTACATAAAATCTACTAGTCTGGGCCCTCTAGGCTTCGGTGTATGTGGGGAGAAAGTGGGGAGTGTCTTTCTCCTTCTCGGTCAGGGGCCACAGCAGTGAGGTTTTTTAACTGCTTCTCACTTGTGTGCGACCCCCAAATGATTTTTCAGTGGGTGAGTGACCCCGACCCAAACAAGGTTCCCCACCCTGCTTTAAAGACTAAAGACTTTTCTGTCCATCCCTGTAAACGTAATCTTTCTCTCTTCACTCCTACTCCAACTCTCCCTTTAAGAGAGCTTTTAAAGGGACACAGACCCTTTTCTTCCAAATGTTTTCCCTTTCTTCACTTCTGCCTATTTGATTAACTAGTTTTAAGAGAACCCTCTAGCAAAATCAGTACCTTAGTAAAATATAAAGTCCTTTGTTATGGCTAAAATATCTGGAAACGCATTTTTTAAAGTTGGTGACAGTTCACAAACACATCTACTGTTATGGAGATTACAGAGTAAATTAGTGTTCCCTTTTTCTAAAAGCAATGGACATTGTTATGAACACACTAAATGTCTGTGACTGATTATGTTTAATGTCTTTGTTTCAATGAGTTAAATATGTAAGTAATCTGGAATGATTACTTCATGAAGGCTTATGAGTACATTTAAAATATAAAACCAGCTTAGCAATACTGATTAAGAAAATGTAAAACAGAGAAGAGCTGCATCGTGTATTTCTTATTATTTAATATTGTATTCAGCAGGACAGCTGACTTATCTTTACTCCAAAGTTTTTGCACATAAATCTTTGACAAACCTCAGGGCATATAAAAAAACCCTGTGACTAACATTTTTTATTCCCAGATTTAGTGCTTTTCAATAGTGCTTTGCGTGTCCATCTGGCAGGCAATGGAAAACATGCTCCTATTTTCTTTAGAAAGAAATGGTAGAAGAGTGGGGTTGTTCCTTCAAATATTATCGCTTCATTTGGGCACAGGGATTTGTCTGCAAGGGGGTGCGCAGGGAGTGGGAGGGAAGAGAAAAGGGAGACAGTGGGGAGTGCACGGGGCCTGGGCAGAGTGGGGGGTCAGTACAGAGGTGGAGTATGGGCAGTAGCAGAAGAGTTTGGCTGGGGAGCTCACCCCAACCAAGCAGCAGCTTCACCCACCACTCACGTTTAAAACCCGGATGTTACTTTATAACCCTTTTGCCAGGTTAAGCCAGCAGAAGCCAGGGCTGAGTTCAATATCTAGCAGTTCCTTGGCAGCCAGCCAATAAAGAAAGGGCTCAAACTCCTATCCTGCAACCTGGGAAATTCACAGACCACCCCTGGGTGCCTCCGAGAAGCAATGCTTCCCCACTCGCAAGCACAGAGTCGGAGTGTAGAAAAGAAACTTAATAACAGGGAGGGAAGTAGCATGGCATTAATTTGGGAGAACCCCACAAACAAGATTCATGTACAAAACCAAGAGTCAAAGTCCCACCGCGAGTTGGTTGGGCAGTGTCCTTTTCCTCTCAGGTTCGTAAGTCCAGCAATGTAAATGTCCCCTTCACATGCCCAACCCTTCTCTGCACCCCACTCACGGTGGCTTCCCTGGGTCGGAACAGATCCAGGGTTCTGAGGCTCATCCGCAGAGTTCACCTCTCATCTGAGTGGGGGGACGTAAGGAAGCATCTTACTCACTTTGCTGGTCCCTCACCATCCACTACTCACTGCTCTCTGCCACCGCCCTGCTGGCCACTCATGACACCTCTCCGCCAACGCTTTGCTGACCACTTGTCACACAGCTTCCCTGCTGGTTCTCAGTCACCATCCACGTCTTGGCTCTGACTTCTGCCCATCAGCCTCAAAAGATGTCAGCTCCCAGCGATTTCATCTCTTAGCAAGCAGGGTAGAAGAAATGCAACTACATTACAATTAACATAAGAAAGACTCTTGAAGATGCCTATTTAGCTCTGTTCATTGAATAGTAAGTAGGCAGGTATGTATGTCTGTAAAGGGGGGCGGCCAAACCAATCCAGATAAGGGAGACTATGCAACCTCCTGACCAGAATAACTTTCCCTCCTCCTGCTCCCCACAAGCACCTGAAAGTCAAGTCCTTGCTTAGCAAGGTTCCCTATGCTAATGGTGAGCCCTTCCTTTTGGCACAGATTTAGCACAGTCCTGCTTTTCTGTATTCCCACAACATTACAAACATTGGTGACCGTATTTCACTGTCCCTACATTTAAAACAAACCGAGCTGGGGTTGGATCACAAATCAAGTTGATGACAACACGCAAAATACCATTCCATCTGCTGAGTATCTAACACATCTAAGGAGCTTCAGGGAGTAGCCAAGTTAGTCTGTGCCCATGACTTTGGTAAGCAGTCAGACTTTGGTAAGCAGGTGGAAGTGATCCAGACAACATGGCTCTAGTAGGCAGAGAGGTAGACTTCAACTCAGCTAAGAGAAAACTAATGCTGAACAGATTATTGTTCTAACTGACTGCTCAAAGAAAATGGGACTGCCGTTGTATCATTATACAAACTGACAGCAACATGTCTGGTCAGATTAATTTTGGTGAAACTTTCATTTTGCAGAATCAGATTTCTAGGCGTGAAATACTCAACTAAGTGACACAATCTCTGCAAAGAATTCAGAGAGGTGCCCAGCAGCCCTGGCATAAGCTGAAGCACCATTTCTCCACGAGATAACACATACCATGTTATCGCATAACAAACAGAAGGCCCTTAGATGCTGTCACCACGGTGCAGTATTAACACAAATAACACAAATGAGCCAGCTACAGTCTGTTAGCATGTGGTATGGAGAATGTGGGCACCCAATGCTGGCCAAATAACACACATGGCATGTATCACCCAACAAATACTTTGTGATAGGGTACTGAATGCAGTTGGCTGCTTTGTTTCAGGGCATCCTGCAGACAATGACCTCTGCAGGGATATTATTTGGCCGTGGCATGTGACAGAGTTAATTCTATTTTCTGAACTCCAGGGGCTATGAAGCAATTTCAGGAAATAGATGAATAAACCAGCCTTTCATTTCTGAGAAGTCACACTCCAATTGCTAGCTCAGGTCACAAGTTCAAATGTCTGTGGGGTCCTAGCCTATTGTCAAACTTCATACTGCAACTCCAACGAAGAGCTTGGCCTGATGTATCTAGTCTCTGCTCAAGGAGAGCCAGGGCTGGAGCAATGATTGGAGTTCCAAGCCAGGAATAAGGTGCATTGGTAGAGCTGGGAAGGTCCTAGGATTGGTATTGTAGGGGGGATGCAGATGAGGAACGAAGCACATGGGAAAAGAGGCGCGGCGAGTCTGTATGTTTAGAAGCAGGTCTGGATTGAAGTGAATCTATGATGTCACTTTCACTTCTGTCCCCTGTAGCTTTTCTGAGCTGAATGTTATACCATACAAGGGCATATTCAGCAACAAAAAGGAAAGTTTATATTTCCTGTCAGTTTCCAAACCCATTTCCAGATGGGCCTCCTAGTCTTCAAAGCTCTCCTGGACTTGTTCCTTCACTTCTCCCAGTTCTCTGATCTTATGCTTTCCAGCTGTGCTTTTCCAGCTCATGCCCTGCTGTCTTCCAATTTCCATTCCCCTTCCATCCCCCCAACCTTGGACCCACTCAGTCCCTCTGCTTCCCCACTCTGTTCTCCCACGGGAACGCTTGCATTTAAGTTTGCTCTCTCATTTGGCTGGCCCTATGTATCAAGGCGACACTGACACGTTTTACATGTTGTTCTTTAAGTAACAGAAACCAGCCTTTGCACTTTGAGGACTCCAATCCATGTTTCAGATTCAACTGCAAACAAACCCCCACACTCTTTTTGTGAGTTGCCTCTAACCAGTTGCAAGAATGACATTGGCAGCAACAGGAATGTAAACACGCTGGCCAACGTCTGCTAGCGTAGCTTGCATGAGAGGGCAAGTTACTGTGTGAGACTAGAGCACGGGAGAGGCTGCACAGCTGGTTTTCTCTGTGAGCATTTTGCATCTGTATGTTAAGTTAGCAGCAAATAGTTCAGGGTGGCAGGGTTTCCCATGGAAAAAAATGAGACACCCTCCCTCAGCAAGACAGGAACCATCTGCACCCTCCTCGCTGAGGCTCACCCAGCTAGCCTGCCAGAGTGCAATCCCAGCCAGGAGCCAGATAACTCTGTGCCCTCACTCCATGGATGTTGCAGCCAGGAATGCCAGCAGGCCATGCCCCACTCCCATGCCAAGGAGATGGTTCTGCCTCAGTACCCAGGCCAGGCAATGTGCAGTCCCTGGGCGCCACCTCAGGTCAGGACGGCCACATGGGATGCAATTGCTCCTCCACTAGCCTGCACCTGGAGCGCCATCTAGAGGCCAGGAGCTCAGTCCCGGGGCATGCTGGGAGTTGTAGTTCTTCCACCCTGAGCCCTCTCAGGGCATGCTGGGAATTGTAGTCTGCGCCAGCCCTGATCTCGCAGGGCGTGCTGGGATTGGTACTTCTGTGTGTGTGCGTGTGTCTCTCCCTCACCTCTCGTTCCCAGCATGCCCCGGGGGTGCGCAGTGCATTGTGGAGGCGGTAGTTCTCCAGGCGGAGCGGCCTGGTTGGGCGGAGGCCGCGCGGCGCCGAGAGGACTCCAGCTCCCGTCACACCCCCCGCCAGGCCCAGCCCAGGCGCTGCGGGAGGCTGCTGGCAGGGCGGGCGGAGGCGCTGGGCCGCGCCGGGCAGGATGTCGCGCCAGGCCAGCCGGGGCACCGAGAGCAAGAAAATGGTACCGGGGGCGGGAGGAGCCGAGGGGGGAGGGGTGTCCCCGGCCGTGGGGGGGATGTGTCGGGGGTGTGTGTCCCGGACCGTGGGGGGAGGGGTGTGTCTGGGGGGGAGGGGTGTGTCTGGAGGGGAGGGGTGTCCCGGGCCGTGGGGGGAGGGGTGTGTCTGGAGGGGAGGGGTGTCCCGGGCCGTGGGGGGAGGGGTGTCCCGGGCCGTGGGGGGAGGGGTGTGTTTGGGCGGGGAGGGGTGTCCCGGGCCGTGGGGGGAGGGGTGTGTTTGGGCGGGGAGGGGTGTCCCGGGCCGTGGGGGGAGGGGTGTGTTTGGGCGCGGAGGGGTGTCCCGGGCCGTGGGGGGGAGGGGGTTGTCCCTTGCCTTTGGGGGTATATGGGTGGGTGGGGGTTGTCCCGAGCTGTGGGCGGGAGGGGGTGTTTTAGGCCATGGAGGGTATGTGGGGGGGTGTCCCAGGCTGTTGGGGGGTATATGTGTGTGTGCATTTGTGTGTGTTGGAGGGTGTCCTGGGCTGTGGGGTATGTCTGTGCGCGTGTTTGGGGGAGGGGAGGGTGTCTCAGGCCGTTGGGTGCATGTTTGTGTGCGTGTGTGGGAGGGTGTCCTGGGCCGTTAGGTGGTGTGGGTGGGAGGGTGTCCTGGGCCGTTGGGTTTGCAGGGGTGAGCCCCTGTTGTTGTTTTTTCTGACTAGTGTCCAGATGCACTGGATGCCTGTGTGCCTATAGGAAAGAGCCTACGTCACAGAACAGTGACCCTGTAGCTCAGATAACATTGTCATGCCTTGAATATCTGCCTCCGATCCCTGCATTGTCTCCCCAGTGCATTAGGAATTTAGCATTGTCTGACAATGGTGGCTGTTCTATCAGCCTAATATTAGGGTCTTGTGTTGGTGTTTAGGTGTGGAATTATCAGTCTGAAACCACAGCTAATTCACAGAGCAACACCCAGAGTAAAGGGAACTGAAGTAATGTGGAATGTAACAATGTTGCAAAACTCTGGCTTCCTTAGTCTTCCTGCTCTTCATCTATCTTTGTTTTATGTTTATAGATGTGTTTTTTAACTGCACAGTACATACCACACACTGCCTTTCAGGCATGCTCGTGCCACATCTGTGTCTTGTCTGTCTAATCTTATTCCATGTTGTCACTCTAGATGAACCTAGGCGTGTGGAAGATATGAGGAGCAAAGTTATAGAGCTTAAAGTTCAACACTAAGATGAATAGAGTCAAACGCATCCATCCTTGTTGTATTAACTCCATTAAATCATAAGTGACTGTGGCCTGTTGACTAAGAGAACTTCATTAATTAATTTTTTCTCTCTATTGGGTCTTTTCTACACTGGGATGAGTATCTGGTGCAGCTCAGCTTGAAGTGCTCAGCAGTGGGCACAGATGTGGAATTTACTTTGTCTGTACTCAGTAATTAAACTCCCTCCATTGCAGATCCTCATTGTCCGCCACAGACTCCATTTTCCTTGTTTGGACATGGCTTTTGTGTTTAAGGCATTGGATGTATTTAATGAGCATTCAGACACTCTTGTTACCACAATAATATTATGGTATTGAAGGTTGTACAAAAGGCCAAATAAACTTAGATTAATGATTAGTTTACTGTGCTTTCCTATATAAATGAGAATGAAATAAAAAAAAAAAGGTACCTGCTGTAAAGCTGCTAGACCAGGCCTGGGCAAAATATGGCCTGCTCACCAAACCACCAGATCCGGCCCGTGGATGCTATGGGGAGCCCCAGGCAGGCTCCCCTGCTTGTCCTGCAGCCCTGCACACTGCTCAGAAAAGTGCCTGTGTGGCTGTTTCTCTTTAATAACTGGGGGAGGAAGGCTTCAGGCGTTAACTCCTGCCCCCAGCCCAATCCCATTGGCCAGCTTCTGGCCAGAAACTGGCCAATGGGAGCTGCTTGTTTGAATAACAGGCAGCCACGAAACACTAGCTCTCTCCCTTCTGGGCCAGGCAGCCTGTGCAGGTATGGGGCAGGCAGGGTGACTGAGAAACTTCAAGCATTTAGCTCTGCAGGCAGGCAAGTAGGCTGGTTGGGCTGCTGGCTGGTAAGTCTCCTGGCCAGAGCCTGCCTCTGGCACTCCAGCCCCTCTCTTCCCCATCCCTCTGCCCCCTCTCCCTCACTCAACATACACAAACTCTCTTCCCCCCCCTCCTGCACCCATTACCCCCCCCCCACATCTGGCACCCAAATCCCATGCCCAGATCACAATCCCTTTTTACCCTAGATTACAAACCAAATTCCTGCACCCCAGTCCCCTTCCCTAGGGCACATTCAAAAACCCTGTACCCCAGTCTCTTTCCCTAGGTCACAAGTGCTTCCTTCACCCAAACTCCCTCCCAGACTCCATTCTTCCTCCTGCACTCCAATCCCTTACCTCAAGCCCCTTTCTGCACCCAGCCTCCATCCCACACACCGCACCTTCTCCATCAATATCATGGAAAAGTCCCACCCTTGACCACTTTCCAAAATCTTGGAGTGGCCCCCTGTCAAAGATTATTGCCCACCCCTGTTCTGGACAGAATCAAATTACTTAACCAAGAATTGATCTTACAAGTCAGAACTCTGTGACCATAGGTATTTTTAAATTGTATGTATTCATTGATTGTAACATTGGAACATTACTAAATGGCATCCTCTAGCCTCAGCCTCTTCCTTTCAGTTGTGGGCTCCTGTATGTATCTTTCAGATTGATCGCAGTAGATGAGAGCTTGATGACATTATGCAGTTAATTTAAACAGCTTGGAAACTGGTAACCACTGGATTTTCTCTTGTATTCACCCACTGTTCTGTGCAGCTGCCAGGCATGTGACTTCACTAAGTAAACTTGATTCCTTAATAATTTAACCTTTTTGCATGTTTGTTAAATTCTTTGCCAGGTTCCTGACTAGACAAGTTGAGTTAAAGGAAACTTCTTTCTTGTCTTAAAGTGCTACATTGTCCTGCATTTTGCTTCTTTCTTGTCATTTTTGAATAACATAAACTGAGAGCATCTTCATCTTTAACTTTCAAGGAAGAATTTAGCGTTGTGAATACTAAACAGAATCACAGCAAGCTGTCTGGAGCTGTAATTCTAGTGGCTTTCCTGCTGTTTTTTCTGATTCTCTTCTAACCACACAGGAGATCCTAAGTGTGTATTCTCTCCACTTGTTAACCTTCTTAATTAACACTAGATCTTAACGACAGGATAGAATACCCCTGAACTTCTAACAAATCCAAATTTTGCTCATTGATTGTTGCCGCATGGGAGTGATTCCTTCCTGTATTTCAGACTTGGCTGTGTGTGAACTTATTCAGAATGCAGTGTGATCAGTGTGTCTCACTTAACTCTGACGTTGTCTCTTTTCCCTTCTTTTCTGCCTGCCTGCTGCTTTCATTCTGTAGTATTGGTATTTGCCATTCATTTCACCTTCTGCATCTATGCATCTCATGGTAGGTGATAGGCTTCTTAATCTGAGACTAGAATTTCCATGATATTTCTAACAGCTGCAAAAATGAAAGTAAAAGTCTTAAAGTAATATGTCTCCTCGAGTAATGACTTTGATTTCAGATAATGTGAAAATTGAACTTTGTAGATTGTTTGCTTTTATTTTTCAGCATTTAGAAGAGGATTAATTTGTAATTGGTATTCTGTTTAATGGCTACTGAGAACACCAACCATGTCTTAATCACTTCAGATACAGGAAATATCATGGTAGCAACTATGAGAGATCATCTGTTCTTCTATTCATCTTTTGTATGATTCTGGCATTTATGAAAGAAAACAAAATCTTGATTAGTATTGGGCATAATGGGTGCAGAGGCATTGCATAGGTCTAACAATGTACTTCAGTCCTGACCTGCTGTTCCAGTCCTGGTCCTTGTGAGCAGATATGGTCTTTTGTGCTAAATTATGTGCTGTGGACAAATCACCTTTGGTGGCTGGGATGTAACCAGGATATTGGGGGGGGGGGGACAGTTGATGTATGTGGGGTATTCTGTGCCCTAGTGAAGGGAACAGCATGTGGAATTTGAGAAATATAGTGGAAACATGACACGGGTTACATATGGATTGCAGAGATTGAGGGCTTTTAGGCCACCAGTCCAAATCTTGCTCAGATTGCTAGTAGTTGTAAATTATTGCAATTAGGGATATAAATACAGATCAAAATAGTTAACTGGTTAAACTATTAAAATTATATCCTTTAACAGGTTAACTGTTGGTATGCTGGTGCAGGGCAGCCAGGGTGGAGGGTCTACGCAGGGCTGCAGTCCTGTTGGGTCTTTGGGGCAGGCATGGTGGGTGCTGCACCAAGCCAACCTGCCCATGGCAAGAGTCCCACCCATCTGCCATGTAGCTCTGCCCATGTCAGGGTGGCAGATGGAGTCTGGCCAGCCGTCCCCACATAGCCGGGGCTGCTATGGCCTGGCATGGCTAGCAGTTTTGGTTAACCTGTTACCCAGTAAACATTCCAGTAAGCCTAATGTTTACCGGTTACCAACTAACCTTTTACTGCCCTAATTGCAATGTTAAGTGTTATTTGGTGACCTGTATGAAGAGATTTGGAAGCCTAATTCTAGTTCTTAATGGGATGTGCTGCTCATAATGTAGACACGCTAATTGGCAGTCCTCCAAAGAGGCTAAGGACAGGGGAGACTGAGCAGCCCTAAGTATGACTCCTTCAGGTCAGGACTGGGACACATTAGCGGGGAGTGCAGTGTGTACTGGGTTGAGGGTCCGGGAATGTACTTTGTCTCTCCCTGTGTTCTTCCTACGCTGGAGATGGAGGATTTTATCTTTGGGGCTGTCAACTTGTCACCTTTGAGCAGCATCTTAGACATTTTAAAATATACTGAAGTTTTCTGTGTTTCCAGTAAGATTAAAATGTCTTTAAAATATGGACTTTGGGACTTATGCAGAGTTGGCTCAGTAATTGATTCCTTTGAGACAGAAGCTTTCTGGCCCCCTCTCCAGGCCAACCCAAGTAATGGTGGGAACAAAATCCAAAAGTATGCAGGGATTTTCTGCCTAGCTCATGGTAAATTCCTTTTCAATCTGTTTAGAGCTCTGAGCTTTTCACTCTGACCTATGGAGCTTTGGTCACTCAGCTGTGTAAAGATTATGAGAATGATGAAGATGTCAACAAACAGCTTGACAAAATGTAAGTGAACATGTTGGGCTTTGACTCTCTTGGGAACTGAAGTTTGTAGTAAGACAGAACAGTGCAAATTTCTGATATGTTCTGCACCCAACCCAAATGGCAGACTAAATGCTGTCCATTGGTGGCTATTCGTAATTTAAAACAAAATATTTTCCCTTTTCTGGTATCTCCTGACATACCTAATTTCAGAGAACAGCTTTATTGCATGGATTTAGAACCTCTTTCTAAAGCTGAACTGTGCTGTTACGATTCTCTAGTTTGTTGCTGTTTGATGCATTGACAGGGGCTACAACATAGGAGTTCGGTTAATAGAAGATTTTCTGGCCCGGTCCAATGTAGGAAGATGCCATGACTTCCGGGAAACTGCAGATGTTATTGCGAAGGTAATTATCCACATACAGCCTTGCAAGCCTTTATTAATGCTGGTTGTGTTGCTGTGTCCCAGTACCATATCCAGGCTGTTCATGGATTGTTAAAATGACTCATGCAGAGTAGGGATGTAAGCGACTAGTCGACTATTCAGTAAGCATATGCTTGTTGGATAGTCGACTGGTGACTCTTCTAGTTGCTTCCCCCCCTGCTACCTCTATCAGAGAGAGACAGCAAGGGGGGGGGAGCAGGTTTAAAAGCTGGTTCGTCCCTAGCACCATCTCCATGGAGGGCAGGGGAGGCAGAGGCGTAGCAGGCTGTGCTTCAGCCTTTTAAATGTAAAAGGTGGTTCTTAATACATTTAAAAGGCAGAGCCACAGCGGGATTAGCTCCTGGGACCTAACCCTGCTGCAGCTCTGCAGTCATGTGTCCTGTCCCCCCCCATCCCTTATCTATTAATTTACTAGTCAATGTTATTTCCATTGTCTTCTCAGTTAGCTGATTAAATGCGTGTATCTTGTGTCTCCTTGGTAGTTGAACTCAACTAGAGAGACTGAAATCGTTAGAGTTTCCTAAATACGGGGAGAACTAACCTAAAAAATTGAAACTTCTCTGAACCGACAAAATCTGATTCAGATAGTGTTCTTGGATTTCTCCCCTTAAGTGGGAATATTGCTTCCCCTAATTTCCCCACCCGTGAGGAGGGGATATAATTAACCTACTCACAAGGCTGGTGTGAGGCTTTGAATTAGATTTTCCAAAGCACCAACGTAAGTTAAGTGCCTGGCTCCTATTAACTTTCAGTGGGAGCAAGGACCAGATTTCCTCAGTAAATGTTTCCAAAGCTCTTTCAGATTCTTTGAACAAGTCCATGCGTAAATATTGCTATTTGGGTCACTTGCTCATCTCTGCTCCATGTAATTCAATAGGTAGCATTTAAAATGTACCTGGGCATCACCCCGAGCATCACCAACTGGAGCCCAGCAGGCGATGAGTTCTCCCTCATCTTGGAAAATAACCCCCTGGTGGACTTTGTGGAGCTGCCTGATAACCACTCATCTCTTATTTACTCCAACCTCTTGTGTGGGGTGCTGCGAGGAGCCCTGGAAATGGTGAGGCTTCACTTTTCTCATAGGATGGGTGGTGGAGCTGTGGAGGTCTTGGCTGGAAATGAAAACATGGAGCTTTCTGCAGACGTTTCAACCCCTTTGAAAAAGTCTTCATTTTCCTCTGGCTGTGAATCTATTTCAAAAGCGAAGTAGAGCTGGAGGAGACGGTTGGTATTGTCCAAAGGAAAGCCTCTGTGTTGAGTTCGTAACTCTGTCTCCACCTTGAAGTAGGGATGTAAGTAACCAGTAAATGGATAAAATTATACCAGCTGACTGTTTGCCCCACCCTCATGCGCCATGTTGGAATGGCCAGAGTCCTGCCTGATGACCTAGCATGGACAAGGTGGGGATCCCACTGAACCATCCCAGTATGGCTGGGGTTCTGCCTGGCTGCTTTGCTGAAGCTGGAGCCATGAGCCCACCTGCTACTCCAGAGCTCTCAAGGGAATCCCAGCCGTTGCTCTTGTTGAGAGGTTTGGGAATGATGTGGAATGCTATGACCTGTCTCATGTCCTGGGTGCACTATCTTAAGCTAACTGGGAAGCTCTTAGTCTAACTTCACAACTGGTTCCTCTTGATTTTCCTCTCCTCCTCTAGGTTCAGATGGCCGTGGATGTGAAATTTGTCCAGGATACATTAAAAGGAGATGGCGTCACAGAAATACGGATGAAATTTGTCAAGCGGATTGAAGACAATCTCCCGGCTGGAGAGGAGTGAGTCACAGTGCAATCTTCCCAAGGGACTGGAGGCACCAGCCCTTAGCTCTTATCATGGATTCATAGGGATTTAGTGCCCCCCTTTAAATTCCAACTCCTAGAGACTCACCGACTGTTTAAGTTGTGTTATTTCTATTTTCCATATCAGAAAACTGTGTTGTTCCACTGATCCCACAGGTTCATTCTAAAGATTTTCAGAGTGTGGATAACTTTTTCATACAACCCACGGAGACTCTTTCTACATTCAGTTTTTAGTTGGATACTGGGCTGTGTGCAAAGTTTGCTCCTTAAACGCTAAAAGATCTCCAGGAGGTTCAAATATGGGACTGAGTTTTATAATCAAAATTGGAGACCGAGCGCAAAGAGAACCCACCACAGGAGCTGTTTTCTTCTTGGGACCCATGCATTGTTCCCACTGATGCGTATGCGGGCTATGCTACTCTTGCAGGTAGAGGGGGTGAAGCATGTGTTTGACTGTCTCTAGCAGCAAAGGATGAAGCATATAAAGCAATAGGAATGGGAGTGTCCAATGGAGTATACAGTAGGTCTCATTTTTCCAGCTGGTCAGCACCTTACTGAAGACACCTGTTGTTAAAACTCTGCAGTAGGTCCAGTGAGTGGAAAAAGTGAGGGCAGGCCACTTCAAACAAGTCCTTTTTGTCTAAAATAATGCTTGGGGGCTCTTCAGTGTAAATGACCTGCTTCCATTTGGGGTAATGGTGCCTTGGGTGAGGGGTTTGGTGGTAAAGCAGACTTCTAGTTTGTCAGAGACTATATTTAAGGGCCAGCAGCATCAGGCTCTTAGTTCATTTAGCAGAACAGAATTTCAGTTGCCATATTAGAACTCCGAGGCTTTGCCTTTTGCGTTAGTCCTAAGAGCATGTCCAGTTTTTGCTGAAAAAATAGCCCTGGTTAACTTGCTATAAATATTTGGCTCTGAAGCAGCAGGGTCAACATCCACTATGGGGCAAGGTGTGGGGGAACCCTGGCTCTGTGCCCCCGGAAGGGGCAGGCATTGGGTGGAAGGGGCGGGGCTGGGGGCATTCAGCCCTTGGTGCTGCCCGGACTGCAGCCCGACTGTCAGTGCCTAATGGGCCCAGTGCTTCGGCCACCGCTGTTGCAGCAGTAGCCGGGATCTCCAAGCTCCTTTGAATTGCTGGGTTCCGGGGTAACTGCCACCTTTGCCCCACCCTGCCAGCAGACCTGTTCTGAAGTGTCTGTTGCTAAATACTGGTCTCCAAAATAGACACCGAAATACTGCACAGATCTCATCTTCTTACTCAAAAGCAAATGACTCGTAACTAATTCTTAGTTTAATAGTTCAATACACATAATTCAAACCTCATTGTCTTTAAGGGCTAGCCAGGGAAGACTGCTTTAGGGCGGTATCCTAAGAGGAGGGTAGGCACCTTCCTTCAGAGGAGAATGGCATAAAGATGAAGAGCATAGTCAGCATGTCAGGATCTTCAAATTACCTATATCCTTTTTGGAGGCAAAATTCAGGGTTATTTCCCCTACAACAGTGCTGCTAAGGGCAGATGCTATAGGACGCTGTGATCTGGGTATATTGTGTTACAGCTGTATTCTGACTGGTATGTGATAAAGTTCATAAGAGGTTCTGAAAAATTGTGTTGTAATGCCCTGAATATTTTTCTTGGGGAAAAAAAATTACAGTGGTAGAAATGTATTCAGTATTTCATAGTGTGTACAGCCTGGGTTTTATTTCCATGGGTTGACAATATTTGGATAGATATCCAGATATTATATCTGAACATTACAAGTATTAAATGCATTTCAGCTAATGTAATTCCATTTTCCCCACTATGATGTGTAAATACTGCACAAGTGTGAAGCTTTGGTATTTTCTGGTAGATAAATCCAAGAGGCTGGAAAATTCACCTCTTGTTTTGTCACTGTTCAATTAAAAAATTCAGTTGGACATTACAAAGTGTTTGGAGGATGAAAAGCAATTCAGTGCAAAGTTGTAAGAGTAATTGTAGCAGGTATTTTCAAAATTAATCCCTCTGGGACATGAGTTGTGACGACCTGAATGCCAGCATTAGGAAGAAGTCATGGACTTGGCTGTGCAGACCGAAATCTCTTTTTATCTGTAGTTAGGGGTTGTCTCCAAGTGGAAGATGATGCGCGCATGCTGAAAGATGTGTGTGAAGTTTAAGCTTCTGTCTCCTCTGCTTTATCTGGTCTGGGAATAGATGTTGCAGTCTGTCACCCTTCACTAATCTGAAATGCCCTTTAGTGCACTTCTGCAAAATCCTCTGCTGGGTACCTCTCTGACCCTGAACAGCTTCCCTATCTGAGTCACAATTTACCTTGGAGTTGGTGCAATTCCAGTTCTGGGACAGTCCTGTCTCTTTCACTTTCTGGAGGGGGATGGTGGGTAGGTTGTCAACAGAATTACAGTCACCAAGTTCATTTCACCCAGTCAGTGGGTTGCCGAAGATTTTGAAACAGAACTGTCTAAATTGTAAATACTCTTGTTATGTATTGGCCCATCTGCTATCTTATTTATATCCCTCTATGGGACGCCAGTTGCTGTTTTGAACATCGATCTGTCTGGAATGTCATCTGTTCTGGAATTCCTGCCTTACCCAAATGAATTCTGGCAGCTACACAAGTTGAATGCATAAAACAGTGGCTTGCAATTCTTCCTTAAGGAGGCAGTAAAAGACTATATTTAGAAATTTGTATTGACAGACCTGATGGCTGATGTGTGTTGGGTGTACAATTACAATGTGGTGGTGTTTCAAGGATGTGTAAGGATCATTCTTTTTTTTTCTTTTTCTTCTTTATTGGTCCTTGTAAACCATTTTAAAGGCTGCATTTTAAAAGCCATTACATTAAAAAAATCCCAATGATGATTTTTCAGTGGTCGCCTGGTCCTTTCAGTAAAGTTTGGGCAGGGGCTGAGATGGCCATGGATGTGACATGCTTTCTTGGGATGACTAGGCGATAGATGTGCCGTAGGAAGCATGTGTTTGGCCGTAATGGGGAGGGGGGAGGAAGAATTTCGACAGTGGCAACTGAGAAACAGTAATGAATGGGTATGTTAAAGGAAGGCTGCATAATTTTTGCCCAGTAGGATGGTAGCCTGGAGATCCCAGACTCTTGTTGGATCGTATTTGGAGAATGGCACAACCTCTGTTTTTGCTCATTCAAGACCTGGCATTCTGCCAGTGTCATTCTCTTCCATATGCATTCTGTGGGTCGGTGCCAGCTGAAGACTTGGCCACCCTGCAAGGAAAGAATCGAGCCCTCAGCTTGCCCTCCCCCTCGCCACTACTTTCTGTTCACTCTCTTCAAAGTGACAAGCTCTCTACCTACAGGTGCGCTGTGATTATTGGCTGTATTAAACAGCTTAATCTCAGTCCCTGGTGCAGCCTTTTTTGATGCTTATCTAAGCACAGTGCTTTGCTCTGTCTGTTGTCTTCAACTTGCTCCTACACACATGGCCAATATAGAATTTTCTGAGCTATAAACGAAGGTGATTTTACCTGGAAATGATGCAGAAAACTTTTTCCCAAGCTAAATAACGCAATGGGATACTAAAGCTGAGGTGGGTGAATGGGTATGTGTAGCCACAGGTCCTGAAAGGCAGAAGGCAGGTTGTAATGAACTTTCTCATTCTAAAGCTACAGGAATGATGGCGTATCTGGCTGAATAATTTATAATGCACAATGTTACTGATAGAGGAACTAGACTTAAAATTCTTAAGACACTTCCATTTTTGAAGGAGTGGCCTATATTTATTCCCCAATGAGGTCCTATAAATGTGTGACATTTGAAAGGGATTGCAGAATTTCTGGCTGGAAGGAGAGAGATGCTATCCGTTTAATCAGGAGTAGATACCCAATGACTGAAAGATGCAAATTCTGCTTGTCAAATTCACTAAGCATATAGTCCGTTTAAAACAACCTCAAACTTGTCTCAGTTGAGACACCTTTTACTCTCAGCTGAGTAGGACATTTTGTCTGCAATACTTTAGTGGGTAGGATTTGCGCAAAGGGTTTATTGCTGGAAAAATTTAGTGCCAAAAGTGGTCCTAGACATACTTGCCAGTAGGTGTGTCCAACCATCAAATGTAACAATACAGACTCTTGTTGGGTTGCATTTGGTACAGAGTAGGGATGTGAAAGGTTAATCAGTAAGCATCATCCTTAATGGATGATACTACCAGTTCTGGTTAATCAGTGGACCTTGGAACAGCTCCCCACCTGCCACGGGCAGAGCGTGCTCCAGCCCTGCACGGCCTGACGTGGACGGGGCTACTCCAGGCGTCCGGAGCTGCCCCTGTCCATAGTGGGCCCAGGGGGCCACAGGCAGAGTCTATTTCAGCTGGGCTGGAGCAGCCCATGCCTGCAGTTGTGAGCCACTCCAGCCAGGCCTGGGGGGAAAGGGCTCAGGCTCTAGCCCAGCTGAGCTGGTGCAGCCCTTCCTTAATTAGTTGATCGGTTAAATCTGAAATAACGGTTAACCAATTACACAGGATTTTACATCCCTAGTACAGAGACAGTCTCAGTGCGTTCTATTGACTGTGTCCAAAAAGGTGCTGCATTAGTGCTACACTAGTGCTGCAAGCTGTTCAGTGGCATGAACCATTTGGGGGAAGAATGGACTCCGGCAATGCTATTAGGGAGAGATGGTGCAGAAACCCTTAATTCAGTGCAGCAGCTGCAAAGAAAAGAGCTTTAGAGACTAAAATCTCAGTGTAAACTTCCCTTGTATTTTTCTGTCATAGCCACCTGTGAACTTGTGTGTCACAAGGGACACTGTGCACTGCAGACCCGAGTGAGGTACAGGCTTTCTGCATACTGCTCTGCCAACAGAACCTCAGTCCTCCTCTTTCCTAATATGCTGTTAGTCCTGACCTAAGCTCCTGTACAGCTCTGCCTGTGCACTTCAGTCCTGCCTTGCACCAATGCAAGGCAGGAGAGATTTTTTTAATGCAATTTGTGCTTTGCAGAAGGTAGCAGTTGGATGCAGTATCACTGTCCATGCAGTGACTGTACTGAGGAGCTAATGGGAAGTATATCGCTAACCTTAAAACCTCTCTGAAATCATTAAGATTGTATTTCACTGAATGTGATTATAAAAGTCTGAATGCTAGTTCTTCAGTGTAGCTGGCATAATTTAAATAGTCTAACACTTGCTAATTTCATAATACAAATAATTAAAATGTGAATAGATTTGTAAAATATTTTAGAATAGCATCTTGTGTCCCACCCAGTTCAATATGGATGCCACTCCAGTACAGCACTGCAGCTGTTAAGCACTTCTGCCTTTGCTTTTTTGCTCCCCAGCTATTTCGTTTCTGAGTCAAATTTTGACTCCCGTGATGGAATTTGGGATTATATAAAATCTCCAAACTTATTCCCCCGCTTCCAAACTGGGACGCAAACTTGCCCCTCTCGAGGCAAAGAGTTGGACTTTTGTTGCCAGCTCCCCCCCTTGCAAAAAAACAACCAACCCACCCTCTTGTTTTAGAAGAATGGTATCCAGATACGATCTCCATTGCAGCACATTGTTTTAAGATTACGAAGCTCTGGGTGCAAGCTTGGATGGCCAGCTTGTGTTATAGTCCTAACGCTTGTTACAACACTGGTGCTCTTCTTTGCTTTTACAAGTTGATGGGATCAAGTCCAAGTCAAACATGACCAAATGCCAGTTTTCAAGTATGTTTCCCCTGTAGATTAGAAACACGGAGAGTGAGCCCCTTTAGCCTTTCAAAGGGTGGCTGTGTCAGACTCCTGCTGAATGCACTTGGGAGGCAGGGAAGTAGCAGAAAGCTGCTAGAACTGGGAAAAGGAAAATGCGCCCCTGGTTAGTTTGCTGAGGTGCTGAAAGGGGAACAAAGCAATTTCTCACCTCCTGCCAGAGCTGGGCACAAGGAAGCGTTTTCAGAGCTGGATCCTGTTTTATCCAGACCCTTCTGGGGGGAAGTGGCGAAGGTGTTGGATAAATGTCCTCAGCTTTGCTTATTTTGCCACGAAGCTCCCACAGCGAGACAAATTGGATACAGGAAAAAAACGTGCCTGGGCCCCAGTTTTGAAGTGTATGTGACCTGTTTTCTAGAGCGGATTTTGCAGCAGGCTCAAACTCGCCCTTTACCATGGGAGCTCAGCTGTGGCCCAATCGGACATGGATGTTGAGAGCTCTGATGAGCTGAATGGGGGGGAAGTGTGAGGTTAAACTGACCCTTGTGAGAAGATTTATGGGTGTTAAGCTTGGGTTTCCTTATACAGTTTGAGAGAGCAGAAATTGCCAGTCATTTATCCTCGAGGGCTAAAGCTTGAACTACTGGGGCTTGTGTACACGGGGAGAGGGGATCAGATGAGCTCTGTAGGTGCTCTCTTCTGGAATAAAACTCACTGTCTTCTGGAATAATTAGTGTTCACACAAAGGCCACTAATTATTTTGGAAGAGAGTGTGCACGTGGGCAGCTATTCTGGTTTAGCAGTTGTGGTGTATTTCCCCAAGTAGCTAGGCCTTGACACTCCTTGCATAGCTTAGTACAGGGGAGTCCAAACTTTTTTCAAAGAGGGCCAGATTTGATGAAGTGAACATGCGTGAGGGCCGACCATTTTGCCTGACATTCTTTGAACCATTAAAATTAAATGCAAATTAACTATTTTATGCAAAGTTTATTGCAAACGGCATACTTTTCATTTCGTCACATGGATGACAAATCTAAACAGGTGTTAAATCACTCTGCCTTTCATATCTGAAGGCCAGATGAAAAAAAATCCAGGAAGCTGAAATATATGTCAGGAACATTGTAAAGTACATAACATATTATTGGTAATAAAGGTTGTCTGTCAACTTTTAAGTTAAAAAAATATGAACAGGAACATAACACCAAGTATACATGTTGTGTCCAAATATATTTATAACTGATTTAGACCAACTGACATTAACTGAGATTTTACAATGTATTCATCTCAATACATATGGATTTGTTGGGGGCCTTAAAAGATAGATATTGCCAAATTACCTGTGGGGCCGTATTAAACCGGAACACGGGCCGCAATTGGCCCGCGGGCCGGACTTTGGACATGCCTGGCTTAGTAGAACACCAGTGCTGAATTGTTCCTGTTCCTAGGAATAAGCAAACTGCATTCCCTGAGGCCACCGCTTGCTTTTTTCTGGCGAAAAATTTCTTCCCTTGGTGTGAATTCCACTGTCTTGTCATCTTCCTGGTGGTTATTGTTTATATTTAAGTATGAAACTCAGTGTGTCCCTAACCATGAAGCTGGACCCAGTGCCTCCATACTGACAGTATTGCCTAGGAGCCGAGCCAGGCACTGTTCAGACAAGTGCCAAACAGTCCATGTTCCAAAGAGTTCACGTAGGGCAGAACTGATCCATGTGAGGGTGCGTTGGGAGAATGAGCGAGCAAAGTGGATAAAGTTGTGTAAGAATCGCTTCTCTGAGCAAATCCAACAGGAAGCAGTAGGTATGCATTACAGCAGAGGTGGGATGTGGTATTGAAGCTGTGCGTTCCTTGGCTATTTCACCCAATCCGGGTGACATGCACCTGCCGAGAGCTCTCTCCGCAATACCCATTTGTAGATCTGTGTGCTTTTGCAGCTCAGAGCTCCTGTTGACTCTCTGGACCAGCAGAGGGCATTGGCAGCACGTCTATGCTCCAGCATCTCTTGCATGGTTGCAGTTTTTGGTAGTTATGTCGTTTGTTTAAAACGGGCTCTGCACTTGGCTCTTTAAAAGAGACCATCTGGGGCTGTAACACCAGGCAAATCTGCAATCCCAACGGATCAAAATCTGCTTGCTCACAGCTATGTCCTGGGCTGCTCAGCTGAGTGTGAGGTTGTAATGGGATGGAGGTGGGCAGATAGTAAACGGGGCCTAGGTCACATGGGGTATTTTATACTGAACATAAAATCCTGACGGGTGCACTAGCAGGCGTGTTGGTAGCTGCTGCACTTCTTGAACTGTGGGGTCTGACTTTCTAACGGAATGCTAATGGCTTTCTAGGGCGCTTGGAGTGAGAGTAGAGGTTGAAGAGTGTTACTAATAGCCCAGGCCCAGTGCAAGGAATGGAGATCAGACCCCTCCCTCTGGCGAGCTAAACTGCAAAGGCTGTCAGTCAAACCTGGCCGGGGAGTAGGGTCAATGTTAGAGCAGCCGACAAAGATACAGACCCGCGGTAAGAGGCAATCTCTGCCCTCATGAGCTTAGTCTAATTACGCAAGACAGAGTGCAGAGGGATAATCCCAGAGACTTGCCGACTGTCACGCGGCAGAACTGGTACCAACATCTCCCAGCCCAGGGCCCTGCTCTCTGGGCCATACTGCTTGTCAGTGCTTGGAGTAATGGTAATTGATTTGTTACCTCACAGCTGCAGGGCACTGAATAAAACCCCATTGATGCATGCAGACACTAGGCCCTCTTGGAGTCTGTTATTAAAGACAAGCCCAAACTCTTGCTGTTTCATCTGCCTGCTGAGGTGGCTGGGTGTGATGCCCAGGATATGCCTCAGAGCTCTAACCTACAAAAAAGGAGACGTCTGAGTGTTAGTTGATATTTAACATCCTTACCCAAAACACCAGCACTTTTCATACTATCTGACTAATCGAATAGTCCATACATTGTGCATCGACTATTCAATTAGCCAATAGGGCGCCTCTGCCTTTGAAGTGTAGCAACAGCCTCTAGGGCTGTTGCTACGCTTCATAGGAAAAAGCGCCGTGTGGAGCCCTGGGTCAGCTGGGAACTCCCCCGCCGACTCGGGGCTCTCTGCAGCCAGGGCTGGCCTTACCATGAGGCGAACTGAGGCGGCTGCCTCAGGTGCCAGATTGTGGGGGGCATCGCTAGGACCCAGAGAATTGAGACCTTTCAAAGTTTTGGCCCAAACGAGGGGGCATGGGGGCGTCATTTGAGCTCCCCGCCTCAGGTGCCAATCTGGGGTCAGATTCCTCATGGCATTTCAAAGCTGCAGTGCCCCATGGATCCCAGGGTCAGTGGAGGAATCCCCAGCTGATCCCGAGCTCCACATGGCACTGCCGCTTTGAAACGCCGCATGCAGCCGGGGGACACCCCAGCTGGCTCCGGGCTGCACATGGCGTTTCAAAGTGGAATTGCTGAGTGGAGCCCGGGTTCTGGCCCCAGGCGTCCAGCGGCGCTGCCGCTTTGAAGTACCCCCTCCTCTCCCCCCCCACCCCTGCTGCGTCTCTCTGAGGCGGGGGGAGAGCGACTAGTCGACTATCCGATAAACATTTGCTTACTGGCTAGTCGACTAGTCCTTCACATCCCTAGTTTTAGGCTCTGGTAATAACTGTATGTGTGGTGCCACGGCCAAAGGGACTCTGCACATATGCAGTAGAGGGGTGGGTGCCATGCCAATCCTGGGAGCAGGTGAGCCACCCGTTCTTAATGGCTGTCCCCCCAGGAATTCCCAGCAGCACTTGGCCTTTTCCAACCAGACCGCCCCTTGTCTGGCAGAGAGGAAGAGATGCCAACGACAGGGAGGGGAAGATGGACTTGTTTCCCCTGTTTAGGGCAAACGAACATCCCACTCACGTACTCCCAGCTCCTCACGTTGGGCCTACAGCTGCGTGTTTGCAGCTTTCTCTGAAAGAGGAATAACAGCAGCTGTGGGTCTCTGGGGCATCATCAAGAGGCAGCTGTGTGCCTGGTTAGTTCATAGCATGGGGCTTCTGCAGTTATCAGAGGTGTGGCACCTGCTCTTCAGGGCTGCCTGGCTGCTCTAGGTGAGCAGGAGAAGAGCTGGACGGAGGGTACCCTCTTCTGCATTTCCAAGGTGGCGGTGGGGGGGATTCAAAACTCTACCCGGTTAGCTCCTGAGCTGCTAGAATTGTTACCCTAGTGAGAATGAATGGAAAGGAAGAGAGCCCCCCAGCACCCAAGGGATCCGCTTCTGATCTCATTTACACCACTCTAATCCCCCTGGCTTCAGATCAGTCTTGGTTGACACCCGTCGCAGTGAGGTCGGATTCTGGCCACAACACTGTGCACTTAGCATTCAAACTTTGCTGTTGAGCATTGAGCTTGGCAACTCTGCCTGCCCATCCTTTCCATGGCTTGATTTCCAGCGTTGTGGCTTGGCACCTACCACTCTTGCTGCCTTCTCAGGGGTGAGCTGAGAACACTTCCAATGTTGCCATGTCCCTGGGGGCCCCGCATGTCCCTGGGGGCTCTGCATCACCCTGTGTCTCCAACCTGTTGCGCACAGCGATAGTCAGGGCTCTGCTGGAGCTGCATGCAAATTCCCAGGGCATCAAGCCTAGCGGTGGGAGCCAATCAGTCCCCCCCCAAGTGGAATTCACAGCTGTGGGATTGAGTTGTAAACTGTATTGAATGCTTGGCTCCGGGAAAAGCACCACCTACATCACCAACACCGCCTCCTGGGTTTGCCGGGAAGTCTTCCATGGCATTTCGCTTTGCCTGCTGGATCTGATCGAGGCAGCTGGTGGTGGGAGGGCTTCTGGTCTTAACTGGCGAGGGTAGGTTTTAATGTGGGAAGAGCAGACGCCCAAATCTGTCTGGCCACCTGCATGTCCCATCCAAACCCGTGACAGCAGCACTAGAACACATTGGGATTTAGAGCCACGGTGCTTGATCTTCTGAACCTTCGAGTGTTAGCTGCTCCCGGTTGTCCCTGCTATGAACATGTTTTAGAGCCTGAGCTGGGGTTGGGAGTCAGGACTCCGGCGTCCAGCTCTGGGAGAAGAATG
Organism: Pelodiscus sinensis; assembly: GCF_049634645.1. Classification (NCBI taxonomy): domain Eukaryota; kingdom Metazoa; phylum Chordata; order Testudines; family Trionychidae; genus Pelodiscus; species Pelodiscus sinensis. The sequence continues at coordinate 8,020,523 of NC_134735.1, read as the reverse complement.
GGCTCTAGAGGCCGAGTGTCAGGATTCCTGAGTTTTATTTCCAGACCCGCTATGCATGTGTGGTGCTGAACTAGTTATGACCCTGGTCAGTGGGCTCAGGCAGCCGGTGGGGTGCAGGGGCTGGCAGAGGGCGGCCACTGGGGCCTGGGGGAGACGGGATCGAGCTCGGGCAGGCTGCAGGCGGCCTTTGGGGCCCAGTAGGGAGGGTGGATTGGGGTTTGGGTAGCCAAGAGTGGCTGCTGGGGTCTGGGGGTGTGTGTTGGGGCTAGGGCAGCCACGAGGGCCCGGGGGTGGGGGGAGAAGCGAGATAGGGCTTGGGCAGCCAAGCACAGCTGCTGAGGGTGAGGCAGGAGCAGGCTCGGGCGGCCGCCAGGGTCCCGGGAAGTTGGATCCTCTTCTGGCAGGATTGTCACATTTTCCCTGCAGCCAGTACAGTGTGTCACAGCCAGCCCAGTTCCTGTCCCACCAGCTCCAGAGAGAGAACAGACTTTTGCAATAGTGACTTTTTTTTTTTTTTTAAACTGGAGCAGCTGGGAGTCACGTGATCTCCTACCCAGCCGGTAGCAATAGAACCAGGGCCTGCCAGCCAGAACCTTCAACAGCCACAGTGTTGAAAGCAGCCCAGCGTCTCCTAAGATAACCTCTTGTGTTGTCAAGGAATCTGTGATGAAGTGGGGAGGGTGTTCGCTCTGTTTGCTTTGCTATGTTGCATGTGATTTGTACTGTCCTGTGGCAACCCTGCGTGTGTGCCTCAGTTTCCCTGGGTCCTGCTCGGCTATCTAGATGGAGATTGCAGGTGAGTCTCACCAAGGTAGCATGGCAGCCTATCACATAGGCAACGGTCTGTAAGCTGGCCTTTTGCCCGGGAAGCTAGATGGGGGGGAGGCAGGACTGCCTGCAGGTGGGGACAGGTTGCTGAGGGTGTGGGCTTCCCCCCCAAGGGGCGTAGAGCAGGATGGGGGAACAGGGCCCAGGGTCCCTTCTTCCTGAGATGCTCCTGGCTCCTAACAAGAAGTCTGCTCTGCGCTGTATCCCTGTGAACCGATAAACCTTCTGTTCTACCTGCCGGCTGAGTATCACTTCCGACTCAGGATGGGGTGCAGGGCCCAGTAGCTCCCCACCCTTCCGTGACCGAATCCAACCACCCTGAGCTACGCTGGGGGCTCAGAGGAAGCAGGTCTGTACTCACCTTCCCTATAACTGCAGGCCTGGCTGGAGTGCTGAGCTTCCCGGTGCCAGTGACACTTGGCACAAGCTGCCTCCCCAAGGCTGTGGCAGAGCAGAGCCTGAATTTGCGCTTGCAGGCCCCACAGGCATTACAAAGCAGTGGAGTAATGTGCTGGGGCAACTGGGTCAAAAGCAGCCCGGCCCTACTGGGAGAACAAAAAGCCAAAATTGCATTTCAGTAAATGAAAAGTGTCTACTAACAAGTAGCTGATTGTGGACAAGGGAGAATATGCAAAAAGCTCTGTTTGAAACCGACTAAATATTACCATGTGCTGTTTATAGGAAACAAATGGGGAATGGCATGCTGCATCCATAAAACCCTAGCCATGGTTGGAGTTTGGACAAAAGTTTTTCCACGGCTTTAGGTTATTGAATACCCTTCCCTTTCATGCCGTGCCAGGCCTGACCCCTGGACACATACCATGCAGGAGGAAGTTGACTTGTGGGAATAATAAACATTCCTGGTGAACAATTTAACCTGGCAGGAAAAGAGGCAACTTGCAGCTTTTCATATCTCAGCCTGATATTAAAGATGACAGTAACAATATGTAGACAAGAGAAGGGGGGAAGGGGGAGGGGGGCAGGAGGGAGGGACTGAGGTTGGGTGTAATGTAAAGCCGTGTCATGCATGGAAATCTGCCTGTGTATGGCAATGCTTGGGTGAACACAGGGTCCCCCCCTTCCCTGCACACAGACAACCACACGCATCCTCCAGATCAGGGGTGGGCAATAATTTTTGATGGGGGGGTACTCCAAGATTTTGGTATGGAAGCAGGACAGAATTCTGGCCTGGGGGAGGGTTGTAGGACGGGAGGGAGTTGTGACCTGGGGTAAGGGAGTGGAGAGGGTTTGGGTGGTGACCTGGGGCAGGAAGTTGGAGTGAGGGGTGCCAGAGACAGGCTGTGTCCTAGAGGCACTTACTTCAGTGGCTTCCGGTCAGCAGTCCACATGCCTCTCTGCACGGCATGGATCAGGAGGAATCTTCGCAGGCTGCCTCTGCCCCCAGCACAATCTCTTAGCTCCCAGTGGCTGGTTCCGGCCAATGGGAGATGAGAGATTGTGCTGGGGCAGAGACAGCCAATGGGAACCAGCCAACGGGAGCTGAACGATTGTTCCAGAGGCAGGGCAATGCACAAAGCTTCCCTCTCCCCCCCGGCACTGGAAGGCAGATGGAGCAGCTGCTCTGAGCCCTGCTGGTGGTCGCAGGCAGTGTTCCCTCTAAGCTGCGTGGCAGCACGGCCCTGCAGCTGCTTAATGACCCTTGCCCAGCCAGGGGTTCAGGACTTGCGCATGGAACTGCCTGGCTGGGTGAAGGGCACTTCTCCCTCTGCAGCAGCTCCTGCTGAGCACAGAGCAGCAAAGTCTCTCCCAGCCGGTAAGGAGGGGACGTGTCCCTACTTCCTGGGAGAGACTCACTGCTCTGTTGCATGATTTTTCAGGGGCTTTATTCCTGTTTTCTGAACAACTGAGATTGGTGAACGTGCAATATGTATACAGCTCATATGGGACTGGTCTATAAAGGCTCCTATGGCTTGGTACAATGGACTGTCTCCCACATATCATAATGAGGACACTTAGGGTACGGCTACACAGCAGCGTTATTTCGGAGTAACATCCGTTATTCTGAATAACTGCGAGCGTCTACACAGCTAGCCCGTTATTTTGAAATAATTTTGAAATAACGGGCGGCTTATTTCAGCGTTTGTAAACCTCATTCCACGAGGAATAACGCCTCTTTCGAAATAGCTATTTTGGAATAGCAGTAGGGTGGACGCTTCACTGCTGCTATTTCGAAATAGCTCCTCCTCCAGGGCCATTCAAAGTAATTACTCCCCAGTGCTTCCTGGGGCTGTAAATTGAGGTAGAGCATCCACATTAGGGAAGCCTGCCTCGGACTAATTTCCAGGCTTCCCTGTAGTGCAGACACGCTATTTCGAAATAAGCTATTTTGGAGTATTTCTTCCGGAATAACTTATTCCGAAATAATTGTGCAGTGCAGACACGACTAGTGTTTTTCTACCCTTATTCTCAAAATATTTTATGCAGGTGAGTCAGTAACACTGTCTCCATTTTACAAGTAGGGAAACTGAGTCACGGACATTCCTAAGGCTATTGGGAAACTCAGAGTTTTCTGGCTTTGCCCCTATCTTGCAGTCCCTTCACGTCTCTGTGCCTCAGTTTCTCCACCTACGAGACTGAATGATCCAGATCCTCCTGTTTAATGAGCTTTGAGATCAGTGGCTGATGGGTGCGATCCGAGAGCCGATGGTGATCACTGTTCGGGTACAGGAGTTCCTGGCTCCCAGGCCAGTGCTCAGCCCATCAGGCCTCACTTCTGCATATGGGCCCTGTTCCCTCTGACAGCTGGAAGGTTTCCTCCCCACAGAGTCTGGGCGAGGGATCATTTTGTGCATATGTGGGGATGTGACCCATTCTGAGCCCCTCCTTGTTTATGGGTTTGCTTAGAAGAACCTCAGACTGTTGCAGGACTTGTGACTTCGTGGTTACAGCAGGAGGCCCCTGGAGTCAGGCCGATCCTAGGTTCCTCTGTTCCTGGTTCCAGGATGGGAGTGGGGTCTCGTAGCTAGAGAAGGAGGAACGAATGCTGGACTCTTCCTATCTGAGGGCGAAAATGGGCCACCAGTATTTCTGCCCTTGGTTTCTCTGCCTTTCTCTCTCTCCTCCTCCCTTCCCCGTAGCAATTCCCATCCCCTGGGTTTCTCTCCCATGTCTCTTCTGATCCAGCCACTAACGCTATCAGCTCAGGACCCAAGAAGGCCTTCGCATCATAATCAGTTCTCTCCTATAGTTCAGTCACTAGTTACTGGGTTCGATGCCAAAATGCTCAAGCTGACGATGGGCTAGATCAGGGGTGGCCAGGCCATTTAAGAAAGAGCCAAAGAGCGGTGGAAAAAACGCGAAGAGCTGCATCAGAATTGTCAAGCAAAAAAAAAGGGAGGCTGCCCCTTTAAGAAACAAGCTTAGACTTTTTGGCCATATCAGGCTGCCATCTTGGATCGCTGCCCCAGTGAGCACACGGGAGCCGGGGTGGGGGGCACAGGAGCGGCTTTGTAAGCTGCACTTTTGGGGGAGAAGAGCTGTATGCGGCTCACTAGCCACGGATTGGTCACCCCTGGGCTAGATGGTTGGAATTGTCCTTTTGGGCCTCAAATGCTGTGGCTCTCTGGATGGCCCAGCCTGGCGTTTCTGGGGCTGCTGCAGCGTTGACAGGCCTTCCATTGACTTTGCTGGGCTTTGGACCAGGCTCTGGGAGAGGCCTGGAGAACAGAGGCCTCAAACCTGGGGCTGGATATTCTGTGCCCCTGCAGCTCCCCATGGCTCAGAGCAGTGTGTTCCTGGCTGATTCGGCCGGGATGGGAGGGGAGCCAGGGGCTGCTCTTCACACATGGGCCAGGAGAGTCATTCCAATCCGCTGGAAATGTTTTGGAAGGGGCTTTGCAATAGCACACAGGGCTGCACATCCCAGGACCGCGAAGCGGCTGCAGCCCCAGCAGATGCGGCTGGTGCTGTCCCTCAACGCCTGACAGGGGCAGGAAGCCTCCACGTCTGCTGCCCAGACCTGGTGAAGGCAGCGGGCGTGGAAACGCTCCCCCGCCCTGAAACATCCGGCAGGTCCTGGCCTATGGAGAAATGTGCTTCTCCTGCAGTCGCTGCTGCTCTGCTCCGCCTCCTCCTCTCCCGGGCTCCTGCACCCAGGGAAGGAGCACGATGTGACGTGGCAGTTGCTTTCCCAGCGGGCAACTGGGCTACTTCAGCCCTTCCGGGTCAAAGTCTCCTCTCCTCTTACACTTAGCCAGGCAGCCCTGATGACATCCAGGAGCTCCAGGGGAAAACGGGGAGCACCCTAACCCCCAATGCACAGGGATTAAGAATCCCTCCGGCAGCTGCTTCTCCTCTGGGACAAATCAGGAATGACTTGTCCTCTAGGCCAGGGCGAGGGTTCCTGGCTGGTGAGGATGCTGGTTTTTCTCTCCCTGCTTCCTCTGAATCTGGAGAAGCCTGGAATGTGGGTCCTGTTGGAGAGAGGACGCTGAATGCTGCGGCACAGCGGAGCCGCTGCGGCGACTCCTTGCGGCATTAAATCAGCCCCAATGGAAGTAGGGATGGGAAAGGCTGCGAGCCGCGTGTGTGGGGCCCAGGCATGTTGGACTCAGATCTGCTCTGTGGGGTTCTTCCGTTTGTGGGTGCTGCTGGGTATGGGGGGGCGGGGGGAAGCTCTGCGCTCCTTCAGGAAACGTTGCTGGGGTCGTGCATGGAGATCCGTGGGGAAGAGCCACCCATTTTGGGTTTCACTTGCCTTTTGCTGCCCTGGAATTCCAGCCATAGACGCGTCCTCCTATCGCAGGGCAAGCAGGAGCCAGAGAATCAGACGAGATTAGGGGGGAAAAGGGGGCCTATCCAGACAGGGTGGGGCAGCTGCCCCCTCTCGCTCTGCATGACCTGAGAGGCAGCAGAGATGCTAGGCAGCAGGGATGCCATCCAGCAGGAAGTTCATGTGCCAACCCAGCAGCTCTGGTCTACATACAAGAGGGCTCCTGTGGCCCGTTAAAGACTAGGAGGTTTATTTGGGCATAAGCTTTCATGGGCAAAACCCCATTTCGTCAAGTGCATGGAGTGGATATTAGAGGCAGCACAAGTATGCTAGAAAATGAAAAGGAGGGAGTTACTTTCTCAAGGGCGGGACCAGGGCTAACAAAGCCAATTCAGTCAGCAGACATAAGTGGGGGCCTAGGCCTTTCCCCTTGGGTGAGTTTTACCCAGCATGCACTGCTCATGCCATGGGGCTGCAGTCAGGCTGAAATGGTGCCCGGCCCTAGCGTTTCACCCCAGCCAACAGAGCTCCAGCCGAGGTTTCTTGGTGGGGAGCAAGCCCTCGTGACGTGAACTCCTGGGGTTTGGAGGAGAATTCTGTGCCCTTTGGCCACCTTCCCTTCGCAACAAAATTAGCAAGTGGACATGGCCCTGGAGACAGATTCTGATCCTCTGGGCAAACCAGGAGCGCCCATCCCTGGACGCCTAGGCCAGGGCGAGGGTTCCTGCCTGGCACAGAAAGCCATGGTGGCCGGTGGGGCTGTGGGCTTTTTTCCCAGCGCCCATAGAATCCGTCACTAAAGGAGGAAGCGAGGTTTGCAATCCTTTCCTTCCTCAATCAGCCAGGCTGGAACAGCGCTTTCCTTCCTCGGGCACGTGCCTGTCAGGGACTGTACCTTCCCAGGCTGTGTCAGCGATTCTGAAGTCATGTCCTGTGTTTGAGGCCGGGGGCAGCCTGCCCGTCCTGGTTTCTGCCTGGGTCTCTTGGAGAGGAAGGGCGGACTGCTGGGGGGTGTCTTATTTTTCTGGTCCTTTGGGGGGCCCGATCCGGAGCTCCCTGGAGTCAGCAGGCGTTTCTCCATCGGCCTGAATCGGCTTCCCTGGCTACTCCAAGCCAGAAGGGACCACTGTGATCATCCAGTCGGATTTCCTGTACCACCATGGGTGGTGGGTAATGTAGGCCAGGGAAGGCATTGCCTTCCCAAAAAAGACAGGGGTGGCCCTGCCAATCCTCCGGCTGGTGAGGAATGCTGGGGCCATGGTGGGGCTGTCCGGCCAGCTGGGACTGTAGGGGTGGGGCTGCCCAGCTGCTCCAGGGGGTGGGGCTGCCCAGCTGCTCTGGGATCATTGGGGTGGAGCTGGGGCTGTATGTCTGCCCAGTGTTGAGATGGGCGGGAGGGAGAAATGCTAGCCTTGGGCAGAAGGAGCGGGGCTGGGGCTGCTGCTGGTGGGAACGGGCTGGCTGGGTGGGGAGCATGGAGACCGCTGCTCGTTACTCCTGTTACAGGCCAGGTCCAGGGAGCGAGCCGGGATGCTGTGCACCTCTGGAGCGAGAGACACTCCTATGCTGAGGGCCGGGGCTGGCCCAGTGAAGGGCAGGTGATGGGGGGCGGAGGGGAAAGCCTGCTCCAGTGCAGGGTTTTTCAGTACAGGGCCCTGAGCTCTCCCTGGCGCAGTCTAGGAAGGCAGCAGGTCGGTCCCTGGTATATCAAAAAGGTTTAGAGTTCCTATTTCTAGAGGGTAGAGCACAGGGCTGGGATGTCTGGGGACCTGACCTCCGTTTCTGGCTCTGGAACAGGCCTCCTGCCGTGTGTTAATTTGTCAGTCTCCTTGTCTGGATAGTGGGAATAACCCTCCCTTCCTCCTGGGACGCTGAGGCTAAATCCATCAGTGGTTGAGAGGTGCTGAGATGTTTGGCATTGGGAGCCAGGCGAGGGGAATTGGAGGTATGGCCCCTCTGTCTGAACTACTGTCCTCGTCTTGGGTGCAGCTCTCCAGCTCTGGGCCAGCTGGGTGTTGGGTCGGGTCCCTGCGCACTCACAGGAGCTGGGTGAACATCTGCTTGGGCTGGGATGCGAAACAAGCAAAGGGCTGTTGCTGGAATCGGCTGTTTCGCGGCTGACCCTAGCTGAGCTGTCTGGGTTGGGGCCCGGTCCATGGCCAGTGCAAACCCTCTGAGCCCGTTGGAGCTTACACCAGGGTGAGCCAGGCAATTTGATAAGCGATGTGCTCCCGTCCCACCAGCTCCCTGCCAAACAACACAAATGTGGAATGACAACAACCCATGTTGATTTCTCTCTGCTGCTCCTGGGTCCTGCGTGTCAGAACACCCACACTCAGCTCAGCCGGTGGCACACACGCCCGCATCGCTATGGCGACGTTGGAGGCTGCTCCCACAGTAGCGGAGCGCCGGCTTGGGTTCTCGCCCCAAGGGGATGTTTGTGTGGTAATCGTGTTTCTGCACCTTCCTCAAACACAGCAAACAAATCGCATTTGGACAAGCGGAAAACTGAGATCGACGGCATGTTCCCCAGCTCCTGCAGGCCGCGATGCTAGGAGGAAGCCAAGCCTGCATGCCACCTGCCTGCCTAGCGGGTAACCCCATGCATCCATGATTGGACCTCTGCTGGGCTTTACCTGCCTTGCTTCTCACTCTACGCCCACCCAATTTCCCTCCACTTTTAAATACCCATCTTGTTTTTGACAAAAGTTTTCATGTTATTTATATACCAGTTTCTGCACTGCAGTGTGGGAGAACCCAGGCACAGAGAGATCAAGTGGCTTGTCAAGGATGCACAGGGGTGACAGATCCAGAAACTGAACTCAGATCATCCCTAGTCCCAGTCCACTCCAGTAGTTTAATGGTGGGGCTAGTGAATATTTATACTCTGATGTCATCTGGATTTTTATATACTTCTCAATTTGACTTATCACACTTTGTAAGTGTAATGCCGACAGGCGGAGTCGAACCGGGGACCTCTGGAGCTTAGTGCAGGAGTTAGGTGCCAGCTGGCACTCAGCTAAGGCTAGAGAGCAGACACATCAATCTCTCTGTAAGTGGTCTCGGTGCCACTGGATGGGATGGTGCACCACACCCAGCAAGTGTGTGGGTTACATACTTCCCCAGCTGAGGAAGCACACCCGACGCTTCAGAGACATCCCAGTTGAGCCCCCACTTGTGAACGCCAACAGGCAGAATTGAACCTGCGACCTCTGGAGTTCAGTGCATGAGTCTCTACTGCATGAGCTAAAAGCCAGCTGGCTCTCAGTTACGCTGTAGAGCAGACTCATTATTCTCTCGGTAAGTGGTCTCGGTGTTGATGGAAAAGAGCACCACACCTAATAGGTGTGTGTGTTACATAAGCTCTACTCCAGCCCCCTGAGATGATGGTATTTCAAGTAACAAAAGAACTAGAAAGAGCCTCCAACTCCCTGAAAAACTCTACTCTCCACATAACCAAACAGAGGGGACTTTTGCCACTTCCTATAAATAGCTGCCCTCCACCCTTTTCAAAACAGGTAAAAAGATGGGCCTTTCAGCTATGGGGACCTGTCAGCAGCACTGCTGGACTCCTGCAGCTGTGCCACTTTAAGGCCAGCTCTACACTGGCAGAGAAAATCGATGTAAGATGCACAATTCCAGCTATGATAATTGTCAATTTTCTGGGGTGATCCCACAGCAGGAAGTTGACAACAGAAACTCTCTCATCATCTTCCCTTACTCGCAACAGCTAAATTGTGCCTGCGAGGAGTACCACAGTTGACGGGGGGGGGGGGGTGCCCTCAGTGTTTGATTTAGTGGGACTTTCTTAGACCCACTAAATCGCACCCTGGGAGATCGATTGCCAGAGCATTGATGGTAAGTATAGACAAGCCCTTTGATCTCCCAGGTAGCCATTAGCTTAATTATACCATTTCCAATGATTGATATTAGTTGCCCATACTAGCACTTTTGTCAGTGAAATTTGATCATTTTTGACAAAAGTTTTGCTGACAAAAGTACTACTGTAGACAGCCTTAGTATGATCATTCCTGGCTTCCCCGTGAATAATCAGAGCTGGTTGAATTACTCCCTGTTAATAAAATGTTCATTGAGAAAGAGAGCCCCTTTCTCTGTTAACAGATCAATCCAGCATTCTGCATCTATAGCTAACAGAGCAGGTTGTAAAGCCAATCTTTTGTATGCAAACGATGTTCTGCTTGTCTGACCTTTTTTCAGCTAAAAAATGTTACTTGTCTGCAAGAAATTTCAGAGTGAATCACAGTGAAAATATTTGTGTTTTGGGGTTTGTAAACTTGAAATAATTTGGTTGGTCAATTTCAGATTTGGACACTTTTTTGTTTTGGAAAAGTCACTTTTTTCTCCCCATGGAAAAAGGCTAAAGTATAAGAAAGTATTTGAGTGTTCGAAGGGAGAGCCCATTTCTCACACTTCTCTTTTTTAAAACCATTTTTTCAACTGGAAAAGGTGCAAGAAAGTAAGCTTCCATATTTCCTGATGGGCTCATCAGCTCTGGATTCCAAGGCTGCCTGCCCCAACTGCAGTGCCAGTGTTGTGCCCACGTTGGGTCTTGTTCCTCCATCAGGGAAAAGAAAACCAAAGATGGTGTTGAATGTCAGTGGATTGGAAAATGGTGGAGGAAGACTGACTCCCTTGTGAGCAGGGCTGTGGGGTCAGTGCCATCGTCTTAGCAGGCTGGTTTACAAAGAAATGTGCGTGTGGTTTTTTAGTGTGTCCCTGTGGGCTCCGATTTATTTTCTGGCACTTGCTAAAAGGTAACAACTACAAATGCGCTCCTCCCAGTGCCCGGCACAAAGACCGGAGAGGAGGAGAGAGTGAGCACTCTAGACAAAACATTCAGCAGGGCCTTGCATCAGCACCTTTCAGGGTATTAAACAATAAGGAGCTCGCAATGGGCACAGACACTCCCATCCTGCAAAGGGAAACCCTGCAAAACTTTCACTCTGAGGCGTAACCTTGGGGACGGATGGAGTCATGGGACCTGTGGGGAGATTCGTGATTTACACTCCTTATTGCTAGACATGGTAGGAGGTGGTCCAAGCGGCTGCCAAAATATCCGACATTAATCTTGGAAAAATATCCTGTTTTGAATGGAGGTGGCGGTACAGCGGTAGACCAAACATGGGGCTGTGGAAAGACTTCAAGGTACTTGGTTACTGGAGTATCACTTAGGGCCCTTGATCCTATCTGGTCAGACAAATTAACCCCAGGGGAGTCAGCGAAAGTGTGTCTGTTTACCTTGGTTATGTACAGAGCAGGGCAAACAATGTGTAGGGAATAATTTAGTTGCAGAATTGAGCTCTTGTAGTCTGCAAATATTTTCCAATCATGCATGCAAAGAAGGAAGTAACATTGCTGCAAAGGGGTGACAGGCCAGTTATTCACCCACTTTCACATGCAACAGCAGGCCCAGGGCATCTAGCACGTGGCAGAATGGCATGCTACCCACAAAGACTCAGAGAGGGGATGTGTGCAAAGAATCGAATGGGATAGAATCGGGGTTTTGCTGGAACGAGAAAGTTTCCAAGTAGAAGTTGGATTCTCCCAGAATTTTGGACCCACATGTTGGGTGCTGCATCCAGTTTTGCGCCCCCCCCCCTCATTACAGAAAGGATGTGGACAAATTGGAGAGAGTCCGGCAGAGGGCAACAAAAATGATGAGGCTGGGGCACATGACTTATGAGGAGAGGCTAAGGGAACTGGGCTTATTTGGTCTTCAGAAGAGAAGAGGGAGGATTTGATAGCAGCCTTCAACTACCTGAAGGGGGGTTCCAAAGAGGATGGAGAAAGGCTGCTCTCAATGGTGACAGATGACAGAACAAGGAGCAATGGTCTCAAGTTACAGTGGGGGAGGTCTAGATTGGCTATTAGGAAAAACTGTTTCCCTAGGAGGGTGGTAAAGCACTGGGATGGGTTGCCCAGAGAGGTGATGGAATTGTCATCCTTAGAGGTTTTTAAGGTGAGCTGTGACAAAGCCCTGGCTGGGATGATTTAGTTGGGGTTGGTCCTGCTTTGAGCTAGGGATATGAGTGACTAGTCGAGTGACTACTTGACTAGTCGCTTCCCTCCACCCTGTTGCCTCTGAATCAGAGGCAGCAAGAGGTAGGGGGAAAGCCAGCTTCAAAGCTAGTTCCACCCAGTGCTGTCTCTGCGGTGTAAGGGGAGCAGGGGATGCAGAGCTGCAACAGGAGCATCCCCCCCATCGACTAATTTCCATCGACTACTTAATTAGTTAATCGATACTTAACATCCCTACTTTGAGCAGGGACTTGCACTGGATGACCTCCTGAGGTCTATTCCAACCCTAATTTTCTATGATTCTATGAACCAGATTTTAAGTGTTCACATGAGTATGTTTGTCTAGTCATCCTGCCCACCCCATGTCTGTTCGTCCATACCCATCCATCCAGTAACAGACTGGGTTCCTGCGCCTTTGTTCCTCCCTAGTGGCTAGATCAGAGGTGTATGGCTTTACTACATCCTCCAAGATAGTGGAGCCTGTCTTTTAGATTGGGCCATTAAGGTGCTTGGTCTTAGCTCCAGAGCTTCTGGGTGCAGTCCGCACAGATGACCCTGCCCAGCTGGGAACACATCTGGTTAAGCTTTCCTGCCTTACCCATTGCTGTACTACCTGGGCATAGCGGCGTCTGTGCAAGAGAGCCTGGCCTTGGGAAGCCCCGGAGAGGGGATGGTTCCATCATGAGACAGTAGAGTATCTATATGCCGGGGCTCAGGATGGGCCGTTATGGACGAGAGGTGGGCTGCCGAGGAGAGCACAGGCCGAATGCACAAGGATAATGCCGGGGAATCCTACCTGAAGCGGGATTAATAACTCCAAAAATGTGGACTATGGGGAGGACGGTGATGCTGACTGTGCAGCTGGGCTAGCAGGGAGCCTGGCTTCCAATGCAGAAGGCGCACAGCCCCGGGAACAGTAACTGGGGTAGGCCTCCAGCAGCCTAAAGCGAAGGAGGGGGAGTCAAGAGCAGGGGGATGTTAAATGGTTAACCGCTAGGCATATTGGTAAGCAGGAGATTTCCTGGTATGCTCACCAGTTAACTGATCCTTGTCAGCAAACTCTTGGGGTGGCCAGACACCCCCAACCACGGGCAGCGGGACAGGTGGCAGCGCTCAAGTCAAACCAGCAAACTGCTTAAGCGCTCTTGTTTAGCTGGTTAACCATTGTAACATGCCACGGAGCTCAGCCCTGCTCTCAGTTACACATAGGCAACAGGGAGCAATCACAAGCAAGGCCTGGGGGAGCAATGCTGAAATGATTCCAGCCCAGGATCATAGAATCACAGAACACTAGGACTGGAAGGGACCTCGAGAGATCAAGTCCAGTCCCCTGCCCTCACGGCAGGATCAAGCACTGTCTAGATCATCCCTGACAGGTGTCTGTCTGACCTGCTCTTAAATATCTCCAGTGATGGGGATTCCACAACCTCCCTGGGCAATTTATTCCCGTGTTTAACCACCTTGACAGTTAAGAAGCTTTTCCTAATGTCCAACCTAAACCTCCTTGCTGCACTTTAAGCCCATTGCTTCTTGTCCTGTGTTCAGAGGCCGAGGAGAACAGTTTTTCTTCCTCCTCCTTGTGACACCTTTTTAAGTACTTGGGACTGGGACTGGATGGGAGAAGATGGAAAGTCCATTGTGGGCCCTGGAAGGTTACTGTGACGTAGTGTGGGTACCCTGCTGGGGCTGTGGGTGACCTCTGCTGTCTGTAGCACGACCCAGCAGGGCAGGGGGTGAGTCATTATGCAAAGGGGGCTCCAAACCTATCTGACCAGCTACCCCCCAGGGAGAGAAACAAAGGAAGGTGGAATGCTGCCCCTGGCTGGGGGGCAGGGCTGGAAGAGAATTAGTTAGTCTCTGTCTGGGAAGCAGGGGAGAAGGAGCTGGGGAGGGGGCTGGGATTGTAGGGCCCAGCCACCCCCCATCTCAGGCGGGGGCACTGAGGCCTCTTAGCCCCAGTTTCTGTAACCAGATGACTTCTGTGCTGTGCTGTATCCTGGAGAAGCAATAAACTCCCTCTATTCTACTGGCTGGTGGAGTCTGTTCGTGCCACTACGGGGGTGCAGGAGACTGGAAAACCCCAACGCGTCGTCACAGTTACCAAGAGGATGAGTGAAAAGGACGCTAGGGTCTTCCCCTGAGCTGCCCCACTGTGCAGACTTGGGGGGGTGCTAGTGCAGGGCTGGGGCAGCAGGGAGCTGTGGGCATTTTCAGTACCATGCTGGCTAAGCCTGCCCAGAGCAGGTGTAGGAGAGGACCCGAAGCAGATAGGATCAGAACCAAGAGTGGACCGAGAAGCAGAGGCGGAAGGTGGGCTAGTGGAAACCCAACCCTGTTGACAGTAACAGGCCTGGGGGAAGAAGGCAGGATTTAGGGCTAAGATGTTTTCATATTCCCTGCCTGCAGCCCAAGTGTCCCAGGGCAGGAGCCCACCCTCTCTCAGACTGATGGACAGTTGAGGGTGTAACAAAGCATAACAGCTCATTGCTTAAATAAGGACTGAAAACTATTAAAATTCCTGCATGCAAAAGTCCAGCGTTTCCTCCCTTGCTGTGCTTGGCCCTGGGCTGAGTGGAAGCTGGGAGAAATCCCTCAGCCTCCTCCCCTTGTTTACTCAGACATGACATTTGACAGGGCATTTTTTCACACTTGTAGTGTGTGCACGTCAGGCTCTCTTTGGAGTCGGCAAGGAATGTTTTGAGAACGGGCCCTGTGCTTGTATCCGCTGGGAGCAGCAGGATTAATTTATAGCTCCCTAGCGACTAATCCAAGATCAATAAACCTCCAGTCCACCCTTTGCATTACCCTCCCCGTTTGGCCTGGCGTCTCCGCTGTCCACATTACAAACATTAATTATCCATCAGCCCACGTTCTCCCACACAGGCAACTTTTTCAGTATTTTCACTGGAATATTTTTCTGTTATTGTTATCCTCTTAAAAATCTTTAATATCTGCTTAATCCAAACAGTGTTTTGTCCAGTGTTGGGCTGATGTGTCTGAAGCAGCCGGGGGTAAGCACCAAGTTTTTGTAGGGTTCCTTAGAGCTAGGTGAATAAGGCAACCCGAGGTGCCATGTTGCCAACCCTTCACATTTTAAAAATGGATCTTGCTTTGGTCATGCCATGTTTTGCTTTTTGCAAATATTTGAGTGATCAACTTTTGATGCCAAAAATGATTCCCAGGGGGAATTTCAAAGTCTGATGCACAAGCTTTTGTGGGACTCCTCGTGTGTAAATTCATGCCAAATGTTGTCAGCCAATCAAAGAAATTGAAGCAATACCACGTGACTTATCTAACCAATCACAATGAAGCAAATCAGTTCACATTTCAGGTAGTCCAGATCAACCCACTGAGTAAAATATTTTGGGGGAAGTTTAGCAGCCAGTTAAAGTCAGACAGTGAATAAGTTTGGGGAAATTGTTCATGGCTATTCTGCAGACCTATCTTTGTGTAATTATGTATAGGGCCCCATGTATAGGGCCCCTTTGATAGGATAACGAGCCTTGTGGATAAGGGAGAAGCGGTGGATGTCATATACCTAGACTTTAGTAAGGCATTTGATACGGTCTCGCATGATATTCTTATTGATAAACTAGGCAAATATAACTTAGGGCCACGATAAAGTGGGTGCATAATTGGCTGGATAACCGTAGTCAGAGAGTTGTTGTTAACGGTGCTAAATCCTGCTGGAAAGGGATAACAAGTGGAGTTCCGCAAGGGTCTTTTTTGGGACCCGTACTGTTCAATATCTTCATCAATGATGTAGATATTGGGATAGAGAGTACGCTTATTAAGTTTGCAGATGATACCAAACTGGGTGGGGTTGCAACTTCTTTGGAGGATAGGGACATAATTCAAAATGACCTTAGCAAGTTAGAGAAATGGTCAGAGGTAAACAGGATGAGGTTTAATAAAGAGAAATGCAAAGTGCTCCACTTAGGAAGGAACAATCAGTTCCATACATACAAGATGGGAAGTGACTGTCTAGGAAGGAGCATGGCGGAAAGGGATCTAGGGGTCATAGTGGACCACAAGTTGAATATGAGTCAACAGTGTGATGCTGTTGCAAAAAAAGCAAATATGATTCTAGGTTGTATCAACAGGTGTGTTGTAAGCAAAACTCGTGAAGTCATTCTGCCGCTCTACTCTGCACTAGTTAGGGCTCAGCTGGAGTACTGTGTCCAGTTCTGGGCGCCACATTTCAAGAAAGATGTGGAGAAATTGGAAAGGGTACAGAGAAGAGCGACAAGAATGATTAAAGGTCTAGAGAACATGACCTATGAAGCCAGGCTTCATGAACTGGGCTTGTTTAGTTTGGAAAAAAGAAGATTAAGGGGGGACATGATAGCGGTTTTCAAATATCTAAAAGGGTGTCACAAGGAGGAAGGAGAAAATTTGTTCCTCTTGGTTTCTGAGGACAGGACAAGGAGTAATGGGCTTAAAGTGCAGCAAGGGAGGTTTAGATTGGACATTAGGAAAAAATTCCTAACTGTCAGGGTGGTCAAATATTGGAATAAATTGCCAAGGGAGGTGGTGGAATCTCCCTCTCTGGAGATATTTAAGAACAGGTTAGATAGACATCTGTCAGAGATGGTGTAGACGGAGCTTGGTCCTGTCTTGAGGGCGGGGGGCTGGACTCGATGACCTCTCGAGGTCCCTTCCAGTCCTATGATTCTATGACCCATACGCAAGCATATTGTAACTGAGTGCCTTCCATAAGCTAAATTTGCCAGATAAATGACGTGCAAATTATTCCCTTGACATTGCCTGTGTTATCTTGTTGCATTGCATAACAGGTGCTCAGAAACTAAGGTGCTGAGCATGGTGTTAAATTATATAGATTAGGCCGGGTAGAAGGGGTACCACCCTTGCTCCGCCCTGCTCCACCCCTCTGAGGCCCCACCGCCTCTCACTCTATCCCCTCACCCTCTGTTGCTCGCTCTACCCATCTTCACTCACTCGTTTTCGCTCCTGTCTGGGGGTGGTTCTGGGCTCTGGGTGGGGACAGGGATGAGGGATGTGGGTGCAGGAGGGGTCTCTGGGTTGGGGGGTGGAGACGAGGGTAGCAGAGAATAGGAGGGGGTACTAGGCTGAGGCAGGGAATGGAGTGTGGGAGGGGGTACAGGCTCTGGACTGGGAGTGAGGCTTCCAAGGTGGGGCCAGAAATGAGGAATTCAGGGTATGGGAGGGGGTTCCAGGCTGAGATGTGGGCTCCAATTGTAGAGCGTGGGCTAGGGATGAGAGGTTTTGGCTGCAGGCTGCCCAGAGGCTACAGTGGGGAGAGAGGACTCCACCCAGCTCTCTCTGCCCCACAGCAGCACCTGGTCTGGGGGGGGGGGGGGAAGGCGCTTCTCCCCTGGCTGCGAAAGGTCTGAGCCATTCTGGGTTGGGATTCTCCCTGCTACAGCAGGTCTGTGCTGGGGCCAGCAGGGAAAGGCACCTCTCCTTACCATGGCAGGTCTGTGTTGTGGGAGAGGCATCTCTCCCTGCCAGAGCCCCTGAGTGGGGCTTACTACACAGCAGTGCAGCTGCACGGCCACACAGCTGAAAGCAGGGCTACTCAACATGTGGCCCGCGAGCCACCTACGACCCACGGCCCATTTGTTTGTTTGTGCAGTTTGGGTTTACGCGGGGCTCAACACGCGGCCGGGAGCTGAAACAAAAAAGGAGTCAATAGAATAGTCTCCTGTTGAGATGTGTTTTAGTAGTTACATTCCTGGACTGTCATTGCTCATTAAAAGTGCTGTCAGATGGGTGGGAATCGGGTAAATGTTGCATTGTATTACTATCAGCAGAACTGACTGAAATGGGGCCTGCCTGTTGTGTAGTCTTGCCTTATACTTTGTATTCATGCCCATCACTGTCAAAGAAGCTATTTGCATCTATATTTGCATGTATACGCAACCACACTTAAGTTGCAGCCCTCGGCATGTGCTGTATCATTGTGGCCCCCGGAGCTTCCTAAATTGAGTAGCCCTGGCTTAAAGGGAACTTTGGGAGTGAGAACGATCAAAGACTATACAGTCACGAATAGTGTAGAAAAAGTGAGTAGGGACGTGCTATTTATCCCATCGCAGAATCCCAAAACAAGGGCTGACTTGATGGAATGAATAAGCAGTAGGTGGAATATAAAACCAAACAGATGTACTTTTTCATGGAACTCATTGCCATGGGATGTTGTGATGGTCAAAAGTACAGCTGGATACCAAAAAGAACTGCACACGTTCCTGGTGGATAGATTCATCAATGGCTATTAGCCAGGATAGGCAGGGACACGTCACTACACTCAACCTCTGACTGCCAGAAACTGGGAGGGATGATGGGATGGTTGATTCCGTCATTGTCCTGTTTTGTAGACTCCCCCTGGAGCCGTGGTGCAGGCCGCTATCGGAGGCAAGATACTGGGTGAGATGGACTCAGCAAGGCAGGTCTTCTGTCCTCTCTGCCTCTCTTGCATTTGGGTCCTCCAAGAACCTCCCCCACTCCCCAAGATCCAAGTGGTACTGAGAGGAACGGTGCCTCTCCACACACATTCCACACTCATGGTCTCGGGCCCCTCCCTGCCTCAAAGGCTCCCAGCCAAATACTTTCAGGTTCTCCTTTGCGATAAAGTCTGGTTTTCATAATTCAGCTGGGATGCCAGCCCCAGCCTCTGACATGAACCACGCAGACACGGGAATGGCCCACGCCATCGCTATACGCCCAGCGTCGCCCTTTGCCTTAATCATCGCCAGCGCAGGGTTAAACGAGCACCCCCCCAGAGGGCTTGCCGCTCCTGAGAGCCAGTGCGGGGGACCCTGTCACCATTCTTTCCCAAGATGAAATAAATATGAAAACAGTAGCACGGAACAGGATCTGATGGAATCGCAGTTTAAATAAATACGCGCATTCTTCTCCATGGGAACCGAGCCGGGCCGTCCGCCCGCGGGTGGGCTGCCCTCGCCATTCCCACACTGTGTCAGTAAGACGGCACCGGGGCAGGGTTACAGGCAGGGACGCAAGATGGGAGCAATGTGGGAGAGGAGGGCCTGTGCAGGTGGCATGGCTGGACTGCTGTTTGCTTTGCTCATTGGTGGCATCAGCATGCACCAAACACACTTAAATGTGGGAGAGAAGCTGAATTCTGGGTGTTGACATGTTTTACTCCATGCTCACAGGTAGGGTTACCAGATGGTTTAACCAAAAATACCAAACACCCTCCCCCCCAAAAAAAAATCCCCACCAGGGAAAAAATTCTGTTGGGGGGAAATAAAGGGAGAGACCAAAGTTGTTGGGGGGGGGGGGGGGGGGGAAGGGGGGACCTGGAGAGTTAAACAAAAAAAATTACAAAAAATAAAACATTAAAACAGCATGGCCCCTTTAAGAAAAGTCTTTAGGCTTTCTGCCAGTAGCCATCTTGATCAGAGCCAGAAGGCAGCTTCCCTGCGGAACCAGGTAAGCCAGGAGGGGTGGGGGTTTCCAGGGGCTGGGCCCGGTTGCTGAGTGTGTGTAGGGTTGCCAAGTGTCCGGTATTTTTGCCTCCTGGCAGGGAAAAAAATCAGAAAATACCCGACATTTTAGATGTCTGGTATTTTCTGAATTTTTTTACCAGACAGGAGGTGAAAATACCGGACTGTTTGGGTCAATACCGGACACCTGGCAACCCTACTCGCAGGCAGCAAGTTTTTCCTGGTCAGGTTTAACTCTGATGGGGCATTCCCTCGAATCAAGGCCTATTCCCCCAAATCAAGGCCACACAGGCCGGTGGATTCATTTGGACATTCTATGAAGAAAGGGAAAGTTTAGGCTTATGATTAGGTACCGATATTGGGATTTATTAAACCAGGGACTGTTCTTCCCTAGAAAAGTGGTAGATGTCTAAGGCTTGGGTCTCTTAGCGGTGAGGCAGACAGGGCACTAGATGATATATGGTCATAGTTCCCGCTAAGGGGTGCACCTGTGCACCCAAAAAATTCTTCCCCCACCCACCTCCTCTGGAGAGCCGCACAGCAGCACTTGCATGGCAGGCAGCTGCTCCGGTGGGCTGGGATGGCTGAGATGGCGTGGTGAGGGAGCTGCTGGGGTGGAGGGCTGCAGGGAGGGGATGCCTGCTCCAGTGGCTGGGACTGCCACGTGGCAGAGGGGGCCGGGGCCTGTTCTGGCAGCTGGGGCCGGGAACAGGATTTGCCTCATGGCAGGGATGGGATGTTTGCTCTGGCGGCCAGGAACGGAACATGCCACATGGCCAAGGAGGGGGGCGGGGTCTGCTCTGGGGGCCGGGAATGGAACATGTCGCATGGTCAAGGAAGGGGGCGGAGTCTGCTCTGGCGGCCAGGAATGGAACATGCCACATGACCAAGGAGGGGGCGGAGTCTGCTGTGGCGGCTGGGAACGGGAAATGATGCATGGCAGGGGAAGCGGGGTGTTCTGCTCCAACAGCCAGGAACGTGTGTGTGTTAATAAATTGGGTGTCACGGTGGCACACATCCAGACCAGCACGCAACCTCAATATAGGTGCATAAGCCAAAACTCACTCCACTCATGGTTGGAAAATCTTAGAGGGAGCACTGTATATGGTAGAGGGTAATTCTCTGCTGTCTTGGGGGAATGGAGTGGATGGCACAATAGGCTTTTCCTATTTCTACTTTCTCTGGGCCTGGTTCAGATCTCAAGCAAATTGGAACAACCCATTCAATGGAATTGCACTACTGAGAGATCAGAAGCTGTGAGCCATTGGCTTGTTTTATCCTGAGGGGAATTTCAGACCACGCGAAGGGAGGGTGGGGAAGACTGTGTCATGACTCCAACCAGTGTTAAAATTGAATGAGCTGAGCCAGTTTTAAAATAGCTTGGAAATTTTCGGAAATTTCCCTTGTCTATACCGGTGCTATGAAAGGTAATCTGAAATGAAAGCTGAGACTGACCTCTTTGTAGGTATAATGATACGTGCCTGCAGTCATGAGATGTCTCTGTGTGCTGTATTTATCTCCAGGCTGGTAAACAAGAGAGACTAATCCGGAACCCAAACTGGGTGGAAGCCTGTTTCTCTGTGTCTGTAGCTGTTTACTTAAATAACTGTCTCCTAATTTAGAAGGACTGAATCTCTATATCATGGTAGTGCCAGAAGTGGGGAGTACATTTTAAAAAACCCTTTATGGGTCCCTGCATCTTGAATGTAGAGTACCTGGGTCAGTCTGCTGTGATCATATATGTCAATAGCCACACTGTTTGCTGTGTGCCAGCTATAAAGGAGACTAAAGCAGGGAACGGCAGGACTGTGTATTGCTCCGTGCCCAGACAGTGCTTCAGAGCTCGGAAGTATCAGTGAAACCGAAAAAGAATGACTAGAAGTGATTTGATACACTCTGATAAACAGTGTCTCACAGGAAGCTTGTCAAGAAAGATTAGCGTCTAGATCCATGGCAGAGTTCCCAAAGATTCCTTTGGTATGGGAACAGCTCCTAAAAAATAACCTAAAGCACAGTTAGTTCAGCAAAATGACAAGTAGGGAGGAAATGATAACCGCCTGCAAATAACTGAAGGGTGCGAACACTGTGGAGGGAGAGGAATTGCTAACAGCCATCATGCACGGGGATGCAACTGCATGAATGAACATTTAGGCTTCAGAGGGGTAGCCGAGTTAGTCTGTAACAGGAAAAACTTAAAAAACAAAAAATAGTCTGGTAGCACTTCAAAGACTAACAAAACATGACTACACTGGCAAACTTGCTGCCTGTCTACATTAGTGGGGTGTTCTTGCGCAAGAACACTGACGTTCTAATCAGGGCTTCTTGCGCAAGAACTATGATGCTCCTGCTCAGGGATAAGCCCTCTTGCGCAACTGTTCTTGTGCAAGAGGCCAGTGTAGACAGGCAACATGAATTTCTTGCGCAAGAAAGCCTGATGGCTAACATGGCCATCGGAACTTTCTTGCGCAAGAGAGCATCTACACTGGCACGGATGCTTTTGCGCAAAAGCACATCTCTGGTGCAAAAGCACGTGCCAGTGTAGACGCTCTCTTGTGCAAATACTTTAACACAAAAACTTTTGCGTTAAAAGTATTTGCGCAAAATCTTGCCAATGTAGACGTAGCCATAGATGGTATCATGAGCTTTCGTGGGCACAGCCCCCTTCTTCAGATGACCGGAGTGTTGGATGTCCAGAACTAAAATAAATGAGGAAAGAAAGGGGGGGGGGGGGAGAAGGAAAAAATGGGAGGGGGGCACAGAAAGAGGTAGAGGGTAGATAAGTATCAAAGAGAAAGCTAAGTATGTATGTATGTATGTAACTGGAAAAACTGGAAAACAACAGATAGTCTATTAGCACCTAAAAATGAAATAGTTAAAAGAGGCAGATAAGAACCATTAGTTAGCAATTAGAAAGGAAGAGAGCTAAACTGATTCTATACAGACATAAAGAACTATCAGCACCTTCATTGTTTGTTTGGTTGCTAATGTCCCAGAATCCAGTATCTCCATTTAAACCATTAGCATGAGAATTAAATCTGTGAATGAATTGTAGTTCCAATCCTTCTCTGTATATTTGGCTTGTGGAATTGGTCTGTAACAAAACAGCAACTTGGAGATCCCTTAAAGTGTGTCCAGGTAGGTTAAAGTGTTCACTAACAGGTTTCTGTATGTTCTCTTTAGGGATATCTGATTTGTCTCCATTAATTCTTTGCTGTAGGGACTGTCCAGTTTGTCCAATGTATATTGCAGTGGGGCATTGCTGGCATTTGATGGCATAGATCACATTACTGGATGTGCAGTTAAATGAGCCTCTGATTTGGTGGCTGATGTGGTTGGCGCCAGTGATGAATTCATTTGTATGGATATGTGGGCAGAATTGGCATTGGGGCTGATTGCAGGGCTGGGTTCCTGGACGCTTATGATGTAGCTGTATAGCATGGTTACCAGAAAGAATTTGTTTCAGGTTGGGGGGTTGTCTGTAAGCAAGAATAGGCCTTTCCCCCAAGGCCTCTGAGAGTGAGGCATCATTTTCCAACATTTAGGATGACTCTTAGAAGCAATTTCCTGCTAGTGAAATCCGTCAGCCTGGAGAAGCATCTCTGGAGCGAGACGGGGGAGTGCCATGGCTCAGAGAATCTGAAATGAGGCTGGACAAAGCACATGGAGAGTTTATAGGAGAGAACAATCCTGTGGTAGGAGCTTGGAGTTTAGAGGAAGGTTTTCTTGTCTCCCGTCCTGTTGATGAGCCTGGATGGAATCCTCCCTCCACCCGCCTGTGGAGGGCCCACGTGCCATGAGACTCCCCAAGTAGCGTAGAGGCCTATTGCAAGCAATGCCCATGAGGGCAAGTCTCTCCCTCTCTGGATCCAGTGTGTGTGAGAGACAACAAAACACAACTTGTCAATGGAGGGGATGGAACGTGCACATGGCTGGGGACAAGGCCCAAGCAGGTGAACACCAGTTACCATTGATCAAAGCGCCTGCTTGCAAACTCCACAAGCACTTGGAGTGTTGAAATAGCCGAGGGGCAGGAGGGAGCATGGGTTAAGTCAACGTCCCCTCTAACTTTTTCCATCCATGTGTGGAATATGTTTTGTTATATGCACCAAGGCAAGAGCAAATGTGCACCACCAATAGAAGCACATACTACCAGCTGTGGGTGCTCTGCTAATCAGGTCGGTGGCTCCGGAATCGCTCCTCAGCGGCTGCCCAGTGGCTCAGCTTACTGGGAACGCTGGTTAACTTATTGGCACTGATAGGATTGGTGCATCCTTTGCCCACTGCCTGGACATTGCACAGGCGAAAAAGGAAACTCCCAGCACAAAACCCAAATAGGATAATTACACCAAGTTTTATTGCTTCACTTTCAGAAAACTAGGCATCCTTCCACGGGCTGTGCTCGGTGCCAAAAGAGTTTAAATGGCAGCCTATCATTCTAATTAATGTTGTTATTACTATTTCAAGACCCAGTCCCACTGATATGGAACAATTGTGGAACCGACAATCCCCGCAGAGTTCAAAGTCCATGAGGAGCTTTCCAAGAACACACAAACTAGCTCTGCCCCCTTTCCCCTGGTCTGCATGGTTATTTCAGAGAAACGTAGTGAAGATCATCACGAACGGGAGATGGAAAAATAAATTCCATTCAAAGGGAGACCTCCCTGCTGCACAGGAGAAGAATGTAGAAGTCGGCCAATGTAGTTAATGTCATTGGAATATGTAACGATTACTCACTGGCTTTGTTTCTGGTGCGCTCTGGAGGCTGGGCTAACAAGCAGTAGCTCTAACCCAAAAATCAGCACTAGGAAGACACATTACCCCAATGGCAGTGAGCTGGCTGTGCCACCTGGATGCCACGCAGCTTTCTGCATGCATCCAGGGCTGGCTTTAGGCCGATTCGCCCGATTCCCCTGAATCGGGCCCCGCGCCTAAGAGGGCCCCGTGCCCTAAAGCTGGAATTGTGCTGGCGTGCCGGGTGCACTGCAGGAGGGGGCGTCGGCCCCAGAGGAGCACGGCGGCTTCCCTGTGCCACGGGGGGGGGGGGGGGAGGGGAGTCGAGCACAGGGGTTTCCCTGCACCACAGGACGGGGAGTCGTCCCCAGGTTTGGTGGGAAGATGGGACTCAGCCCTGTAGCTGGGGATTTAAAGGGGCTGTGACTCTTTTTTTGTGTGCTGTTTTGGTTTTTGTGGTTGTTTTTCTGTTTTTTTTCTCAACAAAAAATCCTGGCTGCCGGGTCCCCGTGGAAACGGTTCGAATTGGGCCCCGCACTTCCTAAAGCCGGCCCTGCCTGCATCCGACTGTCTGTTACTGCTATGGAGACCCTGGGAAAAAACGCCAACTCAGGCTGCCGGAGTGAGTCTCTTCAATCTGTATTTAAGCCCCTTATGTAAAAGTGGCTCGGTGTGAGGAACAGTCGAACAGCAACCGACCCTTGGCCCCTTTGAAAATCAGGCCACATGTATCGGGACAGCCAGGTTTGAAACGTTGGCGTTAGGGTTTTGCGGTTTGGCTGAATCCCCGCCCAAGTCCTGTGGAAGCCTTCGCTAGTGATGTCAAGGCCTCCTGCTGAACTCCTGCCCAGGAGCG
This sequence comes from Pelodiscus sinensis, assembly GCF_049634645.1. Lineage (NCBI taxonomy): Eukaryota > Metazoa > Chordata > Testudines > Trionychidae > Pelodiscus > Pelodiscus sinensis. Next base: position 7,995,889 of record NC_134735.1, on the reverse strand, counting down.
ATTGGCATCCTAGGGCCAAAGTTGCCAGATGGGGACAGTGATTTTTGATGCCCAGTTTGAGACTCTATGTGATGAGACAGCCAGGCCCCGCACTAAAGCTAAAAGGGCTCACCTGGCCCCAGGGGCGGGGCAGACCCTGCCCCTACAGCCTTGCTGGGCCTGCACCCAAGTGAGGCCGGGGTTAAAAACCAGGGGAAGCAGACTGGCAGGGAAGGTAGCTGAGGGGAAAGGAGTGCAGGGAAGAGACCCCGAGCTGGCACAGCCGTCCCAGGAGCCCAACCGGCCATCACCGCCAATGCTGGAGCAAGGCCTGTTGGTACAGACGCTTGAGAGCCACAAGCTTAACCACAGACCCCAGGACATCGCCACAGACAGGGAAGAGGTAGGAAGTAGCTCAGGGCGGAGGGAGGAACTCCGGGCGGTCGGCATGTTCCGGCAGACTTCCCCGCCGACCGGGCAGTGTTTACTGACATTGCCAGTAGGGCCCTGGGCTGGGACCCAGTGGAGAGGGAGGGCCTAGGTTCCCCTACCTCCCCAAAAACCCCCATAAGCCAGCCTGCAGGACTGTGAACAAAGCTTGGCTTTGTAGACTTGACCGGCCGGCTGGACTTACCCTGATAAAGGGGGCACTGAACTATACAGACTTGCCCAGAGAGCCGTATTTCCCCTGGTAGAGGGACCCTAGACTGGGAGAGCCAGGCTAAAGTGCTTATGTATTCCTTGAGCCAAGGTAGATTCGTGCTGGGACCAGGGCCTGCCCCTTCACACTCCATAAATAATTTTTTCTCTCTCCTCCTTGTAACAACTTTTCAGGGACGTGAAAGCTGCGATCATGTCTCCTCTCGGTCTTCTCTTCTCCATGCAAACCCAGCCTTTCTGCACAGCTGGCCTGAAGCAAGGCACAGCTGTGATGGGGCAGGGTGAGACAGTGCCATTCAGAACGACATCAGGCTAACAGTGTCATCGGAAGGGAAGGATGGGGCTGTGGTGAAGGCCCTGGAGGGGGATTTGGCACATTTGGATTCAATTCCTAGCTCAGTGGCGTGACCTTTGGTGAGTCACTGAATCTCTTCGGGCCTCAGCTCAGTATCTGTTAAATGAAGATTGTTTTACTTTCCGCCTCCTACCTTTTGGCCGTTTTCTTTAGTTAGACTGTAAGCACACTGGGGCAGCGATTGTCTGCACTGTATCTCGGCATGGTGCTTGGTACGATGGGATCACGGTGTTGGCTGAATCCTCTAAGAGCTGTGATAGCATAGGGTGGGAACCCCAGCACCTAGAGCCGTTACGCCCCTACAGAAACACCACTCAGAAATAAGAGCAGTCAGTCTGACCCCAGAGACAAAGCCAAACCAGCTTATGTTAAAGGCTGGACAAGGCTTTGTCCTTGTGTCATGCTGCTCCCTGGTGTCCTCTGTGGTTGTACTCCGCTGCGACTGCAAAGCCAAGTGTCTGTGTTAGGTCTGGGGCATCTCTGGGGAGGAACAGGCCACTTTTAGATGCCGTGGACTGCACGTTCCTGGCTGTTGCTGAACCTCCCTGGACAGCAACGTGGGCACTGGACAGCCCAGACCCGTGACTCAGGATGAGGACCGGGTTAGAGGGCTTCTTGCAGTCCCTTCCAGTTCTACTGTGACCAGATGAGGGTTTGAATCCCCTTGTTAATGGTGCCTGTGAGCTCTACTGTCCTCGAATCACCCCGTGTGTGCACCCGTTTCCCGGGGCACCCCACCAATACCGGGATGGCGATGGGAATTCCAGGTGTGACTTTCACTGCGACCCCAGAATGGCCAATGCCCTTTGTAACCTGAGCAGGGACGGGGGAGCCTCCCTCAGGTGACCCCTTTTGCCTGGGAAGTAGGACGAAGGCCGGAGAAGGAGCCTGGCTGAGGGGCTGGGACCAGGCTGCTGGGTGTGTGAGTTAGTCCTGGCTGGCTTGGGGTGCAGAGAGAAAGAAGGGCCCCTACCTGTGGGACCTCCTCTCCCCAAGAGGGACTGACAAGTCCGTTCTAAGCTGCTGACTAATACATCTGTTCTAACCGCTGTGTCAGGGTGCAAGCCCCTACTGTGCCTCAGTGCCCCCTGACTGTCCTCATCTAGCCCGTCTCAGGGCAAGTTACAGTCTGTATGGGTTGCTCATCATTGGCATCTTGTCTCAACTGCTCTGCTAACTTAGTCAGCCGCATGATCCGCCCGCAAACCAGGGCTTTGTCTCCAACCCCTAGCCAGGGGGAGTCTTGGCTGGCCCTCTTCCAGCCGTTGCTGGCTATCCCCAGCTTGTCTCCCTCCAAGGAGTTCCTGCTTCCTCTGCAGTCAGCTCTCCACTGGCCTTTCCTAAGCAAACTGGGCTTCCCTATTTATAGCTGGCAGCTGGGCTCTCACTCGCCCTAATGGCTTCAGCTGGGCTTTTCCAAGCCAACCGGGCTTTTCTGTGTAGCTGACAGCTGGGCTCTCATTAGCCCAACAGCTTCAGCTGGTCCCTCTATTCCTGCCCTGGCTCAGGGCCTCAGTCCTGGTCTTAAAGGGCCAGTGCAGGGCAGGCGCCCTGTCACATGCTGGCTGAAAGTCACCTTTGGCTGCAGATGGAGGGGCAGGTCCTTTGATTCCCCCACACCTTGGTGATGTCCAAGATTCTTTTACAAAATGCTTCGCTGACTGAAGAATTTACGGCCCATTTTTAAAAATGGCTCAGGAGCCTGCAAGTGGCTTGTTCCAAGCCCCTCAGTGACAGAGCAGAGGCAAAGCCGCCAGTCCACTGAAAGCCTTATCAAAACGGGACTCTGGTTCTTAAGTCATGTAGAGATTTTTGAACATTTACCTGAAAGTTTACTAAGAATGTCCCAGGCTGTGGCTGACCAGGATCTCACAAAGAAAGGATCAGAGGGGTAGCCGAGTGAGATAATTAATTGACCATTCATTATCAGTGGTGAATAGGTCAATGGAGGTATGATAGGAGTTACTATAGAGAACTTTCTGGGTGTCTGGCTGGTGAGTCTTGCCCACATGCTCAGGGTTTAGCTGATCGCCATATGTGAGGTCAGGAAGGAATTTTCCTCCAGGGTAGATTGGCAGAGGCCCTGGAGGTTTTTCGCCTTCCTCTGTAGCATGGGGCGCAGATCACAGCTGGAGGATTCTCTGCATCTTGGGGTCTTCAAAGTATTTGAAGGCTTCAATATCAGAGATATAGGTGAGAGGATTATTCTAGGAGGGCGTGGGTGGGATTCCGTGGCCAGCACTGAGCAGGGGGTCAGACTAGATGATCATAATGGTCCCTTCTGACCTTGAAGTCTATGAGTCTGTAACAGGAAAAACTTAAAAAACAACAAATAGTCTGGTAGCACTTTAAAAGCTAACAAAACATGCCGATGGTATCATGAGCTTTCGTGGGCACAGCCCACTTCTTCAGAAGACTGGACCAAGAAAGGAGGCCATCTTTCCTTCCGCATGGCCATACGGATGCTGCGGAGTGGTCTTGCCCATGGGAGTAAACCCATTTTGAAGGTGCATGGATACTGTAAGCTCACAGAAGCACATCTGTCTGGAGAGGATTTAGGAAGTGAATGTCGATTCCTTGCCGTTGGAAGCCCTGATTCAGTGCCACTATCCCTCTGAAATCCAGGCCAGATGTCTGGGATTCGTGTCTTTGAAGAGCCCCGGGCTGCCTGCAGAGCAATGAAATGATGCTAAAAGACCACGGACTCAATCCAAAGTCAAAGCAAAGCTCCTAAAAATTCAGACGTGGCCACTGGTGATTTGCTGCTCAGGCAGGACTAAGTCAGATCCATGTGGCCCCCAAATCACACAGCAGGGCCTGGGAATTGTGGCCTGGGGATTCATTCCTGGCCTGAGATATAAAAGCATTTGTCGCCTCCCATCTGGATGGTAGTAGGGAATGAATCCACCCCCTCTTGGTAAAGTGCCACTTCTCTTAGCAATACAGGTGATCACCAGAATGTCAGACTTGACGTCTGCACTCGACGCTGGCTTCCCAGAGACTATGGGCTCAAATTCAAGGTCTTGGGCTTTATCGTCAAGGTGCTCGGTGGTCTGGGAGGGGAACCAGCATTTCTGCAAGAGCTTGAAGTTCCAGGATGAGGTCTGGGGTTGACAGATCTTCTGGCACCAGGGAATTTTTCTACCTAAGGGGGAAGCTTGTCTGTGCAGGAGAATGAGCTTCCCTGGGGGCCGGTCCAAGACTGTGAAACGAGCTCCCACAGGGACTAAGGACCACTGCAAACCTCCCCATTTTGCTCCAAGTTCCCAGAGCACTTCTCTGACCTCCCTTCTTGGCTGCATGGACATTTCACAAAATGAAACCTACCAAAACTGTCCACTCCGCTGCACACCCACCTCTTTCTCTGGAGAGAGGAGAGGGAGAGAGAGAGAACGAACATATCTCACATGCTTAAGATGCTCACATACTGCAAGGACAACAAGGGAGGGGGTAAGAACCTATCTAGAATAGAATAAAACTGCAAAAACTCACTGAATTTACTTTTCAGCCAGCACCAGTGTTGCCTGTTTCAGCAAATCTCCACAGGGACGATCATCTTTACCTGGGCACGTTCCCTGACCATGTGGTTCCTGTTGGGAGAGTCTATTAACTAATTTTCTACAATGAAAAAAATCCAGCTGTTGGAAGGATCCAGATGTTGGGGAGACCCAGCTCAGGGCAGGGAAGGCAGAGGACTGTCAGCTATCCTCTGGACAACCTTTCCAAGCAGTAACCCACAGACATTGGCATGTAAAATCACCACGGTACATATTTTTGGGGTTTGCCTCTTCTTGGGCAGACATGAGGTTGCAGGATTCGGACTAGTGCAGCCAGGGAGGTGTGGTACTCAGCTGTCATCTGGGAACAAACTCAAATTCCAAGTCCTGTCAGCTTTTGCCATATCCAGGCCAGTAGCTACGGTGAGGTGGTTCCTTTCTAGTCTGATGTTTGCCCTGAATGTGTGGGGAATTCCTCCACACGCGTCCATACAGGCCCGACGACAGGGAGGGCTAAAGGGCCTCAAAAGGGCCCGGGGCTCCCAGCTGTCGTTCCTCTGGCAGCAGTGGCACCTGGTCCTTTAAATCCCCGCTGGAGCACCATATGCTCCTGGAGGATTTGAGGGCTGGCCAGGAGGGGCACGCTGTGGCCTGGGCAGTGCTTGTGGCTGGCTACCCTGGTCCTACCCCTGCTGCCCAAGGCTCCTTCCAGTAACACAGAGCTGAGGCCCCTTCCCACCTTGCCCAGGTGCGCGGTGCGGCTGTCAGCTCCCCTGCACCCATAGACATGCCCCCTGTCCCCACACGTGCAAAGAAGCACGACTTGCCATATTCACCCCCTCACAGAAACACGTGCCACTACACCCGTCGCAGAGCCACATCATGGCTGCCCATGCACACACAGAGCCTTATGCTCTAGTTCTATCGCAAACTGTTGGCGGAATTGCTGGGTGAGAGCTTATGGCGCCTCTTATATAGGCCAGACTAAACAGTCATAAGGATCCCATCTGGACTCAGCCTCTGTGGATGAGATCGAGATCGTCTGGCTAGCCATGCACAGAATTCAGTGGGCATGGAGGAGGTTCTACCAGAGAAAGGTCCTGTGATACATGAATAAAAGTAGCAGAATCTCAGCTTTACTTCCATGCAAGTTTTCCAGAGTCCAATCTGAATAACATGCTTTTTTCTCTGCTACATTTACACTGCTTCCCTCTTGCGGAAGAGGAAATGCAAATGGAGTGCTCATTAGCATATGTCATGCTCTCATTTGCATATCCTCTTCCTGTCCTTTTTGCGGAAGAGGTTTTTGTGCCAAAAAACACAGTGTAGATGGGGCCATTTTGCGCAAAAAAAAACCTTTTGCGCAAGAACCCTTGTCCCTCAAAAAATGAGGTTTACAGGGTTCTTGCGCAGAAGGTTTTTTTTGCGCAAAATGGCCTGTCTATATTGCATTTTTTTGCACAAAAACCTCTTCCGCAAAAAAGATCGGAAGAGGATATGCAAATGAGAGCTCGACATATGCTAATGAGCACTCCATTTGCATTTTCTCTTCCGCAAGAGGGAAGCAGTGTCACCCATGACTTACAGAGAATGGATCACTTGAGGGTTATCTGTTCTGTTCACTCCCTCTGGGGCTCCTGGCATTGGCCTCTGTTGGAAGACAGGGCACCCTTTGGTTTGACCCACTCTGGCCGTTCTTATGTCCTCTCTTTGAGAGAGTCTTAAAGAGGGAGCTGGAACATCACACACATGCTTTTATCACCTTCTGAAGGGAAAAGAACATTAGGATTACTAGCCAGAGGCTTCTTCAGAACAGCCACTGGAGATTCAAGAGATGTCCATCAAAACAGCTGGTCAGAATTTTCCTCATTTTGATGGAACTTTGATATAAAATAAAATGAAATACATTTTCACAAGTTTTTTTAGGGGGAGGAGAGGGAGAACGGAGGATGGAAATTCATCTCATTTCCTGACCAGCAGTAGAGCAGATCAGAGGATTTTGAAATTTAAAGTTTCAATGAAAATTGTTCATTAGAAAAACAGAGATGAATTTTTTCACAAAACCTGTTATAAAAACATTTCTATTTCTCAACCAACACTCTTCATCTGTTTGAAATGCAAGACAAGCAGTGAATCTTGGCATCTAAGCTTCTGGTACTGGCTAATAAGCATGTACAGTGAGTTACTACAGAAAGCATACGAGGCAAAGGATATTTGATCAAGAGAAAACTACATTTTTCTCCGAGGGCACGTCTACACAGCAGGGCTAAAATTGAATTAAGCTGCACAACTTTGGCTACGTCAATTGCGTAGCTGAAGTCGAAATAGCTTACTTTGGCTTTTGGCGCTGTCTACACAGCAGGAAGTCTGAGGAAGAGCACTCTTCCTCCGACCTCCCTTGCTCCTCGTACAATGAGGGTTACAGCAGTCGGAGTAAGACGTCCTCCAGCTCGACATTATTTCAAAAATCATGTTGAAATATCTCCTCTGTAGTTGAAGCAAAATGCAGGACAATGTAGCACTTTAAAGACCAACAAGATGGTTTATTAGGTGATGAGCTTTCGTGGGCCAGACCCACTTCCTCAGATCAAATAGTGGAAGAAAATAGTCACAACCATATATACCAAAGGATACAATTAAAAAAATGAACACATATGAAAAGGACAAATCACATTTCAGAACAGGAGGAGGATGCGGGGGGGGGGGGGAAGGAAGGAAGGTAAGTGTCTGTGAATTGATGATATTAGAGGTGGGGAGAGTGGGATGTTTGTGAGTTAATGGTATTAGAGGTGATAATTGGGGAAGCTATCTTGGTAATGGGTAAGATAGCTTGAGTGTTTGTTCATTCCTTTTTGGAGACTCCTCTGTAGTGTAGATGTGGACTATGGTATTTCAGAATAACGTCAGTTATTCCAAAATAACGCTGCTGTGTAGACGTACCCTGCTCTGAAAGTTTACCTGGCCGCACCCCATTGCTTTGCACTCTGATGGGATTCCCTTTCTGTCGATAGAGCCAGTAGATCTCGAGTTTGTCGTGTGAGTGACAGTAGCTAAAATCTGGACCCTGTTAGGAAAATATAGCTGCGGGCAAGGCGGCGACAGTGGGAGGAGGAGGAAACATTGACACCAGTTTGGCTTCGCAGTGGGTATGATCGATAGGTCTGGTTTACCCTGCCTTGCAGAAAGGACACCAGAGTGTTCCCATTAAGTGAGGACTGGCACGGCCTCTTCCCTGAATGTGAGAAGACTCCAAGTGGGAGAGAGGTGAAACGAAGACGCTGTGTCATCATCCTTGTGGTTTCGTTGCTTGAGGTTTCTCATTCTACTTGCCACAGCTAAATGCTAATAATTAAAACCACAGCCTGGCGACACGAGATTGAGCATCCATAGATTCATAACGCTTCAGGCCCGAACGGACATTAGAGCAAGGCTGGGCTCCTGTACATCCCTCTGTGCGATCCCTGTGCTGAGCCCAGTGACTCGTTACGTCAAATCCGGGCAGCCGTCGGAAGGCAGCACTGTTGCAGGCCAGAGGCTGAGAAGGTGCCACCTGAGGCCCTTTCAATGGGAGGGAGCTGATTAGATGAGACCGGGGCATATCCTCCAAGCAGGTGAGCCACATGCCTCATTGCAGAGAAAGATCAAAACCCAACATCCCTGCTGATCTGACCTGGGGGAAGATTCCATCCCAGCCCCACAGCTGCAAATTAGCAAGACCCTCCAGTGAGGCGCTACCACCTCAAAGCATTGGCTGACCCCAATGTTCTCTCCCATTTTTTCCCCATACAAGCGTGGAATAAATTTTGTCATGCGCACCAAGGCATATATGGATGTGCACCACCAATAGAAACACAGACCTCATTGTGGCATTCTGCCAATCAGCGGGGCAGCATTCAACTCTCTCCTGAGTGACTGCACAAATGCCCAGCTGGTCTACACCCTGTCCTGCATCCTGTCTCCAGCTGGGGACGAGGGAGCCTAGGGAAGTGGTGACCCCTGCTGATGGTAGTGAATTGGCACCGCGCTAATAACGTGACACGGGGGTTCTATATTTGAATGAGACACAAAAGCTGCAGCTCCCTGTGCTGGTTGCTGTGACAACCAACTACTCTGTCCTTGGGTAGGGTTACTCCTTTGGCTTGAGTCGCAGTGGGATGTGCTTGGGTGCTGAAGGACCCAGGGACAAACCCTGCAGAGGGATGGGCGGATGCAACCTTAGCTCTGCTATTGTGACTCCAGTCCACGTTAGGAGGCTGCATTCTGTTGAAATTAAACTGCTGCTTCAGCTGGATGCAATATTCTTTCCCCCTTCCTGTCCAAAAACCATTGTGCAGCATGGCTTTGGTTGCCCTTCCATGGAGGATGAAGTGATTCCTAAACACTTACACACCTGCTGTGCAGCGCTTTTGCGGCTAGCCCAATTGGGTGACAGAATGAATCACGGGAGGGGAGCCGGGCATGTGTAGAAGTGTTTGCGAGATCAAAGCTGTCGCTTGTAATGAGCTTTGGGAGGAGCGGAATGATACAAACATCAGTCGATGGTAATTATTCATTAGAATTGGAAGATCCTGAAAGTATCAAGCCCATCTTGACAGGCCCATTATTTCTTGCATAGTCTTATGCAGAGGGGGGGAAACTTCAAAGGCCATCTTTGCAAAAGCATTGAGGACCCACAGAGCCAAAAGCGAAGGAATCAGAAAAAACGTCTGGTAGATGAGGAGCAATTTGGGAAGAGCTGGGAAAATAGCAATTTTGGGACAAGCTGAATGGCATGTGATAGGGCTGTGGGCCAATAGCTCCCTGCTGGTGAGACCGAAAAGAGACATTTCTATTAAAACTCTCGTTTGGTTTGTTTATTTTTTCGTGATGGCTTTCAAGGAAGGGAAATTTTGGAACGGTCTGAGTCTGACAATGAATGTCAGCTTTAACTGGGAGGGGAAGGATGGTTTTGTGGATAATGTGTTAGAATTCAGGCAGTGGAAGCTCAATTCCTTAATTTAACCTTAATCTTAACCTTAACTTTAACCTTAACCCAACCCTAACCCTAACTGACTTTGGGCGAGTTCCAAGACCTCTCTGTGCCTCAGTTCCCCATTCATGAAATGGACACAACATTTCCTTTGCTTGTCTTGCCTATTTATATGACAAGTACTTTGGGTCAAGGACTATCCCTTGCTCTGTGTATGTACAGTGCCTGGCACAACAGTAGGCGTGACTGGCATATTAATGATGTCTCAGATCTACTTCTTGCTGGTATGGTTGGACCTGCAAATCCACCTGCCCTGTGGTGGATGGGAATTAGCATTGACTATACAATGCTCCAAACCCACTGGATTTAATTGTCCCAATCTATGCATTTGTCAGAGCATGTTTCTCTGCTGCTCCCTCTGGTATTGGTGGACTGCCCTCTTCCTTGCTTTAGAAATATTTCTTCCCCTATGACTATACCCACCAGCGTGTCTGGAACAGGAACACAAAAGAGATGGAAAAAGAAAACGACCAACGGGTCCAAAGGTGGCTAAAAATAGCTGGGCGCTTCTGGAAGCCCCGCCCTGATCACCAACATCATGGGCAGTAGCGACCAAGTCCTGGCCTGCAGCCTGCCTTCATGGCGAATGTGTTCTCAGGCTTTGACCTAGGCTTAGTTAGACGTTGGGACGAGGTCTGAAGCTTGCGAGACAATTTAATCTCCTGGCTCTGTGGCTGTCCCCTCTGCTCCCTGCGCCGTTCCATGTGTTTCCATAGTAATTTCCCCAAATCCACATCACGTGGCCTTCTCGGCTTCTTTTGTTGATTTCTTCTTTTTCTATTGTCATTAGTCTGTCCATTAATGTAACCGCCATCTGTCCCTGGCAACCAAGAGCCGAGCCCAGGCCCTCGCCAGCATGGAGCCTGAACACCGGCCAGCCTCAAAAGTATTTCTCTCTGTTTGCTCTTTACATCTGGACAGCAGCTGAAATAGTACTGCCGGGCTGGAGGGCGGCGGCGAGAGAGACAGAGCGAGGCCATCGCTTGGCTCTGGGAAAGGCACTTGGATTTGTCCGGTTGGTTATTCTCTAGGCCAGGGAGTTTCCATCTTTTTTTTTTCTCAAGACCCAGTTGAAGAAAATGGTTGATGTCCGGGACCCAACGTAATTTGACGAAAGCCTGGGCTCCAGGGTGGGGCGGAGGATGAGGGCTTTGGGGTGTAGCGGGAAGCTCCAGCTTTGCTCCCAGAAGCAGCCAGCAGCAGATTCCCAGCCAGTGGGAGTGCGGAGCTAGAGTCCAGGGCAGGGCAGTCTGCAGTGCCAGGATAGGCAGGGAGCTGCCTTAGCCCCCCCCACCCCCTGCTGGTCCCCTGATTCCCCTGCAGCAACGAGCCCCATTCCACCACCCAGCCCTGTGTCCTGACTCGTTTGAAAGGCACTGGGCTAGGCTGGGGGTTCAGAGAGCCAACATGGATGGGCCTTTGCATCTGTTGGCCCCTGAGCTGGGAGCAGGTGGGTGTGGTATTGAAAGTGCCCAAGGGGTTAGGTGGCGCGGGATTCGGGGGGCAGTGTGCTGCTCGAGGAGTAGTGTGCAGAGAGGGAACCAAGGAAGCAGCCATGCCCCCATCTGAAGGGCTCAGCACCAGCCCCTTGTTGATACGGGAAAGCGGGGAGGACGTTCAGCTCACTGGGCTCCAGAGGATGAAGGGAACTGGCGCATCACCCACCCGAACACTCCTCCTCCAGGGACACTTTGTACGTCTCAGAGCCTCCCGCTAATTTTGCTAAACTCAGCTGGCAAATCCAGGTGCTCCACCAGGAAGCAACCTGATATGTTGGCCTGGGATCTGTCTATACCAGTGGTCCCCAAACTTTTGGGGCTGCCGGGCGCCCGGGAGCGGGGCCGCTCATGCGCCACATGGCCGGGGCGGGGCTGCCCATGCACCGTGCACCTGGGGCGGTGGCCGCACATGTGCCGTGTGCCCGGGGCAGGGACTGTGCATGCGCCATGTGCCTGGGGCGCAAGAATGGCTTGAGCTGGCCCTGGTCACTCAGCGGGCACATACAAATGCCCCGGCGGGCGCCATGGTGACCATGGTCACTGCGTTGAGGACCATTGGTCTATACCACCTTTGGGAATGTGACTGCACATTTTGTGGACATACCCGTGATAGCTTTAATCTAATTATCTCGTCTATCGAGAGCTAGGGATGTAATCGTGTAGTTGATTAATCAATAAGCAAAAGCATATAACAAGATCACCAAGACTCTTATAGGAGACTTTACCAACAAGTCTACTGTAGTAAGAGATAAGAACGGGAAAATGCTGGTGACAGCAGAAGAACAGCTCAGCAGGTGGACAGAACACTTCAGGGAGACTCAACAGACCAGACCCAGAGGAAGAGGCTGACATTAGAAGTATGAACCTCCAAGTAGACATGGACCGTGGGGACATCAGTGAGCTGGAGATAGCAGATGCTATCAAACAGACAAAGGGCAACAGAGCGCCCAGGGAAGACCAGATCACTGCTGAAATGCTTAAGGCAGACTCCAAGGCAAGTGCACAAGTTCTGAAGGGTCTCTTCAACAGGGTCTGGGAAGAAGAGAAGGTACCGGAGGCCTGGAAGAAGGGCATCATCGTGAAGTTACCCAAAAAAGGCGATCTGTCCTTCTGTCGGAATTGGAGAGGCATTCATCTGCTGTCTGTGCCGGGAAAGATTTTCTGTAGAGTCCTGCTACAGAGAATGCGAAAGGGCATTGAGAAAATCCTCAGGGAAGAACAGGCTGGCTTCAGAAGTGGAAGGTCATGTACGGACCAGATCTTTGTCCTACGCACCATAGTGGAGCAGTCAATAGAGTGGCTCTACTTTAACTTCATCAATTTTGAGAAGGCGTTTGATAGCATCCACGACCCCTCACTCTGGAGGATTCTACAAGCATACGGGTTCCCTGAGAAGGTCATTAACATCCTGAAGGACCTGTACGCTGAGAATCAATGCTGTGTGCGACATGAAGGACAGCAGAGTGACTGGTTTCACGTGAAGACGGGTCAGACAGGGCTGTGTAATCTCACCTGTTATCTTTCTTGTGGTCATCATCTGGGTAATGCGCAGAGACACTGAGGGCAGATCAAGGGGAGTGCTATGGGGAACGACTGCTCAGCTTGAGGACTGCGACTTCACAGATGACCTGGCGCTTCTTGCGCATGATCAGCAGGACATCCAAGAGAAGACCAACATTGTTGACTGGACAGCCAGAAGCGTTGGGCTCAGAATTCACCCTGGCAAGTCCAAAGTGATGAAACTGAGGACAACGAACACCGATAAAACCACCATCCTGGGTGAAGAGTTAGAGGAAGTAAATGACTTTAGGTATCTCGGCAGTTACATCTCGGCGGACAGCAACATCGACAAAGAGCTCTCCACTAGAATTGCCCTGGCAGCGCAAGCCTTCCAAAAGCGTAACAACACTTGGAAGTCGTCACTGTGGCAGACCAGGACTAAACTGAAGATCTATAGGTCAAATGTGCGCTCAGTCCTGCTGTATGCCGCAGAGACTTGGAGGACTAACAAGAAGATTGAGTGCAGACTCAGAGGCTTTGAAGGACGGTGCCTTCGTCGTATCCTCAGAGTCCACTGGGAACAGCATGTTACCAACAAGGAGATAAGCCAACGCACTGGCATCAACAATGTTGTGGACGAGATCAAGCAGAGACACTGGAAATGGCGGGGGCATGTCCTTTGGATGAGCGAAACAAGACTATGGCACTCAGATGGACTCCTCCTGGAAAGCGTAAAAGAGGGAGGCCGTTGGGCACCTGGAGGAGGACTGTGGATGAGGACATGAAAAGGAAGGGCACGACGTGGGAAGAAGTCAGCCGGCTTTCTCAGGACTGTGAAGGCTGGAGAAGATTCCAAAGAGGAATAATAATAATAATAATAAAAGCATATAGGTTAATGCTATGAACTATATGCATTCCCCCTCCCCCGCCTCCAGTAGTACATTTTTTAGCAGGCCGGCCAGCAGCCTGGCTCAGTTCTGGCTTGTGCCATGTCCAGGAGCTCAGCCCTGCTCCCCCACCCCAGACGGGCTGCTGCCATCCTGCACTGCTGCCTCTTTATCAGTTCACAAGGGGAGCTGGTTTTTAAACTGGCTTCCCTTGCGGACCAGGTCCTGCTTGGCACCCTGTGCTGCTGTCTCTGATACAGAGGCAGCAGCGTGGAGTGGCAGGGGACTCCTCAGGAGTGGGGCCAGAACACACTGGTTGCCAGCCCCTCCCCCAGGGACTATAGAATAGTCGAGTAACCAATAAGAATTCTTGAGATCAATTGTCTATTCAATTAACCGATATTTAACATCTCTATCAGGAGCAGTGAAGCTGCAGCAGCATGGACGTCAATGCAGGGTAGCCATACGAGTAATTCACCAGAACACCAGATAGGCTACTGGGCTAGATGGACCTTTGGTCTGACCCAGTACGGCCATTCTAAGCTTAGAGCTCAGGGTCGGGGGTCTCAGTGGACCACCTTGATTTTCATGCACACCTGCTCCTGGGTGGCCGGGCTGGCAGCTCTCCTGCCCTTGATGGCCACTTTCCTGTGCCTAGTGCGGAGGTCGTGGACAAGGTCCACGATGTCCGCACTAGACCAGGCGGGTGCCTGCCTCTTGCGGTCCTGGGCAAGCTCCCGGGAGCCGCCAGCCTGGTCCCGGGAAGAGGGGGAGGGCTGGGGGGCATCGGGTGGCTGGCTCGAGCCGTGCCAGGTGCAGGGTCTGCTAGCTGGGTGCTGGCAGGCTTGCACCTGGCACGGGCACCGTAGCCAGCCCGTGCCCCTTTAAGGGGTCCGGGGCCGGGAGGGGGGCAATAGAGTTTCCCTGGTGGTGGCCAGAGTGGCCACCAGGGAAAGCTGGGGAGGGCTAGCCTCCCACTAGTTCGAATTAAGGGGCTACACACCCCTTAATTCAAACTAGTAAGTTCGAACTAGGCTCAGTCCTCATAGAATGAGGTTTACCTAGTTCGAACTAAGCGCTCCGCTAGTTTTAATTAAGTTCGAACTAGCGGAGCGCTAGTGTAGCGCCTATCAAAGTTAATTTGAACTAACATCTGTTAGTTCGAATTAACTTTGTAGTGTAGACATACCCTAAGAGACTACGGGTTTGCTAGTGTAACCCACACACTGGAGGCTATGTCTACACTGGCAGCTTCTTGTGCAAGAACTCTTGCCAATGAGCACTCCAGCTGGCAGCATGAGGCTTGCATGGGAATGTGCGGCAGTTCTGAGGCCACATGGGAAGAGCAGCCTGTTGCACCGAGGTTGCAGGTACGTCCCTCATAATCCCGCCGCAAATGGCTAATTTCAGCAAGGGAAGGCATTGCCTTCCCAAAACTGCCTATGCTCCCCAGCTGCTGGGAAAGGCTGGGGCCGTGATGTGGCAGCTCGGTTTCCTAGCCACCAGGGAGGACTGGGGCCAGGATGCAGCAGCCTGGTTTCCTGGCCACTGGGGAGGACAGGTTGTAAGAAAATCACATGCCAACTTCCCTTTCTAGCCCTGGTCTATACTAGGGCTTTATTTTGAAATATCCCTGCCCCTTATTTCAAAATAGTAAGCGGAGCATCCACACTACCAAGCCCTTTATTTTGAAATAATGGGCTGGTTATTTCGATATCCGTATTCCTGCTTTCTTCAAAATAGTTATTTCAAAATAGTGGTAGCATGGACACTCAGCGGCTGCTATTTCGAAAGAACTACTCCTCAGATTCATTCAGAGTAATTACTTCCCAGTGCTTCTTGGGGCTCTACGTCAAGGTACAGCCACTCCCCGACTTACGAACACACTGACTTACGACCATCTGTACTTATGACCAACCTCCCCTTAACCCCATTATAATATTTTTGAGTTGAGAACCATGTACATTAAGTTTTTCGAACAGCGCGTTTAAGGGTATTTCTGACTTATGACCAAATTGAGTTACGACCAGGTGTTCAGAACGTAACCCGTTTGTAAGTTGGGGACTGCCTGTATTGCGTCCACAGTAACAAAGCCTGCCTTGGACTAATTTTGAGGCTCCCCCGTAGGGGGGACACGCTATTTTGGGAGTTATTATTTTGAATTTAGTTATTTCGAAATAATTTCCTAGTGTAGACAGGCCCCCTGTTCTCCTAGACTCTCTGGGACTCCTCACCGCTTTGACCGGCCTTAGTGGAGCGCCAGCTGGCTTCTAGCTCATGCCCTGAATTTCCAGGTTTGAATCTGCCCATAGACAACCAGGGTCTGATCGTGTTAGACTGGTTCTGCAAAGCGCTTAAGCATGTGCTTTGCTTTTAAGTATGTACTTAAGTCCTATTCATTTCAGTTGCGTTTTTTACCTAACCCTCTCCCCCCAGCCAAACTTGTACAGCTTATCCAGGGCTGGGAAAGAGCTCCCCAATCTGCCCTCCTGCCATCTGTCCCAGCTCTGTCCTGGAGCGTTCCCTGTCTAAGTGTGAAAGGGGCATTGGGGTCTCCTAGGCTTCATCTAGACAGTGCTTAGCCTCTGCGGAGGCTACCAGCAAAGAAGTCCTCCGGGCTAACTGTGGGAGGGGGCTGGAGGAGTGGCTTAAAGAGCTAGATTCCTGTCACTGAGAGTTGTGTGTGCAGGGAGGAGGGAATTTGTGGTGTTTTTTAAGCTTTGTCCTTTTGTTATTATTACTGAATGTCAGTAACCCTGCATTCCCGTGCAACCCTGTCATAACAACCGTGTCATACAGAAACCTGTTGGAAAACACTTCAATCTACCTAATCATGCTTTAAAAGATCTCCAGGCGCTGTCTTGTCACAAACCAATTCTACAAGCCAAACACACAGAGAAGGGTTGGAATTACAATTCATCCACAAATTCAGTTCTCACACTGATGGCCTCAGTCGAGATAACGGGTGGCCGACACATTGTCAACACCTAACATTCAACGAAGGTGCCAACAGCTCTTTGTCTCTGTAGATTCTTGTGTTCATATCCTTCCTATCTAATTGCTATTCTATGATCCTTATCTGCTTCTTTTAACTATCCAATCTTTAGGTGCTTATAGATTACCAGCTCTGCCTACTTGTTTTTCCCTTTGATATTTTCATACCCTCTGCTCCTTGTTTCCCTCCCCCTTCTTTTTTTCCCTTCCCCCTTTCCTTTCTCCCCTATTTATTTTGGGTCCACTCATCCTAAACTCAAAACTCCGGTCATCTGAAGAAGGGGGTTGTGCCCACGAAAGCTCATGAGACCATCTACATGTTTTGTTAGTCTATAAAGTGCTACCAGGCCATCTGTTATTGTTTAAATTTATCCTGTACAGACTAACTCGGCTACCCCCTGAAGCGTCTGTGCTACTGTGAGCCAGTCTGCAAAGCTCAGCACTCAGACTGCTATGAAGCACTGACTTATGAGTGTCACTTGATTATTGTCGGTGGCTCCTGCCACTCACCCACCAAGACAACCAGTCAGTAATAAAACAAGGTGTACAGCTCAGGACCCATTAGCACCTCACCCTGACTACAGTAAACCAATGTGTATAGCTCAGTGCTCTACAGCAACAGTGTGAAAGCCATGAAGGAAAATTAATCTCTGTACAGATTCTGGCTTACATTTCCAAGTGGTTACATTTCTTGTATTACAGAGAGGAAAATACAAGACTATGTAGCACTTTAAAGACTAAAAAGATGGTTTATTAGGTGATGAGCTTTCATGGGCCAGACCCACTTCCTCAGATCAAACAGTGG
The DNA here is from genome assembly GCF_049634645.1 of Pelodiscus sinensis. Taxonomy (NCBI): domain Eukaryota; kingdom Metazoa; phylum Chordata; order Testudines; family Trionychidae; genus Pelodiscus; species Pelodiscus sinensis. Next base: position 7,978,684 of record NC_134735.1, on the reverse strand, counting down.
AAGAAAATTGTCACAACCATATATACCAAAGGATACAATTAAAAAAATGAACACATATGAAAAGGACAAATCAAATTTCAGAACAGAAGGGGGGGAGAGAGGTAAATGTCTGTGAGCTAATGATATTAGAAGTGATAATTGGGGAAGCGATCTTTGTAAAGGGTAAGATAACTAGATCCTTTATTCAGACTTAGGTGTAAAGTGTCGAATTTTAGCATGAATAACAGTTCAGAGGATTCTCTTTCAAGTGCAGTCTTAAAAGGCTTTTGAAGCAGGATGCAGGTAATTAAGTCATTGAGACAATGTCCTTTCTGGTTGAAATGGCAAGAAACTGTTTTTTCTTTGTGATCCTGTCTAATATCTGTTTTGTGGGCATTAATCCTTTGGCGAAGTGTCTGAGACATTTGTACATAGCAGATGGACACTTTCGGCACATGATAGCATAAATTATATTTCTGGATGCGCAGGAATATGTGTTCTTGAACTGTTATTCATGCTAAAATTCGACCCACGAAAGCTCATTACCTAATAAACCATCTTGTTAGTCTTTAAAGTGCTATATAGTCCTGCATTTTGTTTCAGCTACACCAGACTAACACGGCTACATTTCTATCACTATTCTACAGAGAGGAAAATGATTATTTAAAAAAGGCCTTTTACCTAAAATCCACCTCCTCACCCCAGCTTTTGTGTGCATGCGTGGCATCTCGAGGTGATCAAAATAGGGGGAACATTTGCATGTGTAGGAAAGCTGTTCACAAAAAAAGTCTCTTTTGAATGGCAGTTGTTGACATGTGAAACTTTTTGACTCGCTCTAGTGTTGAGTTTTGCTTCGGGCCCTGACCCAGGAAGACTTCTCTGTCCAGGACATCCCTTCAGAGCCCAGGTGAGTCCCACCACAATCGATGCTGTTTAAGCACACAAATCAAGTTTGGCATGTGTTTAAGTGCTGCCCTGAATCAGGGCCCAAAGAAGTGGTTTGGGCTGCTCTCCTTTGGTAATAAATGGGTAGAATTGGTTTGAGCGACGGGTCCCCTCGGCCTGTAAGCTGAGGTTGCACCTTTATTACTGTAACTCTCAGCAGAGTGGTTGTGAGCTTTCCTTCTGCTGGGAAGGAGAGATCACAGACACGGTCAAGCCCTGCTGCTGAGAGAGACAGTGTTGTGCAGTGTCACTCAATCTGCACAGTGGTGTGGTCTGGAGACTCTGCTGCGACCGTTGGCAGAGGATAAATCAAACCACCATCCAGACCACCAGGTGTGTCAGGAGCGTATCCTGAGCCACAGCGGCTATCGCCCACACACCAGGCCTGCCCTCTGCTCTGCATTGGCCTCTCTCATAGATTAGAGAGTCCAATTCAAGGCCTGGGCTCTGTCTGCTGACAGGACGCCCCAAACTCCCGGATGAGGACTGTGCTCGGCAACTCTGCTCCTTGGACTCTGTGGATCTTCCGAGCATCAGGATGAAGCTAGTGTGTGTGGGTGAAAGAACGGGCAACCAGGTCCCGCAACAACTAAGGACCCTCCCCACCTTCCTCCTCATGTGCCAGATGCACTTCTCTGGCTGGCCTTGCGTAGCATGCAGAGAGCACTGTGCACTGCCAGACAACTCACCAACACCAGATTCTATAGGCTTTTATCCCCTGATTCCACTAAAGAATACAAACAAACAAAAAATCCTAAACCATCTGCTCAGGAGACTCTGTTACAACTCAGGACCAAATCTACACAAACACTCCCCCAAATCCCTGACCAGGAGTTTTCTATCTGCCACCCAAGCAGGGAGGGACTGAGCCATTCCGGCGCCCCAGGCAGACAGTTTAATTGCGCCCTGGTTTGGGGGAGGGCGTATGTATGGCCCTGCCCCTGCCCGGCGCATGGGGGAGGGCATGCGGAGCTGGTAGCGGCAGGATGCACGTGCCTGACCCAGCACAGCCTGGCTACTGTTGCTGGTGCACAGCCTGGGGCAGGCCCAGCCTGCCACGGGGGGAAGGGCGCTGCTGGCTGGTGCTGTGGGGTTAACGCGGCCACTGCTCCAGGCAGCTGCTGCAGGGTGACCGCCGGGAGCTGCTGCAGTCCGCGATCTGAGAGCCGGGCACGTGGCACCTGATGGCAGCTATAAGGCATGCTGTGCGCCCCTTACAGCTGCCATCAGGCGCCCCCAATAGGTTGGTGCCTCGGGCAGCTACCTGGCTAGCCCATGCCTTAATCCGACCCTGCACCCAAGATCCACAAACCTGGAAATCCCGGACAACCCCTCATCTCAGGCATTATCTGACAGCAGGATTATATGGCTATATTGACTGTCTCCTCAGACCCCATGCTACCAGCACAGCTAGATATCTTCCAGCACCGACTTCCTGAGGAAACGATAGCACATCAGTGATCTCCCTGAAAACACCATCTTAGCCACTGAGGACGTAGAAACTCTTTACACCAACATTCCACATGACGATGGATTACTGGCTGTCAGGAACACTGTCCCTGTTGAAGCCACGGCACACCTTGTTACAGAGCTCCGCGGCTTTGTCCTGTTTCTAATTTGGGGACAATTTGGCATGGCCCCACAATATGCCAACATCTTTATGGCTGGAACAAAGTTTCCTTAGCTCTAGCCCCTTCACACTCTTAGGGTATGTCTACACTACCACCCTAGTTCGAACTAGGGTGGTAATGTAGGCAACCGGAGTTGCAAATGAAGCCCGGGATTTGAATTTCCCGGGCTTCATTTGCATAAAGCCGGGCGCCGCCATTTTTAAATGTCCGCTAGTGCGGACTCTGTGCCGCGCGGCTACACGCGGCACGGACTAGGTAGTTCAGACTAGGCTTCCTAGTCCGAACTACCATTACTCCTCGTGAAACTAGGAAGCCTAGTCCGAACTACCTAGTCCATGCCACGTGTAGCCGCGCGGCACGGAGTCCGCACTAGCGGACATTTAAAAATGGCGGCGCCCGGCTTTATGCAAATGAAGCCCAGGAAATTCAAATCCTGGGCTTCATTTGCAACTCCGGTTGCCTACATTACCACCCTAGTTCGAACTAGGGTGGTAGTGTAGACATACCCTTACTCTATTTACACTACATTGATGACATTTTCATCATACAGGAAAGAGACCCTTGAAGAATTCCACCGGGATTTCAACAACTTCCACCCTTCTATCAACCTTAGCCTGGAATGAGAGATCCACTTCCTTGACACTACACTACAATTACAGGACAGCCACATCACCACCTTATGCCAGAAACTTACCAACTGTTACACTTACTTGCCTATAGCTTTCATCCAAGACACATTTCCCAATCAGTTGTTTATAGTAAGGCCCTAAGATACAACCAAATTTGCTCCAGTCTCACAGACAAACACCTATAGGATCTCTGTCAAACATTCTTAAAACTAAAATACCCACCTGGAGAATAAAGTAAACAGATTGACAGAGCCAGATGAGAACCCAGACCTCAGCTTCTTCAAGACAGGCCCTACAAAGAAAACAACAGAACTCCACTTGTCATCACCTACAGCCCCCAACTTAAACCCCTTCAACACATTATCAACCATTAATCTATCCTGGAAAATGACCCCTCACTCTCACAGGACTTGGGGACAGGCCAATCCTTGCCTACAGACAACCCCTTCAGCAATTCTGTCCAGCAACCACGCAACAAACCTCAAACATACTCACCCAGGAACCCACCCCTGCAATCAACTCCGGTGCCAAGTCTGTCCACACATGTATACAAGTGACATCTTCACAGGACCTAACCAAGTAAATCACCACATCAGAGGCTCATATAATTGCACATCCACCAATGTGGTCTATGCCATCAAGTGCCAGCAATGCCCCTCTGCCATGTATATTGGCCAAACTGGACGGTCTCTACAACAATTCAGACACAAATCAGATATTCAAAAAGGTAACACTGTTGGGGAACATTTTAACTTGCCCAGGCACTCACATGGATCTCAAAGTTTCCATAACAAGCCAATTTCAAAAACCAGCTTGAAGGAAGCTGCAGAGCTTAATTTCAGGTGCAAAGTTTGATGCCTACAATAGAGGTTTAAACAAAGACCTTAACTGGTTTACCCACTACATTCCACACCCTAGTGACATAAAAAGCCAAACACCAGGTACTTAAGAGTACTTGGTACCCTCTCTATCAGCATCATTTAGCATGGAAACTCTGACTATTCTTTTCCCATTTTTTCTGCTTTCCTTTCTCTCTCCATCCCCTCTCTTTCTCTGCTATCTATTTAGAACCTGGACCCCTTAAACTCCATTCATCTGAAGAAGTGGGTTGTGCCCCCGAAAGCTCATGATACCTTCTACATTTTTTGTTAGTCTCTAAGGTGCTGCAGGACTATTCATTGTTTTTTAAGTTTTTTCTGTGCCCATTGGAGAACCAAACGCTGCCAGAACAAACTACCTCCCTGCACATGTAGTTCTGGGAGGAGAGGATGAAAGAAAATGGCCCCGCCCACACACACACACATGTGAAAGATGTGGGCCACACTGCTCAGTACATGTGTCCTGAATGGATTCCTGTCTAGGTGCTCAAACACTGCTGGAATGCAGGGAGGCAAAGAGCCTAATTAGAGTAAAGGGAATCCCAGAGCAGTAGGCTCAACATACTCAATTTACAGGTGGGGAACTGAAGCGACTCCCTCAAGGTCACTGTGGGTATGTCTAAACTACATGGCTCCATCGATGGAGCCATGTAGATGAGGCTGATCGGCAGAGGGAAATGAAGCTGCGATTTAAATAATCGCGGCTTCATTTAAATTTAAATGGCTGCCACACTCTGCCGACCAGCTGATGATCAGCTGTTTGTCGGCAGATCGGGGCAGTTTGGATGCGCTGCGGTCGACAAGGAAGCCTTTGTCGACCGGCGCAGGTAAACCTGGTTTCACGAGGTCTTAAGGGCAGAGATAGGGTCCAGAATGACTTAGACAAATTGGAGGATTGGGCCACAAGAAATCTGATGAGGTTCAACAAGGACAAGTGTAGAGTCCTGTACTTGGGACGGAAGAATCCCAAGCATTGTTACAGGCTGGGGACCAACCAGTTAAGTAGTAGTTCTGCAGAAAAGGACCTGGGGGTTACAGTGAATGAGAAGCTGGATATGAGTCAACAGTGTGCCCTTGTAGCCAAGAAGGCTAATGGCATATTAGGTTGCATTAAGAGGAGCATTGCCAGCAGATCCAGAGATGTCATTATTCCCCTTTATTCGGCTTTTGGGAGAGGTCCAGGTTGGATATTAGGAAAAACGATTTCACTAGGAGAGTGGTGAAGCACTGAAATGGGTTACCTAGGGAAGTAGTGGAGTCTCCATTCCTAGAGGTGTTTAAGTCTTGGCTTGACAAAGCCCTGGCCAGGTTGATTTAGTTGGAATTGGTCCTGCCTAAAGCAGGGGGCTGGACTAGATGACCTTCTGAGGTCTCTTCCAGTTCTATGGTTCTATGATTCTACGAGGCATACCTGCGCGGTCGACAAAGTCTTCCTTGTTGACCACGGCGGGTCCAGACTGCCCCGATCTGCCAACAAACATCTGATCATCAGCTGGTCGGCAGAGCGCGGCAGCCATTTAAATTTAAATGAAGCCACGATTATTTAAATTGTGGCTTCATTTCCCTCTGCCGATCAGCCTCATTTACATGGCTCCATTGACGGAGCCATGTAGTTTAGACACACCCACAGTGACTTAGTGTGTCTGGTTTAGACTCCGGGAGTCCTGATTACAAAACCCCTGCCAGGGCCCCTAAACACGCACCTTGCCATCCATCCGGAAACTGCCCGAAGAGGCCACAGAATCGGAATGAGGTGGGGGCCTCCGAGGGCCAGAAATGCTACACAATGAATAACAAGGAAATGGAGCATCTATGCAGGGTTCTTCATCCCGAACCTCTTGCCACAGGCTGAGAGAACTGAGAGAGTTGTGCTGTAGCAGGTTGGGGCCTGCTGTGCTTTCCGAGATGCCTCCCCCCGCACCCGCCCAGAACTGAATAACTGATTTCAAGCCGGTGATTGAGAAAGGATTGGTGTGGTGGCTAGGCCTTTTAAGTGTGAAGTTGGCCTCAGGGGTTACTGCAACGGTTCTCTGTACAGCAGTGAGAGGGCAAATAATTCCTCACCCCATTCTCTTTTTGCCCCCCTCATTTCACATCAAGGCTCATCGTCCCCCTGAGCTGCAGGAATGAGGGGCAAGATTGTGGGAGAGAGCGAAGAGGTCTCCCCAGTGCTGAGGAAACCAGACAGCGCAGAGTTAAGTCAGGATGCTGGGAATAATACTAATAATAATAATCACCAGAGCCTATGGAATGAGGAAGTTAAGGGCTGGGTACCTTACAGTTTGTGAAGCTCTTGGCAAGCGCTATGGAAAATGGAGGCCTAGAGAAATGTCACAGCAGGCTCAACTTGTTCAGAGAACCACACAAGTGTATTTAAGCCATCAAGCCTACCATTGTTCTCCCCTAATTATTCCCACTCCCTGAGTCTTACACCCCATAATTCAGGGAAGCTGAGTAATGGAAGAAACAACAACAATTTTAATCTCTCAATACCGGTGGTCTCCACCAACAAAAATGCTTTCAAGAGCTCTGCGGTTGCGGCTTCCTCAATTTGGTGGGCAGTAAAAGGAGGGGAAGGGAAAAAAAAGCCATTCACCTATTTGGGAAGGTTGTTTCTTAAAGGGAGGAGGAGGAGGAGGGATCTTCTTCCAGATGGAAGGAACACAGAATCAGGAAGAAGAGGTTCTAGGAGCCACTGGCTTCCTGTTGAAAGTGGTAACGAGGTGTTATATCACAGGCACTTGGTTAGGATGTGGATGGGTGGTTCGTATTGTAGGATGGGCCGTGATGCCGACGGGTCATAGAAGAGACCTGAGACTTCTCAGTTCTCTTTGCCAACTTGCTGGGTGATATCTGGCAGCTCCGAAACATTCTATGTGTGTCAGCTCATCTGCATGCAAAACAGGACTGATAATCCCTGTCTCGCAGGCCTCCTGCCGGGTTTCACTGCTGTTTGCGAAGTGCTCAGCAAGCCAGAGGCATCCTGCACCATGCACAGCGTGATTGAGTCGAGGAGAGCACATCCCTGGAGAGAGGGCTGCAAGAACAATGGCTCTTGGATGGCAAAGGAGACATCACCCAGGTGACCATCACTAGCACGTTGTTTCCCCCCCATGGTCAGACCCCACAGACAGCAGAACTGGGTGGAACTTTTTTTTTCGGTCGAAACTTTTATGGGGGTGCTTTTCCGCCGACATGAAAATGTCCATTTCTGTAGAAGTAAAACGGAAGAGCAGGATGGTTTTATTTTTACCAGAAAGTTCAGTTTTTCATCTACCTGCCCCCTGCTTGACCCCTTCAAAGTGGACATTTTCCAATCCAGCTCTGAGAGAGAGGTTGGTGGGGTCCACTGCTGTGTTTTCCCTACTAATCCCAGTCCCTTTGGCACAAGCGGGAGATGCCTGTGCTTTTCCATCCCCGGGTTCGGTCCTTGCTGGCGACTCAGCCGAGGACATTGTTATAAATCTCACTGTGGGTTAGGGTTGCCAGGTGTCCGGTATTGTCCCGGACAGTCCGGTATTTGCACCTCCTGTCCGGTAAAAAAATTCAGAAAATACCGGACACCTAAAATGTCCGGAATTTTCTGATTTTTCCCCCGGGTTAGGAGGTGAAAATACCAGACACCTGGCAACCCTACCACACTCAGCAACTGGGCCCAGCCCCTGGTCCCCCACCCTGGACCCCCGGACCACCTGCTTACCTGGTTCCGCAGGGAAGCTCCCTTCTGGCTCAACCAAGAAAACAAGATGGCCACCAGCAAAAGACCTGAGCAAGGGGAAGCAATGCCTTCCCTGGGTCTTAGCGCTCAACCGCTTCTCTTCCTATCCCCATTCTGACTCTGCACGCAATTAAAGAGACCAGGCTGTTTTAGTGCCGGTTTATTGCATTTATTTATTTATTTGTGTGTAATAAGTCTTCGGGTCTTTTTTTTTTTTCTCAACAACTTTGGTTTCTCCCTCACCCTCCTTTTTTCCCCCCTCAACAGAACTTTTTCCCCGGTGTTTTTTTTTTGGGGGGGTGGGGAGGTTGGTATTTTTGCTGAAACCATCTGGCAACCCTACTGTGGGTGTATCTACACTGTAGTACAATACCCATGGCTGACCTGAGGCAGCTGTCTCAGGCTCCTGTGGGCTCAGGCTGCAGCTATAAAAAGGCAGTGGAGATGGCTGGGTTCAGACTGCACCATGGGCTCTATAATCCTCCCCTCTCTTGAGTTCTCAGAAACCGGGCTCCATCCCAGGGCTATCCCCGGGTGGGGCGGGGGGTCTGGGGCACCCTTCTCACCACAGGCCCCCGCCTCTGCCCCACCATACTCTACCCCCTTCCTCAAGCCCCACCCCTGCTGCAACCCCATGCTACCGCTTTACCCCTCCCCTGAGCAACATGGCCCAGAGGATTGGGGGTGGGGTCTGGCATGGTGGCAAAAGGGTTCGCCTCCCCCCCCATTTGCCACGTGGTGACAGAACCCAGAGTGGCCCTGCTCCGCCACGCCACCCTGCTCTCCACCTCGCTTCTCTGGGGTGGCAGGAAATGGAGCACCCTGGGGTGGGGCCCTCTGCTTCCCGCTGCCACTGTGCCAGGCCCCCATAATCCCCTGGGTCCTTCTCATTCATGGGACGGTCAGGGCAGCCGCCACTGAGCCCTCAAAAGTGCGGGGCCTGGAGCGGCCGTCCCGATGGTGGGAGCGGCTCTGCTCCAGCCTGAGCCCAAATGTCTATGCTGCAGTTTTACAGCCCTGAGCCTTAGGCCCGTGCGTCTCCGGACCCAGACCAGACACAGGTGTTTTATGGGAGAGGTGCCGGCCCAGTCGGAGTGCTTGAAGCCAGGGAAAGCCCTTCTGTTTTCACACCTCAAGATACCAGCCTGGGGCCAGGCTCTGCTCTCCATAAGGGCCTGGTGTCGATCTGGAGTGACTCCACTGCGTTCAGTGCAGTGACTCTGGATTGAGGCCAGGCTAAGTGGCTTTGGAATGTGCCTATTATCTGGGGGCGTGGAATTCACAGGACAGGTGAGCGGGAGGCCTGGGGCCTCGGCCCTGGGGTGAACTTCCCCACACAGCCTTAGTCAGCCCCCGTTCCCACTGTTTAGCACTTTCCACTTCGCAGCCGAGCTGCGCACGCCCCCTCCACCGTCCAGATTCGTGGTGGAGGGCCACCCCTGCGCCCCACCAGGTCCAAGTCCAGAATGGAGCCATTTCTCCCCTTCTATCAACAGCGAGTGGCTTGGCCTTTCAATGAAAGGCCAGGCTCGTCCCTCCCCTCCTGCTTTTGGAATCCAAACCTCACTGCAGCCGGCTCCGTTTTCTGCAGCAATGTTGTGAAAGGCGCCTTAAATCCTTCAGGTTTGGTTCAGCTCGGGAGCCCCATGCTAATGAGAACGCGCGGCGCAGCTCTGGGGATGGCTCCAACGGTTGTTTGTTTCTGGAGCCCTGGGCTGCCGGCTGGCGCAGCGCACAAGTACAATGAGTTTTGTGGTTTCCAAGGAGGCTCGGGTCTAATTTAGCAAAATGTGCTGTCTGTGGTGAGGAGAGGCCCGGGAGTGGAATAGCAGGGGGCAGGGCAGAGGTGTATTGGCAGAGCGGAGGGCCCAGGGAGTGGGAGAGCTGCAGGGTGGGACTGAGGGGCAGTCACAGGGCTGTGTGCTTAGACTCCAGGGCAGCAGGCTGGCACAGAAGACATTGGCAGTGCTGGTGTCTGACTCTGGACAGTATTTGCCCAGCTGTCGCCTGGCACTGTCTATTGATGTCAGTCCCTGACCAGGGACACCTCCATATTTTTCGTCCGTGTGTGGAATAATTTTTGTTTGGTGCACTGAGGTATGTGTGGATGTGCACCACCAGTAGAAACACACGCTGTTGGCTGTGGGCACTCTACTATCAGCTGAGCGGCATTTGAATCTCTCCTGGGTGGCTGCCCAAACACTCAGCTTATAGGGAACATGGGCCCTATCTCACTCATTAAAAAGTTAGCTCCCTTTCCCCCCAGGAGAAAGTTAAAGGAAACTATTTACCCCTCCCACTCACCTCTCACCATCCTCTTTTCCTCTGGGCATAAATCCCAGGCCTGCCACCTGCCGTGCCTCTGCTGTCTCACGTACAAAATGGTCCAAACCTCAAGCTGCCCAGCTTGGGGGGAGGAATAGCTCAGTGGCTTAAGCATTGGTTTTGTTAAACCCAGGGTTGGGAGTTCAATCCTCGAAGAGGCCATTTGGGGCAAAAATTTGTCAGGGATGGTGCTTGGTCCTTGGTCCTGCAGTGAAGGCAGAGGACTGGACTCTGACCTTTTAAGGTCCCTTCCAGTTCTAGGAGATAGGCAATCTCCATTAATTTAAGCTTGGGGCTTTGCCAGCCAACCAGCAAACAGCACGAGCAAAAACAGGGAGGGTGGCCGTGGAGCAAGGCCTCTTGAGTCCTGAAGCTGCCCTGCTGGGCGGTGTCCAGTGCAGAGGACCTGTAGCTTTCCGGAGAGGAGTAGATTGGAAGGGGGGTACAGAGGGCAGACAGTGTGGTCTAGACAGGCCCACGGACAGTGCTGGCAATGGGGGCCCAGCCATTCAAAGGAGCCCAGATTCCCCTAGCCACCATTGCTGCTAATGCAGCAGCAGCAGCGTCCGGAACCCCAGGTCCCTTTGTGTTGCCAGCAAAGTGCCACTTGGTAGGCTGCGGGGAGGGCGTGTCATGGTCTGGGTGGTGCTAAGGGCTGACAGCCCCCAGCCCCGCCCCTTCTGCCTGAGGCCCCGCCTCTTTCCAGGGTGCAGAGCTGCCCCTCTCCCCGCACGTTGCCCCGGGGCCTGGTGGCTGGCAGCCCCACCGGGTTGAGGGGTTTAACGCAGGCAACTGAGAGCCAGGCTGGTCCTTGCCCACTACCATGCTGTGCAGTTGTAGCTTGGCCTTTGTGCTGCTGTTTCCCCTCTGTAACATGGGGCCCATAACACTGTGATGAGGATGAAGTGGGTTCCCGCCTGTGAAAGCAGATGCCCAAATACCTTTGCTGGTTTTTAAGGTGCCGCAGGGCTCCTCATAGCTTTTGCTGAAGCAGACATGCACCGCGGCGCCCCCTCTGACAGATTTTTATTGCTGGCGTTCTGCCTTGACTCTAATCTGGGCAGGGAAAGAGGAACCCTGGGGCCAATGCCAGGCCAAAGCATCTACCCCCGTCCCTCCATTGCAAATGCTGATACAGCTCTTCCCACGTAAGCAATGTCAGGCGGATAGGGAAACTGGCTGCCTTTGCCAGTTAGAGCTGGCCTGGCCAGGACCAGGGGAGTAGGGAATAAAAATACCAGAGCCCCGTTCCCACTAGAGTGGTGCCTAATTGGGCCCAATCCACCATGGAGCGCCGCGGCCCTGTGTTGGCCTGCTGCATATTGGTGAATACCACCTAGTGTCCTGTGGGAATGTCATATCATGTATCTCTGCCTCCTCTGACCACTTCTCCTCCTTCCCCTCCGGCTATGGCCCCTCCCTGCTTTGTGCCACTAAACCTTCTGGCTGAGCTGCCTTGGAGTGTTTTATGTGTTCCTTCATTCCGCAGGGCTCTGCACGTCTGTCCCCTTGTCACTCCTTGCAGAGCCCTTCGCTTGGCTGCGCCGCAGAGCCTCGCGGCCGGGTTTCTTTGCGCAGACCCAGCCTGGGAAAGCTCTAAAGCAGTGGTCCCCAATGTGGTGCCCGTGGGCGCCATGGTGCCCACCAGGGCATTTGTGTGCGCCCGCCGACAACCTGGGCCGGCCCTGCCCCCGGTGCACGGGAGGTGCTGGCCCCAGGCACACGACATGCACCGGCGCCGGGTGCGCGGCGCTCGGGCGGCCCCAGCCCCGGGGCACATGTGGGCACGCGGCGCTCGAGTGGCGCCGGTGCCAGTCCCAGGCGCGCGGCTCGGGCGCTGGCCCCGGGCCCACGGCACAAGACGCTTGGTTGGCCTCGGCCCCAGGTGCAAGGCGCTCGGGCGGTCCCATCCCCGGCCCTAGGGCACATGCCGGCGCCGGGTGCAAGGGCATCCACGTTCCCTGGCGTGCTCCCGGGCGCCCGGCACATAAGTGGCCCCACCCCCGGGCGCCTGGGAGCCTGTAAAGGTTGGGGACCACTGCTCTAAAGCTTTGCTGGTGGCTTTTCCAGTTTTGACACATTTCAAGGACGATGTGCAATCATTGGAGAGGGTCCGGAGAAGAGCAACAAAAGTAATGAAAGGTCTAGAGAACATGAGCTATGAGGGAAGACTGAAAAATTTGGGTTTGTTTAGTCTGGAAAAGGGGGGGGGGGCACGATAGCAATTTTCAAGTACCTAAAAGGGTGTTACAAAGAGGAGGGAGAAAAATTGTTCTCCTTGGCCTCTGAGGATAGGACAAGAAGCAATGGGCTTAAACTGCAGCAAGGGAGGTTTAGGTTGGACATTAGGAGAAACTTCCTAACTGCCAGGGTGGTGAAGAACTAGAATACATTGCGGAGGGAGGTTGTGGAATCTCCATCGCTGGAGATATTTAAGAGCAGG